>NC_045790.1:101342906-101656239 GCF_009873245.2 Balaenoptera musculus | reverse complement strand
ATGCTCAGAGACTGGTTTTGCTCATGAGGGTAGGAGCCACTCAAGGTCAGAGTCTGGGCTGTTCATCTTTGTAACCCCTGTACCCAGCATACTACCAGACATATAGTAGGTGCAAAATGGATCTCAATGGGATAAGTATACCAATATATCCCTTGGTATATTTAAAAAATATGATTTCATATGTTTAGGGGAAAGGTACAGGCTCTGTGAAAGAAATTCTCTTAAATTTTCTAATTTCACCTTTTGGTACATGACAATTCAGTGTCAGGGCAAAGTTGGCTTGGTGTTGGAATGGGTGGCTTTTAGGAATAGCTGCGGTAGAATATTGAAGAGAAGGACTGGCTGATTTATCCACAGAACTAGCGCCTGTCTTAAACATACTGAACTGATAAACAATGCAGCTGCTGTGGAACTCACACAGAGAAGTAAACATGGAGGCCATGTGTAATTCACTGTCTGTGTTTTATTAGAAATTTTAAAGAAAATTACAGAAGCAGCAGAAAGTGCTTCTGATCACTGAAGCCATGGATAGATTTGGTACTCATCTTGGCTCAGAGATATTACCTGGGCTGATTTCTGCTCTTGAAAGAACTCCAGGATTTTACACAGTGGGGAAGAAGAACCAACACTGGGTTGAGAGCTGAAAGATTTGGATTTCAGTTTTGACTCAGCTACTTTCTTTCTCTGTGATCTTGAGAAGGTGACTTTCTCTCTCTGGACCTCAGTTTCCTCACATGTAAAATGAAGGGGGTTGTGGTGATCCATATGTTTCCTTCCATCCCACGTAGAGCACGACTTACCTCTGGATAACCAGCTGGCTCTGAGGGATGGGACACCTGTCAGGTCATTTCTGGGGAATTAGAACATGAGGTCATTCAAGTTGGGAGGTAGAGATGACCCAGCATTTTCACTTTCTCATAGCTGAGTTCTCATTGTTCTTTCGAAGTCACAGCCAGACTAGAGAATGATTATAAACTTGTGAGACATACAGGATAAAAGGAGACTGAGCAAAAATGAGAAAGTTTAACTTCCTGGCCCTTGCAGCCAATTACAGCACATACCCTACAAGTCAGGCGTCTCCGCTGTGTTTAACAACCCAGCAGGAAATAGCCTTGAAGAGACTTCACAATCCCTCTCTCAGACATGAAGTAAAACAAAAGATTCCTTATTAGTGGGTTGAAATCCTAGGGACAGTAACCAGGAAAAAATAAAGTTATAAAAGTTCTTTCCTTTTTAATAGAATTTTGTGTTAGTATTGTAAATTAATGTAAATGTCACTTTAAAAGAGAATACAGAATAGAATCCTAATAAAGTTGGATAGCACCGCAGGGGTGGTGAGTAAATTGGGAGAATATCTGATTAGATTTCAAATGTTGCTTTTTAATTTGTGGGACTTCTCTTCTCCCAGTTTATTAGATGTGCTGATTCAGAGTGAGTTTCCTGGGCTTGAAGGGGCTACATCTCACTTCTAATTCCATATTAACCAGTAGATCACAGAGATTACTGTTTAGCATTTGTGTAGGTTCTGTTTTTGCAAGTGTTTTGAATTATTAGTGAATTCCTTTGAGAAAGTCAAATGGAAGGTTTAGCCAACAAATGACCTGCAAAGAATCTGAAGCCGAGGGAGGTTAAGCAAACCATGGAGAACAATGACAAACAAATGAAAGCAGATCGATTTCCTGGTATGTGTCTATCAGGGCTGGTCCAGCTTCTGGAAGGTGGAGATTGGCCCTCACTCATGTATCTCATCAAGCATATCTATACCATGACCTTGTAATAAATACTGATGGAGTTAAAGGTTCTGCCAGCATTAGGTTATAGAAACATCTTTTACTGGGAACTTTTTAATAGCAGAGAGATTCACATAGACAATTTACATTTGAGACTTTGCTAATCCCACCCTCACTTACATCTCATTAACCTCCCAAAAACCAGGAGCCCTGGGGGGCAGCCTTCTTCATAATTACTGGAAAATATACCTGGCAGCAGAACCAGGACATTGGAGGTCTGGTTCTGACTTAGCCACACACTAGCTGGGTGACCTTGAAGAAGTCTCTCCTTTGCTGTGATCCCCATTTTCCTTATCTGGAGGAGTGGGTCAGACTAGATCCAATGTGTCCCATCCAACACTGGTCCCATGAGATACTTCTTGATAAAAGGGCTCTGTGGCTAGGGATGTTTGGATAAAGATGTGAACCATACCCACCTCTAAGAGATGCACAACACACTCCAGTACATTAAAGACTGTGAAAAGGCCAGAAGCAAAGAAATCTGTTTGGTAGCTATTGTTACCAAAATGTATATGATCTAAGGACTCTGTTTCTGAGAAAAACCCATTGACATCCTTTAGATGTTTTGTGGAGCTTTCTTTGGTAGAGCATCTCAAAGAGCTTGTCCAACTCTGATATTTATTGTTTTTGGGTGACTCTCTTTTACAGATAAGAAAAATCTGAGACACAGAGAGAACAAATAACCAGATCAAAGACACACATGAACAGGTAGTTAAACCCCTGTTTTAGAATCTTAATAGGAGTTCCTTTCTTTGACAGATTTTATCCTACAAGCAATGGAGAACCACATGGCCTATCTATTCCATGTGGCCATATTTACATTTAAAACTGTATTTCAGTGTCTAATAGGTCCAAGGCTGCCTCATTGAGCAGCCTTCATTGAGCCTTCATTCATTCATTCAAGAGCCTTCATTGAGGAAGACCATCTTGGATATAGGGTAGGGTCAGGGCAAGAATGACAGTTAGGCTTAGGATAGAATGCAGCCCTTGTGTGTCCAGAGTGGGGTTTTCTGTCTCTCCCAGGTTGAGTTAGGTAGAGTTTTTGTACATATATCTCTATTGAGGCTCTTCTGCATGTTCTTTTTAAACTATATATTTTAAATATATGCATTTTCTAGATATCCCTTTAGAATTCAGGGTTCTTAGAACAATGTCTGGCACATAGATGATACTCAGCATCATTTTGAGACTGGATGAGTGAATGAATGAATGAATGAACAAATAAACAAATACATAAAATGCTGATTGGAACTCTAAACATTTTAAAGCCATGTGTCCACTGTCCCTGCCTGGGACATGGAACAGGATCAAAACAACTTTGCCTGATTATCTGAGCCCAAGCCGACTTTTATCTCAGTTGTCCGTTCTGGATCCCACAGTCCTCTGCTATTTTTCAGTTTTGTTTTTAACTTTTCCTGGGGCCATATTTTACCTTGGAGATATTTTCCAGTAACACAACACATCGATCCTAAGGACAGACAAGGTCTTTCTTGGCTGTGTCTCCTTTTCTAAGGAAGGATTTGTTTGTGTTTCTACGAAATTGAAGCCATCCAAAAAAATATATCTGGTGGGACGACATTGTGTCAGAAAATAATACTAGGTACTGAAGACATGACGATTAGTGAAGTAAATAGAGGAAGAAAAGGTGCTGGAATTCAAACTCAGTCTTGGAGGTCAGGGAAGGATTTATGGAGGAAATGAGGGCTACACTGAGATCTGAAGAATAAATAGGAGTTAACCAGAAAAAAAGGTAACTGGAAGCGTTACAGACAGAAGGAAGAGCAGGCAAAAAATCCTGAATGTGAGAAAAACAAGTTACATTTGGGGAACTCAAAGGTGTTCGATATGGCTGGAGTAGAGAAAGTGAAGGAGGAGGTGAGAAGGCTGGAGCCATAAGCCCTGAGCTGATAACAGAGTGAACTGCATGCCTCATTTGGGTGTATTTGTGGGCACTGGTGGGGAGGGCCCTGGAGAGTTTCAAGCAGGTATATGATGAGAACGGATTGGCACTTTAGAACAGGTTGAGCAGATCTACGTTCTGGCTGCAGAGGGGATGCTAGATTAAGGCAAGACAAAACTCAAGGAGCCTAATTAGGAGCTTGCTATAGTCACTGAAGAAACCACTGTGTTATGGGCTAGGGCAATGATAGTGGGAATAAAAAACTGTTTGGCTTTGAGTTTTTTAAGGAAGCTGAATCAATTTGATGATTAATTAAATGTGAGAGATGAGTGAGAGAGATGAATTAAATATGAGTCCCAGCTTTGTGGCCTGACAACTGGGTGAGAATTGATAGACACCATTCATTGATAATGGCAAAACCAGAGGAGGAATAGGTTTTAATATTGGGGATTTCATGAGCTGGGGTCTAAGTCATATATTCTCTTCCTCTTCAAAACCATTTGTCAGGGGCTGTTACTACTTACTTGTGTAAAGAATTTACCAGTCAGTATATAAAGCACAATATATAAAAAGGAATCTGGATTCCATACATAGAAAAGAGCCTATTTATACAACTGCGTATCTATCTACAAATGGGTTGGTGGGGCCAGCCCAATACAAACGAAGCATTAGCTGTATTTTGAAACAATTAATGGCTCATCAAGTTTTGTACGTGAGGTCACTTGTACCTTTGGGTTAAACAAAATAATAAACATAATTTAGAGAGTACTTGTGAGCCATTTGGGTTTTATGTATTTTTGATGAGTTGGAAAAATAGTGGAACTTCTGCTTCAGTATTTTACCTCACAACTAATGTGTTGGTTTCAGGGAGGAACTCTTTAACCCAAGTGTGACTGGGCTGTTTGAAATTCATCTAGATGCATGTGACCAGAAGGCTGAAGAAACTTAGGGTAGGTGATATAAGGCACTATTGGGGAAATTTGGGATATTTTCTCCTGAGAAGTAGAAGATGCAAAGAGAGAAGGAGTGAGTGTTCACAAACATACAAATGGCTCTTGTAGGGAGGGTGTGGTTGAGGTTTCTAGATGGTAAAGTGAGAGACAGGAGCAGTAGAGTTGGATATGGATGGGCTCCTGGCTCAGACATGAAGTAAGTGTGTGACCTTGGCAAGTCCTTCAACTATCCTGAGGCCAGTTTCTTCATCTATTAAATGGAGATAGTAATTATCTCCATTGCAAAGCTGAATTGGGTAATAAAGAGAATGTGATCACTTGTCAACTCCTATAATTTTATACTTCTACCTCCTTAAGCTAATTTATGTCATTTATCTTCTTCTTTCAGACATCATTGCAAACATCCTTATGACATCTTACATCTATGACTTAATCCTACCCTAACTGAACTCTTGGCCTCTTGTCTTGCTCTCTCCAACCACCAACTGTGCTTTTCACAGAATGATTGTTCTAAATCACAGGGTCTTTCTAAACACATGATCATGTTTTCCACTGGTTAAAACTCCTCCAAAAAGCTCCCTTTAGCTATAAAGTCCAAACTTCTTAGTATATGTTCCAAGTCCCTGAATTATCAGGACCCTCAACTTGTCACTCAAATCACCAGCTTGGGTTTCTGCCATATCAAATTATTGGTGGTTCCCCAAACTTGACTGTATTTTTCAGACCACTGTGCTTTTTCTCAAATTTTCCCTTTATTTGGCATTTCCTTACCCCTTCCCTTTTCCACCCTCACACCAACATCAAATATCTACTGTGACAGAGAATATATGATGTTTCAATACACCAATTTCATTCTACCCCTGGGAGACTACATTTCCCAGCCTTCCAGCATTTAGGGGGTGTCATGTGTTTGAATTCTAGCCAATAGAATGTAAGTGCAAGTAATGTTTGTTATATAGGATGCTAAAACCTTCTGTGCAAACCTTCGCTAAATTTCTCTTTTCCCTTGTCTCTGGGCCCAATGCAGGTGATCCAGAGGAGGACACTAAGGCATTAGAAGATGGTGGAGTCATTCAATGGAAGAGGCTTGGATACTTGAATGTTTATATGGAGCCCAGATCCTGGTCAACATTCAATGAACTATAAGAGGAATAAGCTGTAAACCTTTATTATATTAAGCCAGTGATATTTGAGGGTGATTTGTACAGCCTTTAAATTGCCTTCAACAATTATACCTCCTCAGCTTTCAAGATCTCTTCCAAGGATCCTTGTTTGGGTACCAATCTCTGATCTAACGTTTTCCCTTCTGTGACAAGTCCTTCAGCCCCTCTATAATTTGCCAATTGGTGTTAACGATACCCTGCAGTTTATGGTGTTGATTGAAGATTAAGTGAGATAACCCATGCAAAATATCTGGACAAAAGTGAATACAGCATAAACGCTAGCTTTCATTACGATCTCCAAAATTATTCCAACCCCGAGACTCCATAATTGATGATTTTCAAAACTCAGAGTCAACAATCCTGAGAAATGGCCTTAAATGTTTCCCCCACAGTTCTGATGAAACAGTTTTAGGATACAGGCTGTAAGAAATCCATGGAATGTTAGGGATTACTAAAATCGCCGGGAATGCCTTTCATAAAAACAATCTGATGAAAAGACAAGTTAGATTGAATGACCATCAGGGTGTGATCCTGGAGCAGAGATGCTGAAGCAGCAGTTACGAGGAGGAGTCAGGCACTGAAGACGAAAAACGTCATGAGACCAAGTGTTACTGTTATCCTTAGTTGGCTCAAAACTTTGTCACTGAAATAACACGGACCACTAACCATCTGTTCCCTCAAAGCCATAACTCATGCATTTCATGCTCTTCCAATCTAGGGCTTAAAAAATCCCTACCGACTAATTGTATCTAGCGCTGTCATTTGTTATGTATTCTCTGAACACTTATTGGGATGTTTTGCTAGCTGTCCAACCAAAGTTGTAATTAACTCAGTTTCCATGGTGTCACGGAAAAGGCATGGCATTTGACATAAGACAGAGTTGCATGGAATCCTGGATTCAACCCTTATTACGTATCTGAAAATGAGCCATTTACTTTACCTCCCTGAGCCTCAGTGTCACTAGCCACAAAATGGGGTAACGACATGTATCTTGCTATATTTATGTAATAATTGGACATAATTAACACAAAGTGATTCGCACATGGTAGGTATTCAATGAATAGTGATACTAGGATATATGTCTATCAATATCTATAGATATCCATAGATATATTTTTCTCTTCTCCCGTTTAGATTCTATGGAGTGGAATGCTGAGATAGCTAAATATTATAAGGCTTATGCTATAAACAATCATGCAGAGCTTTGCTCATAACATCTTCAAAATATTTCAGAACACTATTCTGTGTGCTGAGTGCTTCAATATGAATACCAATATATACGCTCCTTTACATATCACCATTTATTGGATTTAACTATGAGCAGCAGAGACCCACAAAGTAGTGATTTAAATTAAATTAGATTATTTATTCTCTTTCATGTAAAAGAAATCTGAAGATAGATGGTTTTTATGGCTAGTATAATGCCACCAAGGTATGATCAAGTATACAGGCTTCTATCCTTCTCCTTTACCATCCTAGGATATTAATTTCATCCTCAGGCAAGTCCACAGTTATATATAGTGTCTAGGTCTTTGACCATTACATTTGTAATGCAAGTTGTAAAAACTGCAAAGGCCGAAAGCTTGCAAGATGAATCAGCTCTCCTTAAGTGGCACTTTCTGGAACTTTCACATAGCACTCACTTGCATCTAGAACTTGGTCATATGGCTGCAACTAGCTGCAAGGGAGTCTAAGGAATGTAGGCTTTTATTTCTGGGTTTCAATGTGCCAAATTAAAAAGTTGGGTTTCCATTAACTGAAAAGAAATAAGAAAAGACATGTTAAGGGAAGATGGTGAGAAAGACTGGAGGAAACTGGAAGTATAGCCCAGCAGTTGTTAAGAGGTTTTAACCCAGGGACCAACTCCAGCTGGAGCAGAGCGGTGAGTGGGCTACTAGAGCCATAAATAAGGACCCTGTGGAACAGTGCCATGTCTGGTGGCCCCCTGGGTGAAGGTTGAAGATGGTGACAGTAGTCATACCATGGGTTTGCTCTCCTTGCTTAACCCAGAGGAGTGACAGGATTTCAGCCTGAGTACTATTGGAAGAGTAGGTATTTTCACACAGTCATGATGGCAAATATTTGTGCTTTTCACTGCATCTTGAAAAATGTTTTCCAAATCATTTTCTTATTTAATCCACTCCCCCAAAAGATGGAATACGCAGAGATGATTATAATCTGCATTTGGTAGTTGAGAAAATAAATTCAACTGGGGGAAACGCATACGGTCACGTAGCTATCAAGTAGCAGAGCTAGGCTTTAAACTTCAGCCTCCTGGCTTTAAGTATGGAGCTATTTATACTGGACTTGACAAGCACTTAGAAGCAGTTGTCTTTGGGGTCAGACAACTGTAGGCTTGAATCCATGCTCTACCCTTGTGTGATCTTTTTGTTTTTAAATGCATAGTATTCACTTTTTGGGGGTATACAGTTCTGTGAGTGTTAACACATGCATAGATTCTTGTAAACACTACCACAAACAGGGTATAGTACATTTCAAACATCTGAAATAATCCCCTTGTGTGGGCCTTTGGAAGGCTTTGCTGTGCAACTAGTGGGATGTTTCAGCCTATGTTACTATTGATAGCCAGAGTTCAAGATGACAGTGAGGAGCCATCTCATTATGAGTATATGATATGTATGTGTGCCAGGAAGATTTGGGCTGCCAGTGACACAGAGTATAAACAAGGATGGCTTGAGGCCAAAGGGCACATCTTATCCCATCTTATAATGAGAAGTCCACAGGTAGGGTGGGGTGCAGGTGCTCCTGGTCCACTTCTCTATGATGCTCTTGGCTCCATATATTGGCTACAGATGTTCCAGGTGTCACTTTCAGACACAGTCAGAGGCATAAAAGTATCATCTTCTGCTCTTTCCTTCTTAGGAATAAGATAGCCTTGTCTAAAAGCCCCAGGGCAGAGCATCCTTTTCATGTATCAATGACCAATATTGAGTCACATGTCTTTTGGTTCACTAAGCATGGGCAAGAGGAATAGGATTCCCCTGATTGACTTATGCTACTCAGGATACCATGACTAGGGCTGGGATGGTGCCAACTTCCCATGAAGCATGTAATTAATTGTATGGTGGGTTCTGGTAAGATGTGGGAAGTGGTATTTTGGATAATGAGTAGGCAACAAACAGGAAGTACACAAGTAGGTTCCTACTGACAGCTCACTTCCCCTTGCCCTAGACCACTGCATCCCTGTCTGAATCAGCACAGGAGTCAATTAGCAGCCAACTGGAACCTTTCACTCTCGTTAGCGCACGTGTGTGTGTGTCTGTGAGAAAGACAGCAAGGAGAGAGAGATGAGAAAACAACTGCTAGGAACAGTAGTTGCAACATCCATTACCCTACAGTGACAAGAGTATCTTTTTTTTCTTATTGTAAATAAAATTAAAATCCCACCAGAGAGCCATTAGTCACGAATCTCTGTATCTTTCCATTTTGTAGTTCCAGTCAGACAATTATTCCAAATCCAAGCAAGGTCAAAAAGAAGGATTAGTTGATTTGGGATTAAGAATATATATGTATAATTTATTCAAGTATTTCCTTTTCATTAAGTAAGTTGCAGAATAAAGCTGCTGTATAATTAGAGCATAAATGACTCATCAGAGAGGTTGAATGTTATTTTCCTTTTATTTTTCATTAGGACTTTGCAGTGGTTGGTTGGTAGGAGGCAAACATTTCCAACAAGTTCTAAAACAGTGTTTTATGGGTTTTCATTTAGTGCTGACAAAGGATGGACACAAAGCAATAAGATGTCTTAACAGAGGTCAACTAGCAAATCAGCATCAACTTCAGGACTGGGATAGTTATCTTGATTTACAATCCATTTAATCTAGTCTATTCTCTTGATCACTTTCAAAGAGTGTTCATCAATATATGGGCTCCTTGAGAACAGAAGCTGCGTCCTATTCACCTCTATGTCCCCAAGGATGGCCGACCATAGTAAGTGCTCAGTGGACATTGGCTGAACTGCACTTAGAAACGTCACATAGGTGTCCTTGGTATTTGAGATTCTGTGCCTGTTTTAACCTTAGTGTATTTTTGCACAGATGAAAATACATTTATTTCCCACACCTGTTCTTTTCATTGCGTCTGCCTCAGTAACGTAGAAAGTTAAAGCAATGGGGGAATCAATGAATAGGAAAATATTTATTTTTATGTGGCAGGATGGCAAATAGGTTTTGGAAAGACTGAAAATTACCACCCATTAATGTTGATAGGGCAAACTGAAGGAAGGAATTGAATGATCTTGCCCATGGCCACCAAGAACACAGTGGGCCAATACCAGAATTGTAGTTAATTGAAGAAGGATGTTCTACTGCCAGTGTCATGTGGTATGGTTTGGGGTGTGAACTCTCCAAGGAAAGTTCTCAATTAAAAGATGCATCCTGTCTATTGATACCTGAAATTTCACCATTAACATTTGGTCCCGTATTAAGTTTTTAATTTGACATTACATTTATATAATGTTTTTCAGTTTACAAACTACTTTAGACTTTATACATTGTTTCATTTGATCCTCACAGCAGCGGGAAGAAATTGGTAGGGGCAGGCATAATTAACCCTATCTTGGAGAGTAGGAGACTAAATTTCAGAAAGGAAGCCAAGGGGCCTTGAAAGCTATGAGTCTGTTGGCTTCAAATTAACCAACCCTTTGTTCACTGCCCCCCATACCCTGTGAACCTTCCCTATTTCCATTAGTTGGTATTAATTCTTCCATGATCTGTGTTATAGTACATCTGATAGATCCTGCTACTATTTGACTGGTTCTGCTTTGTTCTTAAAGAATCTCAACACTTCTAAAGAACTTAAAGTTGGTCTGGTCCAAACAGACATCTGATGCTTGAATTCCATCTATATTACCCTTTGCAAGGAGTCGGCCGGGCTCCTTGAATACTTCTGTTCACAGGGATCTCACTAGCTCTCCAGATAGCCTGTTTCCTTAAACAGCCCTCTTACAAAATTCTCCATTTTAGATCGATTTCTGTCTCCCTGGGAGAATATGAACTCTTTACAGACAAGGCTGGGTGTCCTTATCATTCCTGTATCTCATCCACTTCCTCCCATTGTAGCAGGAGGTGAATAGAAGTTTGTTGAATGAATAAATCAGTAGATGAACGGTTGGCTGAATTTCTAATAAAAGCTTCAAACAGTTCTGTCTAGTATCTTTTAGAAGCTATTGACCTGACACCTAAGGTGTTTTTAGTTGCTAATTTATTTTCCTCTGGTTGGGGTTTTGGAATTTCTAATGCAAATATTTTTGAAATACAAAGCACAAGCCATGGGTCTGGCCTCTCATAAACTGGATGCATATCAAAACTGAGTGCAAGGAGATGCGAGATACGGAAGTGTAATAATATAGGAGCAGCCAGCAGCAGGGAGATATAAACTGATAACTGGCTGCAGGGAGATAGCAGCTAAGTCAGGGGGAAGACAGGGATGTTGCTTCGTACTGGAAAGCAGCAAACAACAGAATGATTAGTTGGAGGTGGCAGGACATGGTAGGAAGGCAGGGGGGGACATCCTAGCAGTTAAGCTCCTGCAGGCTGGCACAGCCTGCACTGTGATTTCAGCTCTACTCCTTACCAGCTGCCTGGCCCTGGAAAAGCCACTTCCTTCCTCTACCATCCAGTTTCCTATATAGAAACTAGAGATTAAATGAGTTAATGCATAAAAAGCACCGAGGACATCAGCGCATGGCGTGTAAGTTATGCTTGCGATGGGACTGGTGGTCAGGCAGCCTGGGTCCTAGCCCGCGTCTGTCTCTAGCTAGCTGCGTGACTTGATCTCCATGAGTGCTTGTCCCAAGTCATCCGTAACGTGAGGACGATAATGCACTGCATGGAATGGCTATGGTGATTAAATGAGGTAAATACATTATCCTGCTCATTAGCTAGTTGTCAACTGCTCTGAGATTCAGATAAGGTCATTAGAACCCCCTCATTCTTCATCTTGTGGATACCCAAGCCTTTACCAAGATACCTGGGAATTCCTGGAGCGCTTACGTCCCTAGCACCAGCTGGGACTCAGAGCTCCTGCACTGTTGAGAACTGACTTTCTTTGGCATCATGTCTACCCTGAGGTGAGGCTCAGCTTCTTCTTTGATTTTTAGAATAATCACAACTAGTCCTCACTCCAGGTACTTGTGAATTAGGTAGACACTGCTAATGACTTGAAGGAGTGTGTGTGTGTGTGTGTGTGTGTGTGTGTGTGTATGTGTGTGTGTGTTGGGGGATGGGGAAAAGCCACATCCACAACTTTCAGCCTCCCACCATGTATATGGCCTTCCTCACACCCAGATTGTCAAGGAAATCCCAAATTATTCTCTTTTTTATAAAGAGCAATTGATCTCTTCCTCAATTGCTGTTTTGGTACCAGCTGATATTCAAGTGTGTGGTCCCATCTTCCATCCTACGCATTTACTAAGAGACTTTTCCAAATAAAGAAAGCCCCCTTTTGATTGTCTCCCAAGGTAACTTGTAAGTCTATAAAATTTGATTAGGTTTTCTATAACTGTTACTTCACCCACATTCATGTTCAGTTAAATAACCCTCACTCCTGGTCTCTTCCTTTTGCCTGGTGAGATGCCATCACATCGATGAATCCTCCTCCCTGAAGAATGGAGAAATATCATCCTCAACACTGGAAACAGAGCACCGTTCAGCCATTTCCCACAGGAAGCCAGGATTAAAGTCATCCAAACTTGCACTGAACCCTGACTCAGGCCCGGCTGACACTGATAACACAGGAACTTACTCTGAACTGAGGATCTAAAAATGTTCAAGGAACAAAGGAACCAATCAGGCAATAAATACATGAAGAGGAGTTATCCAAGTGCAGAGGAAAAAAGGAAGGAAAAAAACTGGTCTGAACATTTCTCTCCAGGCTCTGACACCACCCCTCTTACCATGCTCTGATAACTCCCCAAAGGCCAAGCTTCCCATCCATGCAAGGAAGAAAACAATTGGCCAGATTTCTTTTTTTCTAAGAAGGAAACAACATTTCTATCTGTTTTACAAAATTTTTGGAAGGTGAGCAGGTTTAAAGAGAATAAATGGAGGTTTTAGAATGAGAGAGACCTGTGCATCCATCTGTAACCTGCCATCATGACCTCCATAGAACAATTCTCCAAAACAGTGAACTTTCATGCATTCAGCTAAATGTGAATCAGCACTGAGAGCCAGACACTGCACTAGGCTCCATGAGTTCTGAAGACACAGACAGTCCCTGCCATAGTGGTACTTATACCTTAAACAAATAATCATATAAATTACTATGATTATTTTAATGCATATCTTGGAGGAGAACCACAGGCTTCCATCCAAGTACAATAGGAGGACCTGACCTAGTCTGAGGGGCCAGGGAAGGTGTGTACAAGGAAGGAACATCTGAGTTGACATCTCTGGTTAACTGAATGTGCCAACGTCACTAGGCTCAAATATCCAGTTACTGAAACACACGTTACTCTGGGTGTTTCTGTGAAGGCATTTTGTAGGTGTGGTTACATCTATCATCAGTTGACTTTATGTAAAGGAGCCATCCCCGAATAATGTGGGTGGGCCACACCCAATCAGTTGAAGGCCTTCAGAACAAAAACTGAGGTTTCCAGAGAGGAAGAAGTTCTGCTTTAAGACTACAGCATCAACTCCTGCCTGTGTTTCCAGTCTGTCAGCTGCCCGATGGATTTTGGAATTGCCAGATTACAATTGCAGGAGGCAATTCCATGAAAGATAGATAGATAGATCATAGATAGATAGATAGATAGATAGATAGATAGAAAAAATACAAACACACATGCACACAATTGCCAATTGGTTTTGTTTTTTTGGAGATCCCAACTGATATGTCTAAAGACGTGTAGGATTTGGGTAGGTGAAGAGTGAAGAGAAGTTGAGGGAGGAGTTCCAGGCAGAGGGAATGACCTTGTGAAAGTCCTGTTTACCATGTCACACTTCTGTCTTTAATGCCTCCAACGGCCCCTGGTTCTGCTTTTCAAATTCCTCAGAAAATCTGCCTACTTACCTTTCTTGTAGCTACCTTGATGCAACTCCCGGCCCTGCAGGTATTGAATGTCCTGTCCACAACTGAATCAGAGGGGAGTCCAGGGAGACCCTTGTGCAGACAGATAGACCCTTGAGCTTGGAGTCTAGTACTAGTGCCCTGAGTTTAATCCTAGGTCCCCACTTCTTCCCTGGGAATCCTTGGGCACGTAACTAAGTCTCTCTGGGACTCAAGAGTTGTTTTTGCTGTTCTATAAAATGTGAAAGATAATAATAAGAGTTAATATTTACTGAGCTCTTAATATATCCATGCCCTATTCTAAGCATGTTAGTATTGATTCAGTTCATCCCTTCAACAATCCTACGAGGTGAGAACTATTGTTAACCACACTTCATGGATGAGAAGCTGAACAGGTGGGGAGGTGCTCAAGGCCCCGCAGCCCGCAGGTCTCAGGTGCAGGCTTTGAGCTCAGGTGGAGCCCAGCTCTGTACTCTTTGCTCATAATCACCACCAACAATAATCCCTATGTCCCTCACCTTACAAGGCGGTTGTAAGCATTAGCTATCAAAGGGCTTTTTAAAACCCAGAAAGCTTCATGAATGGAGATTATTATCTTACTATTTTTTTCTTCATCTCTGCAGAAGGCTCTGAAATGTTTTCCCATTTGTTTTAAGATTTGCCTTAGTTTTACTGGGTATTTGTTTTCCAAGTGTCAGGCTCTGCAAGATAGCCTTTGATTATGGCATCAATCCCACAAGGAAGACATTTTATCTTTGTTTTAGGGCTGGGGGCACTCAGACAGGTGAAGTGAAAGGCCAGTAATGTGCCCCAGGTCACACAGCTGAGATTTGGACCTGGATTTGTCCGATGGGATAGTCCAAGCTGATAAACACTTCCTAAGCGTCTAACACACGTACCAGCCTCTCTGCCATTCATACTTGATGGGCAGCGTGGTGCCAGTCCCAGTCCTGAATGTCTTCCTCCCTGGATTTTCCACTTTGGAGGAAGAAACAGTTTCATCACCTTTTTAACAAATTTGCATTAATCTTTTTTGAACACACGTTCTCCAGTTATGATTTTGATTTATGGATTTGAGCTGCCTTCTTTCTTCAGCAACGTCTGTGGCTTGCTCCGATGTGGAAACGCAGGGAGCCTCATCTGTGTCCTTCTCCTTCCATCCTCCTGCCCAGCCCGGGGTCCCTTCTTCTTTCACTTGTGTTCTCTCTTCTTTGGATTTATTTTTCTCTTTCCTCACTCACATCCCTGCATGCCTGTCCTTTATCTTGCAGCTGAAGCTCCTGCTGCACTAGGCTCTGAAGCAATTTTGAGGTTCTGCTTGTTTTGGAAATAAACTATCCCTCACACACTCACACACACCTTGTGTCCTCCTAATGGAGTACGTGGTGTGCGTTTGTATGCGGTTCTGGTACAAAAAGGACTGCAGACTCCAGGAGAGACTCAGGCAGATGTTCCAAGAGCAGAGGTGTTTTCATAGAGAGGGCATCTTGTAATTCACTTCAATTTTGTTTTAACTCAGTACCAGTTGACTGCTTACTGTGTGCTTAGACTATACTGAAATTTTTTAAAGCATAAATATTGTGTAGCTCTCTTCATACCAGAATTAATAAGGATACTTGGGAATAGGTGAAGAGATCAGGGGATGAGGAAAATAGAGATAAATGGGATGGATTTTGCAATGCATTCTGGAAAAAACAAAGGGAGCAGCTGCACAGAACGTCCAGGCCATGTCTGCAAGTTTTAAAGAGTGTGGGGTGGTTCTGTGAAAGTGTAGGCATATGGAAGGGACTGGTGGAGGAGTAAAATCTATGGAGGTTTATAAAATCTCACATACTGTAGAAGAGTATTGAAAAATGAGAATAGGACACTTTGATGTGACTATTTTGATGTTATAAGTTTGCAAACAATCTGATGTGGTCTAAAATAGAAACCTTTAAACCTTCAGCTTTTATTTCTATTGCACAGTAATGTGAAAAGAAATCATCCTCAGCCCATTCCTGATCCTGTCCTTGAATCTTGATTCATGCATAAGATCCACCCCCTTTTTCATGGTGTCTTTAGGTCTCTCCACATCCCCATGTCATGGTTCATCCCTAAGCCTGTAGCTGCCAAACCTCCAATTGGCTGTGCCAGAAAGGCCTGCTTAAAGAGTAACACCTGCATGAACAGAGATTCCTTTATAGCCATGCTGAGATGAATAAGGCAAATAAAAATTTCCCAAAGCTTTTATCTACCTGAAGCAACTGAGTTACTCTGTATTTCTTAGCATATGTGAATCTTTCAAGGGAGGCATCAATAAGGAAGCTGTGACAATTTTTGACTCAAAGTCTACTTTGTCTGATATAAATATAGTTATCTTTGCTCTCTTTTGGTTACTATTTGCAAGGAATACCTTTTTCTATCCTTCTACTTTCAGCCTATGTGTGTTCTTAAATCTAAAGTCTCTCTTATAAACAGTATTTAGTTGAATCTTTTTTAGAAATTCCATTCAGCCACTCTATATCTTTTGATTTGTGAGTTTAATCCATTTACATTTAAAGTAATTATTGATAGAGAATAACTTACTATTGCCATTTTGTTAATCATTTTCTATATTCCCTGTAGTCCTTTTGTTCTTCTTTCCTCTCTTGTGTCTTTATTTGTGTTTTATTGATTTTTTTGTACTGATATGCTTTAATTCTTTTCTCTTTTTCTTTTGTGTATCTTCTACGGTATTTTCTTTGTGGTTACCATGGGGCTTACATAAAACATCTTGCAGTTATAATAGCCTATTTTTAAGTTGATAAAAACTTAACTTCACAAGAGACAAAAAAGGACACTGTATAATAATAAAGGGGTCAATTCACCAGGAAGACACAACACTTATAAATATATATGCACCCAACATCAGAGCACCTAAACGTACAAGGCAAACACTGACAAAACTGAAAGGAGAAATAGACAGCAATGCAATAATAGTAGGAGACTTTAATTGACCCACTTTCAATAATGGATGGAACATCCAGACAGAAAATAAGGGAACAGTGGACTTGAACAACACTATAGACCAAACAGACCTAACAGACATATATAGAACATTCCACCCAATGGCAAGAGATTATACATTCTTCTTAAGTGCACAAAGAACATTCTCCAGGACAGATGACATGTTAAGTAATAAAACGAGTCCTAACAAATTTAAGAATGTTGAAATCATACCAAGTATCATTTTTGACTACAGTGGGATGAAATTAGAAATCACCAGCAGAAGAAAAACTGGAAAATTCACAAATATGTGGAAATTAAACAACACATTTCTGAACAGCCAATGCATCAAAAAATAAATCAAAAGGGAAATTCGAAAATATCTTGAGACAAACAAAAATGAAAACACAACACACCAAAATCTAGAGGATGAAGCAAAAGCAGTACTGAGAGAAGATTATAGCAATAAATGCCGACATTGAAAAAGAAGAAAAATTTCAAATAAACAACTTGACTTTATACTTCAAGGCATTAGAAAAAGAAGAACTAAGCTCAAAGTTAGTAAAAGGAAGGAAATAATAAAAACTAGAGCAGAGATAAATGAAATAGAGAGTAGAAAAAGAGCAGAAAAATCAATGAAACAAAGAGGTGGTTAAAAATTAAGAAGGAAACCTTACCATATGTGACATGGATGAACCTTGAGGACATTGTGCTAAGTGAAAAAAGCCAGTCACAGAAGGACAAATACTGCATGCTCCCACTCATATGAGGTATCTTAAATAGTCAGATTCATAGAAGCGGAGAGTAGAATGGTGGTTGCCAGGGGTCGGGGTGAGGGGGAAATGAGGAGTTGCTATTCAACAGGCATAAAGTTTGAATTATGCAAGTTAAATAAATTCTAGAGATCTGCTGTACAATGCTATTCCTACAGTTAATAATACTGTATTGTACACTTATAATTTTGTTGACAGTAGATCTCATATTATGTGTTCTTATCACAATAAAAACAAAACAAGTAACTAACAAAAATAAGAAAGTCACATCGCAGTTAATTTGTTTCTTTTGTGGGAGAAAGGTGGCATGTTACAATGCAAAGATTCAAAAGAAACTCAGGATGTGTGGTTACAAGTCTCAGTTCTGCTTCTTGGTAGTTCTGAATTATTAAAAAATAATTGTATCTTTCTGAGCTTTGATTTCTTCAATCTGTAAAATGGGAATAAAATGATCTGCCTGACTGGTGTCACAAGATTATTATTACTGTAGTTTACATTCTAAATTCCAAAGCTTTTCCAAAGATCCACCATCAATTTTGGTTCAGAAATTATTTTCTCATCTTCCTCATGAAAATTCCAAGGCTCAGTGAGGTTTAGTGACATACTCAAGATCACACAGCTAGCAAACAAGGGAGCTGAAATTAGAATCCAGGTCTTCTAGTTTCTAGTACAGTGCTTTTCTTGGTACAGGGCTTCCATGTTACATAATTTGAGGAATGACATTGCTGTCTTCAAAAGTGTTTTCTTATCATCCTGCCATTGTTTATATTAGCATTAAATCTTGATCAGCTTTCTGGAGACATGTGCTTTCTTACTGGGTTAAGGCATTTGAGAGATGATGAAAGTTGGATGCTGGCTTAGTGAGGCCACCTAGAAAGCTGTGTGTGCACATGTATGTGTGTGCGTGTAAAAATATTTTCTCCTTTAAGGGGAAGGTACAAGAGAAATTGGAAGGTTTGGGTCCCCCCTTCAGTTTTCCTCAAGGTAATTACTCACTGAGGATGAACAAAATGATGGAGAAATATTCCATGTGTAATTGGGCACTTTTACCTGGACATGATTTTCTGAGCAGTCCTTATATCTGATACATGAGCCAAAAATTAGCCTACACACAGATAGCCCACATGCAATAAGAGTACAAATTACATCCTCAATGGGAACAAAGAAGCCTTCCTCCCAGAGACCCTTGAAATTTTCACCTTGGCCAGAACCCCACGGTTTCATCTATTAGACTTGCTTGCTCCAGGGAGCTCTCAGAAGTAGGATCTTCTGGGCTAGGATCCAAAGTCTTTCTGGTATTAAAAAGGCACATCCCTACGTAAAGATAACAATCTTATTAGGGAAACAGTCCATTTATCCCATCCTTTCATCCTGGAAAATCAAACAGAGTTCACAACTCTTCATTTATAAAGATCTCAACAATATTCTTAACAATTTTGCCATGAGCTAGTCCTGCTGTGAGGGTCTTTTTTTATTCTTAAGTCTAGACACCCAGCTCCTGGCATCATCTGTAGTGTCTGAAGCTAGGGGATAGGTGGGGATGGATGAAGAAATTTAGAAATTTCCACAGAGAGCTTGGGGGAGCTTGTGGGGCATCAAAAAGCTCTTAGAGAAAAGTTGACAGATGACTTCAGAGTAAGTGAATCCCTTAAAACATTCAGGGTGTAAAATATTAATGGAACCAGTCCTTGGCCCCAAAAGCACTTGAGATTTTTTTCAGTGATGCCAAAACCTTTGAAAAATAGTTAAGCAATGTTTAAGGACCTGGAAAAGCTGAGCTGTTCGCCCATTCCTGTGTTATTGGTGAAGCGTTGGAAAGAAGCCCCTGACAGAACACCATATCTGCAGGGACTCCATTAAGGATGGCCCCTTGGAGGTTCTTGTAAAAGAGGGTGGGAACGAAAAGCTGAGTAAGAGTCTCATCAGGGAAATGAAAAACATTTTGGAAGTGCTTCCATATTGAACTGAGTTGCATTAGTCATTCCCCTGGAAGAGGCTCCAGTGTTACCAGCAGAAAAAAGAAAGAAACTAAAATATCAAGATTAAAGTCTGCATTATAATGACTACCACACTGAGCGAATTGCCCATCTGCTTTTATAAAGGAACAACAGGGCATAGTTTGGAGTTGCAGAGACAATTATTAACGTGAGTATATAATGAATCTGGCCCCCATCTCCGAATTATCATTGCAATGCTTTAGAAAGGATAGGGCAAGGAAAAAGAGGTGAGCTCTGAGAACCTACTGTGTCCCAGGCACTGTGCTGAATGTTTTCACACTTTTTTAATCTCAATTGTCATTAAACATTACTATATCTATTTCACAGAACTAGAAAGTTGAAGATAAAGATTTTGAATCATTTGCATAAGGAAACACAGCTGATAAATATCAGTACCTTGATTTGAATCCAGATCTATTTAATTCCAAAGCCCATGTTTAAAAAAAAAATTGCATGATGGAATCTCCTTTCCTGAAAATCTACCCATTCTTCTAAGTTCAGGTCTTCCTATGGGGGAACCTCGTTTAGGTCTAGTTTCAGAAGGATTGTAGACCAGTAGCTTTAATACTTTCTACAGACACCAGAATATATGAAGCAAGACTTGGAAATCTATAATACACAGTTTTATCTATTTATCTATCTATCTATGTATTTATGGTAATACAGTTTTCTAGAATTGCAGAACTATTGTCTTTTTTAAAAAAAAAATTCTAACACTGGCTTGGCCATTTCTAGCTTTATGAGTATGGGTAGTTCACATAACATTTCTTAGAATTTTATAAACTATAAAATAAAATAACATTTTCTGTGACTTACCTATATAATTGTCATGAAGAGCAAATAAGATCAAGCAAAGTGATCAATCAAAATATGAAATTACTATTGTGACTCAATTGTAAAGATCTTTATATAGTTTCTTAAATAGGGAAATTTTGGTGTATGCCTAAAGAAATGTTAAATTGAAAATTAAGGATGATCCTTTTTTAAATTTTCATGACCTTCTGGGAAACCTTTATTTTTCTTTAGATTGGGTGTTATCTGGAAATTAACAGGGGGCACTTTAAAGAATCCATAAACCCCTTGGTATTACATTCAAAATTTTGTTTATATTTGGTTTCTGGGGGGAGGGTCCATAACATTCACTGTATTTCCAAAATGAGTGCATGACTATAAAAAAGTTTAAAAAGCACCGAGGGTCTAAATTGTATAATCCTATAGCCTTGGATATTGAGCTACGGTTTGAAGGGATTGATAATTTCATACACTTTATCAGTCAAGATCCAGTCAGGAAAGCAGAAACCACACTATGTATTTCAACAAAGGCTATCTAACATGGGGAATTAGTTCTACCAGTTTTAGAGAGCTGTACAAGGAAACAAGGAAACACCAAGAATATTTCATAGACAATAAATGTTGAGAGAAGCTACTAAGTTTAGGGGTGGGGAACTGAAGGAAAGAGGTTAGCATAACCAGGATCTTGGAGCTCTCTGGAGGAGCTCCACAGAGCTGGTAGTCAGACCTCTGAAAATAGAAGTACCATACAACCTCTGAAGAAGCATGATACGACTGCCCCAAGAAGTGAAGAAAGAAGCTTGATGCTGGAGCAAATACCACTGAGATGACTTTGGCCACAGCACAAATAGGAAAGTGGTCCCTTTCCTCCTCCTTATTTCTTCCAATCTCTTTCCAGTACCTCCCATTGTCAGATCCCAGCAAAAAGCCAGGGAGTTGACAAAGGAGTCCAGGAAATGTAGTTTGTAGAGTCCCTAGATCTGACATCACAGAATTGAGTATATAAAGGTAGATTTGGTAAATAATTTCCATACTATGCCTTTTAGTGCTGTCTATAAAGAGAACATAATAGGAATTCCTTTATCTGTTTGGAAGGAACTATTCAGTATACTTGAAATTGTGTACCAGTGATCCTGCTATTTCACACACATCCAGACTTAACTGAACTAAAATCCTATGCATATTCCAGACATCTCCTTGATGTTTTTTTAAGGATCCATGTCAGGACAAGGATTACTACTTACATGATCTAATGGGACTTAGGAATGGGGAGGCCTTGTCACCATTCTGGCTGGCTTAACCAAAGATATGAGTGTTGAGATTGAAATACAGGCAGTAGTTCAAGTATCCATGAGGCCAAGATGAACGTGGGAGAGTAAATTTTCTGAGTAAGAAAGAGAGAAGGAGCAAAGCATTTGGAGATTCAAGACGAGACCAAAGAACAAACTTTCTTGCAATCCTCATACCAGAGACTTCAAGGAAAGCAGAAATACTCATGATAGATATGGCTAGAGGTCCAAATACCTGGTATGGAAAAGTCAATCACCAGACTCAACCAGATCCTTAAAGGTTACTGACAGGCCTTCTAAACTTTGTGTTCTTTTAGGCAGACTTGACCTTCCATGTGAGCCATGGTAGTTCCTTGTTGGATAAATCTCATCTTCTATTAAGGCCAGAAGAGTAAACCAAGAAGGTAGGGGTGGGCTACCTTAGGACAGAACCCAGCAGAGGAATTCAGGTGTCCGGGAGAGCAGTAGCACCAGTTGGAGCTCTTCATGGTTCTGACATGAATAGTACACATGAGCCCATGTGTACTCATAGCCCTAACACTGCCTTGCTCATTTCCTAGGTTCTACCTTAAATCTCCCTACTCTGGTAAGCTTGCTATTATCCTCCTCTGGATGCTTAGTCTTTATATCAAACTTTATTAATAATAAAAACAAAAATTATATGGTGCTTACACCTCTTAAAAGGCCTTTAATGTCTATTAACATATTTAATCATCCCACTAAGCCAATGAAATTGGAACTGATGATTTCACTTTCCTTTACAGGTAAGGAAATTGAGGTTTCAAGGTTAAGTGACATGCTGAAGGACATATTGTTTAATGGCTCATCAGGGACTTGAACCCAGGCCTTCTAATCCAAAGCCTGTGATGTTTCTACTTTATGTCGTTACTTTAGAGATTAAAATACTCAGACCTTGTGACTGCTCCAATCAATATTATGAGTCACTATGATAGATCTACATACATTGGAAAAATAAACTATGGTTCAAATATATTTGTGAAACACTGAATACTGTATCCCCATTTACATAATTCATAATACATAGTGGGATATCAAAAACTCTTAAAAGCCTTACAGGAAAAGAAACTCTACTTTTTGTTTAAATTAGAAATTTCTCATTTTTTAGACCACAGATCATTCATTGATATGAGGCATCCATTTATATCAAATGTTATACCGGTGTTTCATGAAACACTAGGGAAATATGGCCTCATCCCATATTCTGACCCTTGACCTTTCAGAATCAAAATTTATCCTCTCCATAGACTGTCACACAGCCAGTGGGAGTATTCAGGCAAGGCTGATGGCTAGTTAGAGGAATTTTCCAATATTGGCTACAGGTTGCCACACCATAGCTATCCTCTCACCAGACTCAGTGACTGGGAAAAATGATTTTAATATTCACAAGAATTTCATTGTAGAAAGATATCCAGTGCTGATGATTCAAGGTGATTCCATCTATCTTATGGCCCATATATTTTTTTTAAATTACTAGCTTCTAAATGCCCTGTGGTCATTCATTATTTATTAACCTTCAGTGTACTCAGTGGCTCCCTCCTATAAAATGGCCATCTTGGAAACAAGTAATTTGTGGTGTGGTGGTTATTAGTAGCTACTCAGATTGAAAAATGTTAATAAGAAATTAATTAGGCAACACAGCTGGAAAGAAAACAGAACAGTGAGTGATGGGCAATTATAAGGAAACATGGAACACATTTCACCCCGTAAGAGTGGCAAAAACTCTGATCTACACTATTTTTAAAAATCTCTCTATGTTCTCAGTCACTTGTACTTTGACATTGTATCTCAAAAAGAAATGCAGCAGACATTCATTGAACATTCTGTCCTAGGCGCTATGTAAGAGGTACTGGAGGAGGCAGATTAATTCCTTGCCTTAAGTCTCTTGCACTCTAGTAACTAGGAGGTAGACATGCAAAACACTGCCCATACACGCTAGAAAACAAATAAAACTGAGATATGAACCACAGAGGAGGCAAAGTAATTTCTGACAGGGTGGTAGCCTGGGAAAGCTTCACAGAAGAAGTTACGTTCAAATTGCAACTTGCATGTGAATAGGAAATCTCTCCCAGCCTTTCTCCCCAGGGTCCTCTTCTGCCCCATTGCTCTCTGCCCACCACTCTCTAGCCTCAGTGGCCTTCTCTCTCTGGCTCCACCCTCAGGACCTTTGCATGTGCTGTTTCCTCTGCTTGAAACCCTTGCCTTCTTTGACCTCTCTAACTTTACTTGACTTTCAAGTCTCTCCTCAGGGAGGCCTAACCTGATAACCTCCACCCAATATAGGCTCAATCTCCCACATTGTTCTTCTCATGACATTTTGATAAGTTCATTTATAGCAAATCTCATACTTTTTACTTCTGTATTTTTTATATGTTTGTTTGTTTCTCTTCTACATTGTTTTGTACCTCCATGAGATCAGTAGCTGGGTCTATTTTGTTTACTACTGTACAGGCACATCTCTTTTTCTGTTTTGTTTTGTTAAATTTTATTGGAGCATAGTTGATTTATAATGTTGTGTTAGTTTCAGGTGTACAGCAAAGTGATTCAGTTATACACAAACATATATTCATTCTTTTTCAGATTCTTTACCCATATAGGTTATTGCAGAATATTGAGCAGAGTTCCCTGTGCTATACAGTAGGTCCCTGTTGGTTATCCATTTTATATATAGCAGTGTGTGTATGTTCGTCCCAAGCTCCTGATTTATCCCTCCCCCCACCCCACGTTTCCCCTTTGGTAACCATAGGTTTGTTTTTGAAATCTGTGAGTCTGTTTCTGTTTTGTAAATAAGTTCACCTGTATCACTTTTTAAAATTAGATTCCACATATGAGTGATATCATATGATATTTGTCTTTCTCTGTCTGACTTCACGGGCACATCTCATTTTATTGTGCTTCACAGATACTGTGTTTTTTACAAATTGAAGGATTGTGGCAACCTTGTGCTGTCAGATTATGGTTAGCATTTTTTAGCAATAAAGTATTTTAAAATTAAGGTACATACATTTTTGTAGACAATGTCATTGCACACTTAATAGACTACACTATAGTGTAAGCATAACTTTTAATATGCATTGGGAAACAAAAAAATTCGTGTGACTTGCTTTATCATGATATTTGCTTTATTGCAATGGTCTGGAAGCTGACATACAATATCTCCAAGGTATGCCTGTATCTCCATACCTCTTTCATTGCCTTGCACCCAAGAAGGGCTCAATAATCATTTGCCAAGTGAATGAATGGGGCATCTTTAGGTGAATGAGAATCTCCAGTGAAAGCTTGTTGACATCAACCTGAAGGGTGTGTATGTTAGTGGAAGCTTCTAAACTGTGGGGGGGGGGGGGGGGGGGAGAAGGTGGGCTACAGCTCTCTCTCCACACAGAAAGAGGAGAAGCTCAAATGTGGGTAAAGATAAGGCATTATTTGGTCACATATAAAAAAGTGAAGCACTGTTTGGGGTGAACAGAGGTAGTAAATTCGTGGCTCCTGAATGCATATTTGGTTATTGGAAACACCCTCTTTGGGTTCATGCAGTGGGAAGCCAGATTTGGTCTTTCTTCTTATAGAGAGGCACCCTTTTTCTGGAATGGTGGCTCTACATCTTAGAAACAACGCTTTTTCCCTTTACCTACCAGGGATGATTTTTCTCAGGTTTAGCTTTCCATGCCTCCCAGTACCATCAGAACTGTAGGATGTCAAGGGCCAGGATTAGGGTACAGACTGGGGAAAGGGCTCAAGGATGGACTTGAGTTCACTTTGAGTGAATATCTTAGTAGACTTCAACCTTCATGCTTTGCATCAAGTCCAGCATAGCTCACCAGAAGTAGGAGGCCACATAGAATCTGGGAGCAAATTCTTATAAGAGAAGGATAATCGTACTGATACATACTGAGTTCTAACCATATGTCAGGCACTGTGCTAGTGCTTTATATGCATTTTCTAATTTAATTCTCGCAATAACATCCTGTGAGTTAGGCCCTTTTATTATCCTCATTTTATGAGGAGAAAATATAGGCATCTGAGGCTGACCCAGCCAGAGGGTAGTGAAACCACTGGACTGTACAGCCTGTGTCCTCAGCCTCCTCTGCATCTGTATCTGGAATCTGCAGCCACCTTAGGTAGCTGCTCAAAGATCAAAGATTCTGGGCTTGGGATCCCAGACATCTCTTCCTCTCTCTAGAGCTAAGGACCACTGGCTGGTCCACAAAGCATGGCAGAGTTGAGGGTGGTGTACATGGTAGGACTGGTTGCGCAGGATTTTAGATGCTAAGCTAAGAAACCCAGATTTTATTCTTGGAAATGAAAGATGTGTTTGAATAAGGAAATGGCATGCAAGAGATCAAAGGTCAGAGTGCGGCAACTGGGGGCTGGGGGTGGTACTGACTAGGCACAGTAAGCCACAGGAATAGCTCAGCGGGTGTGAACCAAAGTTGTGGTGGTGAAGACAGACAGAACACTCATTTCAGAATAGAGTTGATAGGACTTGGCAACCAACTGGTAAGGGAAGAGCTGCCTGTTGTCATTTAGTGATGAAATACCCATTCCCGTACATCCAGCTACACACTGCCTCTCAGCAAATACACTTTTAATGATTGGTCAGTATTTACTCAACATCCAACATCCTCACTTTACTAAGAAATGTGAATTGGCTCCATCTCTGAAGAAGCACGAATTTCTAGGCTTCTCTGACTAATGAGACTGCTGTTAAGAAATGGCTGTTAATGTTAAAAAATAAATTCACATACATAGGATGCTACACATGTGCTTCTGTCACACTAGGACTTATGAGGTTAAACTATTTTCACTTGTATGTCATTATAACATAATATTATGACTCTGTTCATTTAGGGTTGGTGTTCTACCAACTTCTCCTAAGTATTTTAGTGACAAATTTAAGAAATAGAAGAACAGGTGAAATAAATGTAAAGACAGAGTTAAACACATTAAAATGAGCAGAAGATAAATTTTTGCCACACTTCTAGTTGACCTATTTTGTTAATACAGTGCTTAACAAGTTGTTTATGCTATATATCTATATCTATACATTGATTTACAGTTGTTGCTTTTGTTTTGCTGTTGTTAAATGGATGAATATATGAATGAAAGAATGATTGAATATACTTTCTAGGATCAGATATTGAATTTAATTCTGAGTTCCCTGGTAGCTAGGGGGAAAAGGGAAATACAACATACGATATAGTTCATATCATGTTACTAAAGAAAAGATATATTTATCTGAATGAATAAGGTTTTGGCAAGGCAAGAAATTCAATGAGGAATTTGTTTTATTAGAACTTTACATAAGACATCTTGAGGTAAATAATGTTAATTCCTCCTCCTTGTGCTTCCTCCTAAAACAAACTTCTTTGATTGATACATTTTTGTATTTGTGTGCCTAAAATTTGGGATGTGGTCAAAGCAGGGATACAGAATGATCAAGTTAGGGTAGAAGGACTCAGTAGGCAGAAGAAGCAGTGTAGACTGGTGGTTAATATAATGGGTTTTAGAAGTGAGGGAATCACTTCTTTACCTGTATAGTGGAGATGATGGTGATAGTGATGATGATGATGATGGTAGTGATGATGGTAATGATGGTGATGATGATGATAATATCTACATCACAGGGATATTGTGAAGATTAAATGAGATGATGAATAAAAATGTGCTTAGCATAGCAGCTGCCACAGAACAACTGTCTCACAAGTGAAATCTCCAAATTGGAGGGATTCTGACTGCACTCCTGTGACAAAGTAGCATTGTTTTTAAAGAACCCTTTTTCACTGACACCATCTCCCTTCCTTCCTCTCTTCACGTCCTGTTAAATATGAATAACACCACTGGTAATGAAGGTCCCTTTTTTTTTCCCTCTTGAGTGCCCTTCTCCAAATGCAAGAAGATTGTGTGACTGCAGAAGTGATGCATGACAATAAAGCTCAAATGTAATTTCACCCATTTCTCATTGCATGGTATCATGCCTCATTTAATTTGAGTAAATCTTAGGACTTCATCTAGACTGCAAGTTTCTTCTCCAGGGAAAGGACAATGCCTTCTCTTTTGTTCCCTCTACTTCCAAGCTCAATCCCTTCAACACCCATATCTGGAGCAGCCCGGTATGATCTAGGCAGCAAATAAGCAAACAAAGTTCCTGCTCTCATGAAGCTTAACTTTCAGTGGGAAAGCCAGATAAAATGAGTAACAAAATGAATAAACACGACAGGTTCAGATGATAAGAGTCATGCAGAGAATCAAAAGGGGCAAGGTGAAAGAAATGACTGGAAGCTTATTGGCTTGGGGATCAAGAGAGGATGCTCAAGGAGGTAATAACTGGACCAAGACATAAATGGTCAAGGAGCCAGCCATGCCATGATCCGGGGGAAGGTGTTCCAGACCGGGAGATGAGAGCAAGGGCAAAGGCCCTGAGGTAGAATGAGCTTGAAGCATTCAAAGAGTAGGGAGAAGGCTCATGTAACTGGTGTGTGGCTAGGGAGAGAAGGAGTGTGATGAGCAGAGGCCAAATCCAGAGCCGACTATGCAGAGGACCCTACAAACATCAGAAAGAGATTGAGTGGCTACAGGTCCCTCCACTTTGCAGAGTGAAGTTCAAATCTTCAAGGTGCTTCCTACACCTCTTATATCCAGAGTTCCCTACAAGTCTGCTACCATTAAGGTCCTGAATGGCATAACTCCTACTGCAGAGATTTCAAAAACTACATCTAACTTGGTCCTCACATTAACCTCAGGAGGCAGGTTATTGGGATTTCTGCTTTATGGCTGACAGATCTACAAATTGGAGCACTTGATAGAAATCTTGTAACTTTAAGTGGTTGTGTTAGGAGTTGAACCTGCCCATCCAGGCCCTGAGTTTCTACCACTACACTGAAGATGCCTCTCAATTCTTCTGTGCCCTACTCTCCTCCTATCATTTTAGACTGATCTTATAAATGGGTCTACAGGGACAATGGGTGTAGGAATCAGCACAGTGAATTAACTCAGTGAGCCGGCACTGGCATCCTCCTCCTCCTCATCACCATCATTAGAACAGTTCTCAAAATAGTTACAATTTATTTAGCACTTACTGTATCCCAGAAACATGCTAAGCATTTAGCATACACCACTAAATTTCCTTCTCCCAATAATTCTAAGAGGTAGGTGTAATTATCATCTCCACTTTACAGATAAAAATAAAATGACAGCTCAGAAAGTTTAAGTAACTTACCCAAGGTCACAAAGCAGTGAAGCTGGAATTGAACTCAGACTCAAGGCTAAATAGACTCTGAACTTTGATAGTCACATACATGAAGCAGAGATTGGGTCAGCCACAGGGGTACACATGATGGAATAAGATTCAGTTCATGACCTTGAGAAGGTCAATGTGTAGATGAGGAATCTCTTTTCAGGGAGCACAGCCTATTTTTTGCCTGCCCAGCCCTCCCAGGCAAAGTAAGCACAGAGCTTGCTTCTGTTTGACAACTCAGCAAGTTAGCATCTGGTTGTGAAGGCAGGAGTGGAGGAGGAGCTGATTAGGAGGAAGCCATCCAGCGCTAAGGATCAGCATCAGCATCTTGGGAGGGAGAGGGTACGAACCCCATGAGCACTTAAGAGGCTCCATCTTGGCACGGGAGATAACTGGAAATTCTGATTTCCCCAGACCAGACTATTGAACCACAGTCCAGACTGTGGTTATTTATAGTCCCCTAACAGCCTTGTTTACACAACCTGCCTGGATGCAAATCAGCATATGGAAGCGGTGGAGGCGGCGAAGTGTGCAGCCGGCGAGGACTGGGGGATTGGTTTTACTCGTGTAGTGTTAACACAGCTACACATGACTGCCTACACTCCTGCAGCCCAGGGAGAGAATGAGAACACACAGTCCCCAGGACCCTTGCCCAGTCCTTCTGCCTGAGCGAGAGATAACAAAAGGAGTGGAGTGGACTTTGACTCTTTCGATCCCTTCCTCCACAATCCGCCCTGACCTTTCTTTTCCAGCCCCATCGCCCACCACATCTTTTATCTTCCCCTCCTGTAAGCATCCTCCAGTCACTCTTGGCTCTGAATACATCATGCTCCTTCATGCTTTTGTGCTCTAGCTCAGGCTGTTTCCTCTGCTCAGAATGCCCTTTGCCCTTTCTCTGAATCTCTCTCTCTCTCTCTTTTTTATCACAAAGTGTGTTATATGTACAACTGATGGGGCAACAGATGGCTTTAGGTAGTACACAGGCAGAATTCTTATTTTATGCAAATATTTATTATCTTAGATCTCAGCCAGTGTGAACAAAGACACTGAAGATATAATAGTAGAGGTAGAGTGGGCTTCTCTGGTGGCACAGTGGTTAAGAATCCGCCAGCCAGTGCAGGGGACACGGGTTCGAGCCCTGGTCCGGGAAGATCCCACATGCCGCGGAGCAATGAAGCCCGTGCACCACAACTACTGAGCCCGTGCTCTAGAGCCCTACTGAAGCCCGTGTGCCTAGAGCCCACGCTCTGCAACAAGAAAAGCCACCGCAATGAGAAGCCCGCGCACTGCAACGAAGATAGCCCCCGCTCACTGCAACTAGAGAAAGCCCGCGTGCAGCAACGAAGACCTAATGCAGCCAAAAATAAATAAATAATATAAATAAATTAAAAAAAAATAGTAGAGGTAGAATGTAGATTGGACAAATATCTTGATGACTGTGTAGGGATCACTGTCATTTAGGGAAACACTGCTCTGATTTATCTGACATGGTCTGCCTCTTATCACATGGGAGACAGGACTGGAATTCTGTTTTGCTCTCAGGTACCTTCCTTAACCTCTGAAGTTCTCACCATCTGGTTACATGACCTTCCTTCACTCGCCAGCATGCCATCTGTCCTTCCTCTAGGGCATGATCCATGGTCCCTAAAGGCTGTAGCCTTCAGAACTGTTTTTTTCCCAAGCTGAAATCCTGCCATCACCAGTGGAACATACCAATCTCCAAGGAAAACTCTCCAAAAAGACAGCCTCCTCTGACTCTCCCCTCCTCCCACCTTCCCTCCCTTCTCTCTAAATCCTGGCAACCCTTAATCTGTTCTCCATTGCTATAATTTTGTCAATTTGTGTTATATAAATAGAATCATGCAGTATGTAATCTTGAGAGGTTGGCTTCTTTTGCACAGCACAGTTCCCCTGAGATCTATCTAAGCTGTTTTGCGAACCAATAGTTTTTCTTTTTCATTGCTATGGTATAGCCATGGTATGGCTATAACAGAGTTTTGTTTTGTTCTATTTTGTTTAATCATTCATCTGCTGAAGGACATTTGGATTGTTTCCAGGTTTGGGTTATTTTGAATATATAATAATATTAAGAATAAAGCAGCCATGAACATTTATGTACAAGTTTTTGTGTAAAATTGTTTTCATTTCTCTGAGATAAATGTTCAAGTTCAATTGGTAGGTTTCTTGGTAAGTGCATGATTAACTTTACAGGAAAATGCCATACTCATTTCCAGAGAGGCTGTAAAATTTTCATTCCCACAAGCAAGGTACATGTGATCTAGTTTCTCCACATCCTTGCCAGCATTTGGTGTTATCACTATTTTTAATTTTAGCTATTCTGATAAGTGTGTAGAGACATCTCATTGTGGTTTTAGTTTGCATTTCCTTAATAGTGATGCTGAATGTCTTTTCATGTGCTTATTTGCACTCTTCAGTGAAGTGTCTATGTCTTTTGCCCATTTTCTAAATTGGGTTGTTTTGTTTTCTTTTAACCATTGTATTTTGAGAGTTCCTTCTATGTTCTAGACAAAATATTCTTGTAGGATACGTTGTTTGCAAATATTTTCTCCCAGTCTACACCTTGTCATTTGATTCTCTATGCTGGATCATTCACAGAGCAGAATGTCTCTCCATTCAATTAGATCTTCTTTGATTTATTTCAGCAACATTTTGTAATTTTCAACATACAGATTCTGTACATTTTTTGTTAGATTCATATTTAATTATTTCATTTTCTTTGGAGCAAATGGTAAGTATTGTGTTTTTAATTTCTGTTTCCACATGTTCATTGTTAATACATAGAAATGGGAATGATTTTTGTGCATTGACATTGTCTCTTGTGATGGTATTGAATTAATTTATTAGTTCTAGTTTTTTTGTGGGATTTTCTATGTAGACCATCATGTCATTTGTAAATAAGGGTAGTTTTATCTTCCTTTCCCATCTGTATGCCTTTGATTTTTTTTCTTGCCTCATTGCACTGGTTAGAACTTTCAGTACTATGTGAATAAGGATGGTGAAAGTGGACACTATTTCCTTGTTCCTGTCTTGGGGGAAAGCATTGTTTTTCACAATTAAGTATGATATTTGCTGTAAGATTTTGCAGACGTTCTTTACCAGGTTGAGGGTATTTCCCTCTATTTCTAGCTTTTTGAGAGCTTTTATCAAGAATGGGGGTTAGATTTTTGTCAAATGTTTTTCTGCACCTGATCATATTTCTTCTTTAGCCTGTAGATACACTATTTATGTATATAACCATGAATGCCATTCTTGACTCTTTAGAATAAGGTAGAATCTCATTGGAATTGAGGCCAGATGATGAGTTAGGATCCCTCTCCATCAGGATGTAATTTCAGAAACAAAAGCAGTGTGATGTGGGCTTGTGTCACTATGCTCACTTGTCCCATCCATCTCTCCATCACCTGTTTCTTTTTTCCCTCCCCTGCTAAATAGAGGTACTGAGATTTTGCTTTGGGTAGTCAGATCTGTGCCTTCGACCTATTGACAGTTGCTGAGACCCATCACTTTTCACAAGTCCTGTGATCCACTGTGAATGTTGGCAACTGATCCTGAATTCTCTGACCCAGGTTCAGTCTCTCCACTGAAACCAGGGCAGGAGCTTTGCACTGCCTCTGAGTCCTAGCTTGGCCTTCTAGCCATTGTAAAGACCCAGCATTGTTCATGAATTCCAAATTCAGTATACCCCTAGCCCTTCTCACCCAGCCTAGGTTTCCCAAAGAAAAATAATGCAATGTAGTACAAATTTACAAGAGTAGCACTGAATAATGAATTGAGAATATAGTGACATAATAAGCAATGAGGTTTGCTATACAGTCTTCATTTTAACCAGCAATTTTTCTCTAGTGTTATTCACAGGTATGCAGCTACTCTTGACATTCCTCACTCTTTACCCTGAGCCCTTTTTAGCATAAAGCATCCCACAGCCTACCTGTGATTCAATAAATAAGCATGAAAAGGGTCTACCTTATTCAGCAAGCCTATTCTCTGAGGTGTTTTTCCCCTATAGAAAATAAAATGTGCATTGTTGCATAGGAGTAACTTGGACCAGAAATCTTTCAGAATGTTGCTGTTTTTGTGTCTGTCTTATGAACATTCATGTGTTTATCTCTAAGCTAGCCTGATACACATTGTGCTGTGTTAGCTAAATGTTAAAGTCACTCCGGAGTCACCCCAACAAGAGTGGTGTTTTTGAGGCAAATGGAACTTAGCACAAGCTTTACGTATCAAATCAATTCTAAAGAGGCAGAGGAAGATCATGCTTCTTGCCAAAGGGAGGAGAGTGGGTTTACCAGAGCAGCTCAACTTTCAAGAAGCTGCTGCTTTTACCGTATCTCCACTTTCCCCCCAGGACTGATGAACCAAACAGGAGTTGATACAAAGTGTACAGGGACAGTGGAGCTCTGAAAAATAGCAGATTTCTACTCTAAGAGCAAATTTCTACTCGTTTGTAGAAATGAGAAAACTGAGGTCCAGAGAATGAAATGACTTCCCGAAGGTCACACAGCTTCCCTTGAACGAGCCCCCAAAGGGAAAGGCTCAACACATGAGCTCTGCCTTCCCCTGGGTTTGTGTGAAAGTCTGACTCTATATCCCTACTTGCAAAGGGGCCAGAGGCAATCCAGCTTCCGAAAGAAGCAGTGTTGATTACAGACGAACACAAAGTCAATGCTAGATCTGAATTTGGAAAAACGCCCACTTTCAAAAGGATAATAATGAAGACATTAGACTGGATTAAAAAGGAAAAAAAAAAAAAAACAGTCATGATGGGTGATAACAATGTCTTCCATGTCAAGCAACAGCTTTTGAGAAAGAAGATGAGTTTGAGAGGCCTAGAGTTAAATCCTTCTGTTTTCCACCAGAACAGAGAATGTATCGGCTGCAGGGATGGTGAAGAGAAGAGTGGCTCCCGACACCTTTCTGTCACTATGGCGCAGGAGCAGGAGCTTGCTGTTGCATTAATAAAAAGACCACGCAAGCACAGAAGATTTGCTGGTGAGGCAAGCAGGTTGGAGGAGGGCACATAAACATACTTGGTGGAGAAACTCTTCATTCCAGCCGTGTTTGTTTTGAAAATGTCGCAGTCCCAGGTCATGGAATTCATGAATAAAACCCCTTCCTTATTTTGACTCAGAAGGAATAAAGATTTATTACCATCCTAACCAGGAAAACAGTATTGACCCACTGGCTATTTGAGATTTTTAGCATTGTGGGCAAGAATATTTATTGCTTTTAAGTACCATAAAGTAGCAAGGATCTTGTTTTTTGTTTTTTTTTTTTTAATTTATTTATTTATTTATGGCTGTGTTGGGTCTTCGTTTCTGTGCGAGGGCTTTCTCCAGTTGCGGCAAGCGGGGGCCACTCTTCATCGCGGTGCGCGGGCCTCTCACTATCGCGGCCTCTCCTGTTGCGGAGCACAGGCTCCAGACGCGCAGGCTCAGCAATTGTGGCTCACAGGCCTAGCCGCTCCGCGGCATGTGGGATCCTCCCAAACCAGGGCTCGAACCCGTGTCCCCTGCATTGGCAGGCAGATTCTCAACCACTGCGCCACCAGGGAAGCCCCAAGGATCTTGTTTTTAATAGATTTTTCTCCCATTCCCCTGATCTTGGCTTGTTGCAATTCTAGGTGTAAGAAAGAGGGGAAAATACTATATAATGTTATGTAAAAATTCTCTAAGATGATAAATTAAAAATGACCAAAGTTTGTTTTCAATCTCTCTCCAGTTTCTCCTCAATCCATAGGAATCAAAATAGGAGTGTGTGTGTGTGTGTGTGTGTGTGTGTGTGTGTGCGCGCAGGGATGTGAACTGGCCCTCACTTGCCACATGAACTTCAGCAACTCAGTCAACGTCTCTGAATCCCAAGCCTATAGACTGAAATAAGGATGCGAACACAAAGGGTTATAAGGGTGGATTTCCAACCTGAGGAAGAGCTTCCTGCCGTGGGCCTTTGAGGCAGGAAGAAGAGTGGGAGAACCCTGGGACCCCATGGTTATCTCTTTGACCTATGGAGAGTTCCTTCACCTCTCTAAACCTCGATTTTATTATTTATAAAGTGGGGAGAATAATGATTACTTTGCAGGGTCATCAAAATGATAAAATGTGATAATGGATTTAAAAATCTCTAGCAGAGTTCTTAGTACATATCATTCAGTAAATGATAGATGATTTGTTTTCTCTCTCTCTGTATCCATCTCTACACACACACAAGAGAGAGAGAGAGAGAGAGAGAGAGAGAGAGAGAGAGAGAGAGAGGTGGTGGGGGGGGAAGAGATTCAATCTCTGCATCAACATTTTTGGGTTGTGCTATTTCCAAGATTTCTTTGGTTGTTGGCCAAGTCAGCTAAGATTTGTGTGTCTGAATCCACCTGTGGGTCTTCTGTGGCCAAAGGAAGGAACTTCTAGAAATTGCAGGCCACAAGCTAAGAGCCAACAGTCCATGTTATTGTGGGGTAACGTAAGCTCTCTTTACTCCATGCTGCCAATGAAAAACTGAATCCTGGAAAGACTAATGGGCTCCACCTAAGAGAAGAACACAGTTAAGCTGTGTAGCCCCTTAGGTATAGGTTTCACAGAAAGGGCTGTTAGACTCAATTTAAATACTGCTTCAGGTATGCTTGGTCTCAGTTGCACAAGCGACCGTCTTTTGTTCTGTCATCCCCCAACTGTCTAACCTTGGGAAAGTTTCTAACCTCCCCAAGTGTTACTCATCTCTAAAATGGAAATAATAAGTATATCTATGCATGGGATAATTGTGAGGGTTAAATAAAATAATCTGTATGAGGCTCACTTACCAATGTCTAACCCAGAGTGTAGCAATGAATAGGTGTCATATGAAATCTCTGGATCATCACTTTCCTTTTCTGCTGGCAAGTTACGAAGAGAAGATGTCCCCAAACTGACTTTCCAGAAAGGAAATAGCAAATCCATACGTGCATTTGCACACCATTGCCCACAATTAAAGTAGTAAGTGTAGACCAGGTGAATATTTCATAACTTGAGAACCCCTGGATTTCCCTACTGCCTTAGGAGACTCAATGTGGCCATATTTTATGAAATGTCTGCATTCACAATGTGTGATATTCACAATGTGTGATGTTTGTAAGTAAAGGAGAGTGAAGATGCTTTAGTTTTGTGAAATTTTAAGGGATGAAACTATCTCAGTGAATACAAAGGGTGCTGGTTAAAGTATTAATAATAAAGGAAAGACTTTCTAACAAATTACCATATTGACTCACTGATTGCCATCAGTGATACATGTCTTAGGTTAAGCATCACTTAAAGAGATGCAGCAAGGTAATAGCGTTAATTGCATTGAAGGGATGGAGAGAGGGAGAAAAGAAGAAAGGCAAATTTGAGGATGAGGGGACCGAGATAGGAGGAATAAAAAAGGAGACAAATGGAGACGCAGAGTTCAGGGAGAGAAGAGAAATAGGGAGAAAAAGAGGAAGGCGGGGGAGAGACAGTGAGGGAGAGAGAGAAAACAGAAGAGAGGAAGAGGGAAGCAGGAAGAGAGAGGAGGGTCCTATCGGGGACAGTGAGATGGAAACACAGTAAGAACGCAGCCGAGCAGGGAATTAAAGGAGGGAGTTGAACAGAAGAACAGGTAGAGAAAGAAAAGAGGAGGGAAGGAGATCAGGACTTGTTGCCAGATTGGCTCCTGCAATAACTGGGTCTGCGGTTTGTCTGGTCCACCTTGATTTATAACTTCAGAAATGATTTTTCAAAGCAAGGGGGTCCAGCTGTACTCTGCTCCCCTGCCTGCTTCCCCTGTACCTGCTGGGAAGACAGCGATGCTCTCTGCAGGTTAGAACAGGTGAGAAGTATTAATACTTCTTTCTTCTTGCCTAACAACTCGCCCCTGGAAATGCTGCTCCTTGGTCTTGCCTTTCAATTCTTTGGGAAGTAAGAAAATAATAAGGGAGAAGACGAATTGAGATTCTTTTATATTTTTACTGAAAATGACCACGGACAAGAAACTTTTCCAAGTCAACGGGTCTCCTGTGGGGCTTTGCACTCCCTCTGCTCCAGCAATCAACACAGCTGGATGCTGCCTCCTTTATCTTGAGGACCCCTTCAGAGCTTGGCGTGGTGCCTTTTTCACAAATGTTTGGGACCACTTGCTGGCTACCTCTTTCAGGCTATGTAGAGATCAGCAGAATGAGCTGGTACATTTTGTGGAACTTTGACTTGCATGGACCTGAGCAAGCATTTAACCCGATGAAAGATGAAAAGACTGAGGTTCAGAGAGGCAAAGGGATTTGCTCCGAGTCACACAGTTGGTTGGGAGCAGAACCAAGGTGCCCCCTAGCCCAGGGCTCTTTTTTTTGGCCCATGTCTCTCTCCTTTGAACCTTGTTGGTCAATCTGTATAACCAAAGAAAGCAAAAATTCCTTCCCTTAATGCAGTTCTATCTCACAAATTGGATATTTTTCCTGTGAGTTAAATGTGATTAAAATGTATTTAATAATACCTAAATGCAACTTCTCTTCCTGCAGAAGCCATTACTTATATTACTTAATGACCGTTACAGAAATCCTCTCAAACGGTTTTCTAATCTTTCCTCCAAATGTACACACACACATGATTTTCTATGTCAATCTTGTTCTTAGTGAGATGTGCCCACAAATATTGTAGTATGATAGCAGTGGTTTGTGTCATGCTCCTATCAATGTTTTCATCCTCATAGACCCATTTTTATCTTCACGATACCCATTTAAGAGGTGAAGAAAGCTGATTTGGAAGCTGTTCAGATTACTGGGGTTTTGGAAATCACATTGATCTGGTTTCATATCCTCTTTTGGCAACCATTAGCTTTGTGACTTTGGTCAAGTTTCCAAGCCTCAGTTTTCTCATCTGTGAAATGGGGATAATTAGGATATAGGCTTCAATATAGTTATTGCAATAATTAAGGTCTCATGTATGGAGTTCTTAGCACACCGTAGGTGTGCAACATCTCAACCATTATTATTTGGTACAATCTCCCCCCTCCCTTACTGACAGATTCTCTGCATTTCTCCATTTCATCTTCGATGTGTAGGCAAGACTGCATTTCTGTACTTGCAGAGGAAATATGTTTTTGCATTTGATAACAGTTCACCTGCCGTTTCGTTCTGCAGAGCACAAACCCGTCCACTTCTCAGTTTAAAAACGATCACTGCTGATTCATGCCTTTGCCTCATCACTTGTTTAATCCCATTTCCCCTGCAGGGGAATGAATTTTCTGCTAGATAATCTCCTTTATAAAAAGCTGTTATATTTGTGATTTTTTAATTTTTATGTTTCAGCAAGTCGGGCTCTCTCTTTAAAAGAAACATAAAACATCAGCATCTCTACTTCATCCTGAGGACAGTCGGGGCACCAAAAATAGTCAAAGAATAAGCTGAAGTTCTTACTTTCTCAGGGATGAATGCAGACGGAGGCTCCTCTTGGGTTCTTGGGACCTCCGAGCATCAGGAAAGTTGTTTGGTCAAGAGGATGTTTGCCAGACAGGACGCCGAGAGACTGGACATTTAGATTGGACTCAGTCTGTAATTTAATGTTTGACCTTGGAGGGAAGGAAGAATCTTCCCATAGGGCCTCAGTTTTCTCACCTATAGAATAAGGGAGTTGCATCAAATGATATCTAAGGTACTTCTAGCTCTTGCATTTTATTTCTATCACTGAAATCCTGTCAAGACCCATAGGAATCAATTTTAATGATTAAATTCTAGGGACTGTAAAGCCGTGGGAGGGATAACTGGGGAACATGGTCAGTGCCTTTCAAATCAATTCACACGATGACCCCCAACCCTGTCTGTCAAGAAAGGTCCTTCCACAAATCTTTGAATAGACTGAATCTTAAAGGAGACAAGTCCATATCCAGAGGTACATATTAAGTAGAGATATTTTATAGACTGTAATTGCACATGGACAGTACAGTGAAAGCCAGCTCACCTGCTGTTCCATAACCCAAACCCCTTATTACCTGGCAAGAATGCATTTGCCCTTGTCTACATTCTGCTTTTATAGAAAAATGAAAAGAAAAAAAAAGTTACAAGTCAACAAGCTGATAACCTGGATTTATCTTGAGAACATAGATTTCATGATATGCCCAGGGGTCAGCGTGGATTTAACTCAATTCCACATACCTTCTGTAGCCACCTCTACAGTACAGTGGTGCTATGCGATAGACTAAAGGGACCACAACATTCTAGAGTCTATTCACACACACACACACACACACACAAAATAATAGCATAACAATACTAATAAGGATGACTTTCTCATAATGTCTTTTAAAAATTATACAACATTTTACATGCATTCACTTTTGAGACCCTTACAGCAACTCCCCGAAGCAGGAAAAGCGTTGACTATCTTTAGCGTACAGTTGAGAAAACAAAATTCACAGAAAAATAATTGCTAGAGGTAAGTTACTCAGCACTTCCCATGCGTGATTGCATTTAATTGCTGTAACGACCACATGAGGTGGGCATTTTATCTCCATTTCACAGATGAGGTTACTGAGTCTCAAAGCGGTTAAGGTAGAGGCTCAGGCTCACTAGGAGAGCAGGGTTCACACTCAGGATCATTGAACTCCACAAACCCGTGTTCTCAACTTCTTTCTAACCTAACTGGTGACTTGTCAAGGTTTCAATCCAGCATCATGACAGAGCTGCAAGCGAGACCCATCAGTCTGCTCCCTGGTACTTTTAAATCTTTTGTTCACTCTCTCTCTCTCACATGCTGTGTGCCATGTCTTTGAAAATCAGTAAGACTCATATGGCATGCTTTGCATTTCCCTATTAACCAGAACTTTGTATTTCCTAGCCATTCCTGAAAACAGGGAGTTTACTTCTAATTTTGTACAAACCAGTAAAGGCAAAACAAAACTGAAAGTGAATTATTAGTGAGTGTGTGAGCCTCCCGGTATATCATGGTGGCAGATGAGTAAAGTGACTTGGATAGGAAAGGGTTTGGGTAAAAGTCAGTAATATGTTGGGTTTTCAAAGGAAAACCTAGTTCTATTTCTGGGAGAATGGAGCAAAGTTGAGGTATGGGCTTTTACACCCTTTTCCCAGCACCAGGTCCCAAACTCCACTTAATTCTCTCTTGTCCTTCTTCTTGTCTCCATTCCCATTGCCATTTTCCATATGTAAAGTTCCTTTCTGCTCCAGTGCCTTTGCATGGATCTCCCCTTCCCTGGAGTTTTCAGATTCTTTTCTTCCCATCAACCCTCTCCACCCCCCTCCCACATCCACACACTCAACCACACTTAAGAACCCCTTGACCTCAAATTATACACCCCTTCCTCAGGGAAGCATTCCCAATGTCCATGCTAGGCCAGGCCACCCTGGTCCATGTTTTCACATAGCGTCTTCTTTTCTCTGTAGCACTTGTCATAATGGTTATTATTCTACTGTGTGTTTAGTTATTTGTTTAATTTCTCCACTAAGCTGTAAGCCATAGGGAGATGAAGGACCACATCTGTCTCCCTCAACTAAAATATCCTTTGTGTCAGGCATGGGGCTTAGTATACACTGGCTGTTTGAGGATGCTGTATTTATTTGTGGGTGGAATGAACAAATATTCAGGTTATGCAGCTTTACCTTGACTTTGGTTCATTCCATCCCAGAGCACAGAGATCATTTGACCTGCCTCCATCACCCCATCTTCCCTCACTGTAGTATCTTCTTTTCCAATACACATACAATCAGTTCCAAGACCCTATGGATCTGGATTCAGCTTTACTTAGCCTAAAGGTTGCAATGCAAAAATAAAATCAATTTTATTATTTTATCCACTCATTTTTCTTCTCAACCCACAATTTTTTCCTTTGCTCAGTCATTATTAACATAATGTATCTGGCCTATGGAGGAGAAAAATGTATAATTAAAAAGAGCAGACCTGTTATTAAGTACTTGGACTGACCATTGGGTTAATTTATACCTAGGTAGCAAATAAACCAAATAGGTCATGCCTACAGAAAAGTGATGCATTCTGAGGTGGTGCAAACATTTACAAAAAACCACTAAAAGATGAAATATCCTGATTCAATCATTGTTTTTCTTTTTCTATTTTTTCTTTTGCAAAGAAAAAATGTTTTCGAAACATTTTTACCTTCCTAACAGCCAAAAGGTTGTTAAGCGGCTTCACACATCTTTCCCTCTGGGGTGTTCATATCCACCAAAGTTAATGGATGGAAAATTAATGTTTCTCTCCAAATGTTTCCACAATCACAAAGCAAATATTTGATTCTGCCAAGATGAGAGTGTAAATCTGCCCTCAGGAAAAGGCTTCCGTCACCATTACCCACATCATTTAGCCCAAATTCAGAGACTAGCCAATTACCATGATGGTTCAGGAAATGTGGATTAAGGTACCAGAGGGGCCATACTGAGTATATAACTGAACACACCCCTTGATTAATTGTCCACCCCTGTGTTGTTTTTACGCCAGGGAGACTTAGTTTCCCTTGCATACAACACAGTTTGTTTAACTGGTGCTTTCCAAATATTGTGACTCAAGTCAACACAAGTTGTAATATTTTCTAGGCAAGTAAAATGGTTTAATTATAAATCAGTTTCCAAGAACTAGATTGCAACTAAAGCCCATATGTCCACAGAATGGATGGACTGTTACCAATTTATGCATGAGGGTCTCATTTAAGCTTTTGTTTTCAAGGATCATCGTTTAATTGGTGTTGATTACAAGGGAGAGGACATCAACACATCTCTTGAGTAAAATGCAAGATATGAGGGGTCTAAAATTTGCAAACAGATCCTGATTTAATATACCTACAGAAAAGCCATACTCACACAATATTTGGTAATGATTGTTCAAGTGTAATAAGAATTTCTGCTGGAGGATTGTTTTGTACCCTGGTTTTGCTAAACTCCAACCATAAACCATCAAAGAATAATGAGGAAGAAAGTAACTAATGAAAACAAATCTAACGGAACTTACTAAGGACCAGACACTGTTCCAAATGATTTACATGAAGTAGCTTATTTAAGCCTCACAACAACTCACAGAAGTAGGTTACTGTTATTATTTCTATGTTACAGCTGAAGAAACTGAAGCACAGAGAGGCTAACTGACCTGACCAAGGCCACACAGCTAATGAGTGGCAGATTCAGAATTCAAACCCTAGCAGGCTATTTTTTGAACCTATCTTCTAAACATTAGGCTACGCTGTTAGAAAAACAAAACATTTCATAGTCCTGACTTCAATTCTGGCTTCCTTTCCTAGGGACAGTTCTGGGCCATCTAGAAGGAGCCTAAAGGCAAGGTGCTCCCCATCTGTGGCCTACAATAAGCCCAGCATACAGCTCCCTGTGTCCTCTAAACAAAGCTGCATTGTCTCTGTCCATCCCTAAGTAAATGCATCTCCTAAACTGAAGGTATTCCTGGACCAAAATAAGGCAGCACAAAGAAAAAGAAAAGACCTGTCCAGAGACCTTTAGGTACCATGGAATATATAGCTGAGAATATCTCAACAAAGTATTTCAGAACTTCTTACCTGCTTCTGGATGTCTCATGCTCTCAGTCACTGTTCCATAGGCGCTGCCTCTCAGTCTTATTTCCGGCACCTAAGCAGGAAAGGAAAGAATGTTGGTTAAACCTTTATCCCAAAGATGAGGTAATTTTCTCCTTCTCTTCTTCCTCCTCCAACTGCGAAGACTGCCCTGCACTTACTTGATGGTTACTTCTACCTTTATTAATACCTTCTGATAATATAGCAACTAGGACCCTCATCCCTGTGGCTGTGGACCTTTGGAAATCGCAGAGGACTGGTCCCAGCACCTCAATGGATACCAAAATTTGTGGATGCTCAAGTCCCATATATAAAATGGCTTAGTAAATCTGCCCTCCACATCCGCAGGTTCTGCATCCGCGGATTGAACCAGGCACTAACTGAATTTACAGATGTGTAACCCACGGATAGAGAACCTGTGGATACAGAGGGCTGACTGTACTTGAAAAATGCAGACTGAACAAAATCCTAGGGGATTTTACTGGTTTTACTTGTCTCCCACTCTGTAGAACCAGACTGAGTCCTAGTCCAAGTTTGTCTCAAGAGACATTCTTTTACCATGATTTCTTAAATTAAACTTTTTGAGGCCCCTTTTCCAATTTAATCTTCCTCGAGACAAAATACCAGCATGCTCCTGAAGACAAAAAGATGGGAATGGAGAAGGGAAAATTATAAGGAGAGTTGGGATAATAACTTTTTTATTCTATTGTATCCAATGACATTTCAAAAATAAAAGCAATACACCCCAACGTTCACTGCGGCACTATTTACAACAGCCAGAACATGGAAGCAACCTAAATGTCCATCAACAGACGAATGGATAATGAAGATGTGGTACATATATACAATGGAATATTACTCAGCCATAAAAAGGAAAGAGAATAACAAATATCGTATATTAACGCATATATGTGGAATTTAGTAAAATGCTACAGATGAACCTATCTGCAAAGCAGAAATAGAGATGCAGACATAGAGAACAAACATATAGACACCAAGGGGGGGGGTGGGATGAATTGGGAGATTGGCATTGATATATATATATACTACTATGTATAAAATAGATAACTAATGAGAACCTACTGTATAGCACAGGGAACTCTACTCAGTGCTCTGTGGTGACCTAAATGGGAAGGAAATCCAAAAAAGAGGGGATACATGTATACATATAGCTGATTCACTTCACTAGTACAGCAGAAACTAACACAACATTGTAAAGCAACTATACCCCAATAAAAAAAATAAAAGCAATAATAAGATTGTTCATGCTAACCAAAGCAATTCATCTCTAACCTAGATTTTGTTTCCCATAGGAGAAAGCATGCATGCTTCCCCTTTACCACACTGTTTTGTTCATCAGGGTTGTATCTGGCTCTAAGGTTGGGGAACATGTCTATTTAATGGAAGAAGTTTATTCAATTAGCTGGGAAAGGAAGGAGCAGAGGGAAGGTTTTTGTATATGTATGACCAATCTAAGCCAGAATCATCCTGACCTGAGAAGGGCAGCAGTTCAAAGTCCATTCCTCAAGCTATTAGACCTCCTTATAACTAGTATGGGTCTATAGGATTACTGATATTTTACCTCAAATGCTTCTTCATCTTTGGGGCCCTTTCTTGATTGCAAGAGTTTCTCTCTGATGAGATGGTATAAATAAATATGAAGAGAACTGACAGAATATTCATATTATACCAAGTATTTACTGAATGCTTACAATGCAAAGGTGTCATGTTACGTAGAGTGTGTAATACGGAAATGATGATCGCATGCTTCCTGTTCTTCAAGAACATACAGTCCAGTTGGGAATATGAATAATGACCATAAATATGAAGTCAAAAAAGTAAAACAGATTCAATGCCATGTGAAAAGCTTACTTAAATCACTATGGAAATTTTGAATAAAAAGAGATCTTATTTAGCAAAAGGATCCTGGATATAATAACGAAGGAGGTAGTTTTTGCACTGAGACTTAAAACACGGATTTGGAGATGTGAAGGGCATCCCTGGTTTTAAGAAAACAAACAGACAAAAGCAGCATGAATAAGGCTTGATGTTAGGAAATGCAAAGTTTAGGCTAGTATTTATTTTAGTTTCAACCAGATAGAATAGGACGTTAGGTTGGAAGTGCAGATTGGGGCTAGTCAACTGATAACAAAGTTAAGGAATTTGAATGTTATTCAGCAGTCAGTGAGACCAAAATAGAACTACTGGAAGAGCAGTATGAAAAGATCAGTTTGGCAATACTGCTTAATATGGATTAGAATACAAAGACTGGAAACAGAGATCCATGTTAGAATGGGAAAGGGAAGGAAAGTAATATTCGTGGGAGCCCTACTATGTACTAGGCGTTTGGTTAATCACTTTGCTGTGTCCATTCATTTCATTGTTATGACAATTCTATGATATTTTTATTCCCATCCCCACTTCTGTATCTGGGACAATTTTGATGCCAACAGAATTCACACAGTCGTAGTCAGTGTAAGAGGTTAGAACTCACATTGGGGGTTCTCGTCTTAAGTTCCTTCTACTATACTGATTTACTGAAAGAGAATAGGCAAAAGGAACTGAGCTCTGAAATAGGGTAGAAACACTAAGATGGGCATATAGCAGTTCTTCTGTGAGACAGAGATGCTCCCTGACCTTGGAGCTAGACACAACCCCCAGTGAACAATAACAGTATGGTAAAGCATATGTGCTTTTCCCTGTGGGAAATGAAATCTAGGTCACTAATGAATTGTTTTGGTTAGCATGGACAGTCTTATTATGGAGTCACATGAAAAAGACTTTACATTTGTTTGGATGTGAGAGAAGAAAGTAAAAAATAACTTTTAGCCTCTAAAATGAGTTTAATCAAAGGGGGAGAGCACAAATAAATAAGTGGGAAACAAAGAAAGATGTGCAGGTTTTTAAGTGACTATGATAGGCTTCATTTAAGACATATTTCCAGTATCAGCCACACCCAGCTGGAAGGGATCCAGCAGGTTGTTGGAAATGTAACAATGGTGCTTAGAAGGATGGCCAAAGGTAGAGAAGGAGATTTCAGAGTCATCAGTACAGAGGTGATGATGGAAACCATGAAACTGGAAGAGATTTCCAAAGAAAAGAGTACTTAGAAGGAGAAAAATAATGAAAATAACGTGCTTTGGGGAAGGCAATGCATTTAAGAGGTTAAAATAAGTAAAGGAGGGCTTCCCTGGTGGCGCAGTGGTTGAGAATCTGCCTGCCAATGCAGGGGACACGGGTTCGAGCCCTGGTCTGGGAAGATCCCACATGCCACGGAGCAACTGGGCCCGTGAGCCACAATTACTGAGCCTGCGCGTCTGGAGCCTGTGCTCCACAACAAGAGAGGCCGCGATGGTGAGAGGCCCGCGCACCGCGATGAAGAGTGGTCCCCACTTGCCACAACTAGAGAAAGCCCTCGCACAGAAACGAAGACTCAACACAGTCATAAATAAATAAATAAATAAATAAATAAATAAATAAATAAATAAACGAACGTGAATTTCTAAAAAAAAATAAGTAAAGGAATGAAAAAAGACGAGGAAGGAGTTGGGGTGAAAGGAAGGAGTGCAGATTAACAATGTATATTATGGCTGTGGGAGAAAAAAGCTAAAGGGAAAAAAATTCTGCTATAAGGGACATAATTGTTAGTGGCAAAATTTCAGAGAGGTCACAAAAAAAGACTGGGAAAATGATTTTTGCCGTTGCAATTGGATGACTCTTGAAGGAGTTTTTCAGTGTTTGATAGCAACCTAGATATCTGGAGAATAAACACAATAAAATACTTTTAAAACATCTTATTAAAAATCACTAATTGCTGGGCATGAATATCAGGAGTATGCCATGCAGTGGACTTCAAATACTAGCCAGATTTCTACTGGAAAATGATAGTATTGCATTCATTTTCAGACGCTCCTGATGGAAGGCCAGCTGTTGTCCGTGGTGCTAAAAGAGTCATCTGGCATTATAATACTGCAGCAATATGACCAGTATAGCTGGAGTGAATTAGGTGTTTCATTACATGCCTCTATTTGAGGGATTTATTTTTCACTGAGATGAGATTTTTCATATATATTTCCCATCTGGAAGGTTTTTCAAATTCCCCAATGGTTAACATCTAGAAAGCAATTGCTTTCTACTTTTTTAAAGAAATCCCTTGAAACATGAGTATAAGAAATCGAGGTGAGGGAAAAACAGAAAGTTGAAGACGTGCTTAAAAGGTTACACAATTCTTTCTTCTTTCCAAATATCTGAAATCATTGACCGTCTACTGAATTCTACTCTTCCCAGTAGCACTCTCAAAGTTAAAAAAAAAAAAATAACTTAAACTATATGGAATCTGGGCATTCTACTGATGATCATAATTAAAAAATAAAATAGAGAAAATATAATTGTAATGAATAATCATAAACTATTAAAATGGCTGCTAATGGAGCCACAGTCATATTTCTTGCATGTTCCTCCATAAAACACATTTTTGAATCTCTAGAAAAACAGGCAATGCAGTAACATTATTCCCATAACATTCCTGATGAAGTCAACACAGCTACTATTCAAGGTTAGGTAGGATGTACTGGGGAGAGTGGTCAATGAACTTGTGAGTTCAAGGTTGAGTAAATCAACAGTTTTTTTTTTCCGGTCAGAAGTTCAGAAATTGGACTGACTGGAAGACCAAGTTAATTGGCAAACAAAATGTTCAACTCTCATCATGAAATTGTTAACAACAAAATGTAAACAGTAAGTCCGTGATGTGTTCACGATGGAAGAAAAATGATAAATAAAATTCACTATGAACAGTTGTAGGGTGTATTTTTAGCTTAACCAGCAAAGGAGAAGACTAACAATGAATGCGCTAGCCATCCACAGTTGTTCCATCAGTGCTGGGTACTGAGTGTTTAGGGGGATGTGAAGAGCTGCAGGAAGAAAGAATAGACATGACTGTTTAGGAAGATATATATGTAAAATTATATACATTTAGAGAGGGGCTGGTGGTTGAATCAACCACCAATGGCCAATGACTTAATCAATCTTCCTTCTGTAATGAAGCCCCCCAAAAAGAGGGGGTTTCGAGTGCTTCTGGGATGGTGAGCACGTGGAGATTTGGGGAGAGTGGTGCACCTGGAGAGCACAGAAGCACCGAGTCCCTTCCCCCCATTTTGTCCTATGCATCCCTTCCATCTGGCTTCTCCAGAGTTATATCCTTTCAGTTACATCTCATTTTACCAGCTTCAAACTCCTCAATGAAAAGCTCAAGATACTGAGCTCGGAAGGAAGCAGTTCTCAGTGGGGGCAGGCCTCACCTTGCACAAAGATGAATCCATCAGATGTCACTGGAAGCATCTTGGACCCAAAGAGCTCAGCACCTGCATTACACACAAACAGGTTAAATATAAGCAAGATTCTGAAGTCAAGATGTGCTCGTGGGCCCTGAAGTGCAAGCAAGAACAAGTAGTTACACCCACTTCGGTCAGGGTCTTACTCCCAGGGCATCCAGGGTATCAGTGCAGCTCTGCTCCTTCACTTTGCTGGACTCTCTGTGTTGGTTTCTGTGCATTAGGTGAAACAGCTCTTCTCCCAGTCTGGAAGGAGTAGATGTAGGAGGTGAACCCTGTTGCTCCACCCTGCCCTGGCCCTTGGGTGTCTCTCAAAGCTTTGTGATTGTGTAAGCAGTGTACTTCACCTCCGGTGGCGCCCGGTGATTGAGGGTGTGCAAAGTCCCGTCAGCACCTCAAAAGGGGATCTCAGTCCGCAGCAAGATTCAGGCTGGAAGCTGGATCCTCAGGCACAGCTTTTAAAGTGTGTAAATCTATACAATGCCGAGGGACCCAGAAGCGTGAGTCCCACGAGCCCAACATAATTGCATGACCTACAAGCGGCCCCTGGTGGCAGTGCAAAACCCAGGGGGCCCGGACGTAAACTCAGGCCTGATGTAAACACCCCAGATAGGCCCTGGGCCCAGACGTAACCCCACGACTGGAAGTCAGCCCAGGCCCACAGGTAAACCCAGGCCCACAGCTAATCACGGGGACCAGCGGTAACCAACCCTTAACCTCTCAGGCATAAACCCTCCCAGGCAAACCCCGCCCCCGGACGTAAACCTGGTGACCAGACGTAAACAAACACGCCAGTCGTAAACCCGGGGCAAGTCGTAAATACCACAGTCATAACCCACCGCCCGCCCCCCAGAGGTAAACCCTTCAGACGTAACCCAGGCGTCCAGTCGTAAACCCCTCCAGTCGTAAACACCCGTGTGGTAAGCCCTCCCGTCATTCCCCTCTCTGACGTAAACCCCGGTGCCAGACGTAACCCAGACCTTAGGCGCCGCCGAGCACCCTAACGCTGTGCTCCGGAGCGAAGACGGAGCCCGCTAGGCCCGAGCGCCCAGCGCCCTCGTGACTCAGACCCAATGCCCGGCCCTTTGCCGCCCCTCAGGCATTTCCGTGACAAGACGGCCGCCGGACGGTGAGTGTGAACGTCTCAGGCAGGTCTCAGCTAGACGTGGTGGGGGCGGCCGTCGGGTGTGGGTCTCTTGCGGGTGCGGCCCCTCCCGACTGGGGGTGGAGGCCGTCCACCGTTAGGCCGCTGCCTCCTGCTCCCGGGCTGCTAGTCCCGGCTCCTGGGAGGCCTCGGCCGGGTCCGGGCTGTTCCCGGGGCTGGTCCGCGAGGCCGTGGGTCCAGGTCCTCCTGCGGGGCCGGCTGCACCAGGGACACTGCACGGGGCGCCCAAGGGGCCAGGAGGGGATGGCTCTGTGGCGTTGGCCGGGGTACTGGGCAGGACGCGGACGCCGGACCCCTCTGGCTCTGGTTGCTCTCTGTCCTGGCTCTGGACAGAGGAGTTAAATACTAAAGGGAGCCGTGCCCGGCAGGTTGTGGCTGGACAGCAGCGGGCAGTGTCGGGGCAAGAAGGATGGTCCCAACAGGAGAAGTTGGCCAAAAGTCCACGGTTCTACGATGTGATAGGATATGTCAGAATTTTATCAAGTGAAAACTGTGTCTTGCGGTAGAAAAGGATCCTATTAGGAATCTTTTTCTGAAGCTGTTTAGATTGTCTAAAGAATATTTTTGATCCGGATTTCCGATGCCAGTAACCACTCTTTCTGCTCGTTGGTGATGGGGCACTGGCCGTGTAATAGAGACCACTGGCATTTCAGCTGGTGCGGAGTGGGGTTTGGGTTGCCCTTTAACTGCTCGGTCTGCAGCAGGAACGCCGTCCATAGTGTACTGGCGACTAAGTGATTTGGACCAGCACCTGGGCTTACTGCACATTCCCACTTAAGGTCTGCCCTATGAAATAGATGCTGTCTTGCATTAAAAATAACAAGGACACAGAGGTTCTGAGAGCTTCAGTGATTTGCCTGAGATCACCCAGTTAGCCAGTCAGAAGCGCAGCCCGCGAATCTTCACCTAGAGGCCTAACCTTATGGAGAAGGTTTTCTGGCTCAGCTGGGAAGCCATCCCCTTCTGCGGGGACTCCTGCCTGGGTGTGATTCCATCTTCATGGATCCTGTTCCATGTAGTCTGTTTGGAAGCATTGCATAATGGATCTTTCTCTTTTACCCATCCTGTCATTTCGGAAGTGTGTCTGGGTCTTTTAAAAGGTAATACCTGAAGGATTTGAAGATGCGAAGGTGGGAATTAAACAACTTGTGAGACTTATCTTAGCTGTACTTCCCGTTCTGCTGGGAGCATTTTCTCTCCAAATGGGCTAGTTAGTGAGGGTGGAACAAAACCCTTATCTCTCAGCACCCTGCCCCTTGGTGGAGTGCAAATTCCCTACCAACTTTTTTTTTATGGTGGATTGTGGCGTGTTCCTGTTTATCTAGGGAAGAACCCTTAAACAGAAGCATCTGTCAGATATCTAGTTGGGAAAAAATATATTAACATACCTACTCTTAAGTGATGTATTTGATATTGTTTTTGGTAGGATTATTACAAAGCAGAGTGTGTATAAAGTTGATTGACACATTATTCAAGTGTGTTTAGTGCTTATATGAAACATACCAATTATAACTGTTTGAAAACATTTTTTTTGACACTTGCAGATACATCAAAAAAATTGTTTTTATTATAAGATATAAAAAAATAAAATTATATATGTTTACATAAATAATTACAGTGGTAAGGTGGTATGCTATAGGGTGTTATAAGGAGATAATCCCCTAATTCTGTAGATTCTTTGGAGATTGCTCTGGGAAGTGATGTTTATGCTAAGACCTGAAGGGTGCAGAAGGAGACAAAAGAGAGAATATTTTAGGCAGAAGGAACAGCATGTGTAGAAACGCAGAGGCCGTTGAGGCATATATACTTAAGGAACAGAAAAATAGAAGGCCATTATGGCTGAAGAGAAGCATTAAATGAAGCAGGAAGGGTATGGGGGTCATCACATGCAGGTCCCTCTTTAGACTACATTCAGGATATTGGCCTTTATGCATTAAGATAAAATATCAGTCAAGATTTGATCAGAGAAGCAGAATATTTCTTATAGGGATGGGACCTTATGCAATCTTGGGAGCTGGTTAAACAGTTTGTGTGAAGCTCTTCCTTTTGTGTCTGCTGATGGAGCTTGAAGTTAACAGGGCAGGCAGCTGGGAAGTAAAGATGAACATAAAATAGAGGAGGCAAGGACAAACTGAAACCTGTGAGAATGAGTGAGACTCCTGGTGGAGAGACTGGAAACCATGTTAGCCTCTCACAGCCCCTAGTCTCCAGCTCTGATGGGGGAGGATGACATTCTTTGTCCCAGGTAACACAGACCTGTCCCAGGAATGGGAGAGGCTGGAGAAGGAAATTCATGAAAGCAGGAGGAGCTTGTGGGCCTGTCTGTGACCCTACACTAACCAGGTGAGCTGATAAGCACATGTGTGGGCTGTGTATTAGGGTTCTCCAGAGAAACAGAACCATTAGGAGTATATGAACAGAACCATACATGTGTATATATACACATAAAATAAGAAATTGAGTCATGGGATTATGGAGGCTGATAGTTCCAAGATCTACAGTTAGCAAGCTGGAGACCCAGGAGATGCAATGATATAGTTCCAGTCTGAATGCCAGCAGGCTCAACACCCAGGAAGAGCTGATGTTTCAGTTTGAGCCTGAAAGCAGGAAAAGCCCAATGTCCCAGCTTAAGGCTATCAGGCAGGAGGATTTCCCTCTTACTCACAGGAGGGTCAGCCTTTTTGTTCTGTTCAGGCCTTCAACTGATTGGATAAGGCCAACCCACATTAAGGAGGGCAATCTGCTTTACTCAGTCTACTGATTCAAATGTTAATCTCATCCAGAAACACCCAGAATAATGTTTGACCAAATGTCTGGGTGCTCTGTGGCCCAGTCAAGTTGACACATAAAATTAACTATCAAAAGTTGCAAGAGCACCTTGGACCCTATAATGATCTTCCAAATATAAAAAGAATATGGATACATCTTAAATTCTGCCTCCCAGATCGTGCAAGATATGTCTTTTGGCCCATGTTCATCCTGAAGTATCCAGTAAAGGGAATTCTGGGAAATGTAGTGCCAGTTAAGTTGGCATAATACAAATCCATCACAAAGAGGCTTATCAGAACTGAATATAGGAAATGCTATACTACTGGCAGCATGGAGACACGATTAGAGTGGGTTAAAAGTGGATATCTTCAGAAATGGAGACAAGATGGCAGAGTAGGAGGATGCAAGCTTACCTTTTCTTACGAAAACACTAAAATCACAACTAACTGCTGAACAACCATTAACAAAAATTGTTGGAAACTACCAAAAAAGATACCCTATATCCAAAGACAAAGAAGAAGCCACAACAAGACAGTAGGAGGGGTGCAATCATGATAAAATCAAATCCCATACCCCCCAGGTGGGTGACCCAAAAACTGGAAAATAATTATACCACAGAAGTTCTCCCACAGGAGTGAAAGTTATGATCCCTTTGTTAGGCTCCTCAGCCTGGGGGTCTGGGAGGAGGAGCCCCCAGAGACTCTGGCTTTGAAGGTCAGGTGGGTTTGATCACAGGAATTCCATAGGACAGGGGGAAGCAGAAACACCACTCTTGGAGGGCATACACAAGGTCTAGTGAGCACCAGGACCTAAGGAAAAAAGCAGTGATCTCATAAAAGACTGGGCCAGACCTACCTGCTAGTACTGGAGGGACTCCTGTGGAGGCGGCGGGGTGCTGTGGCTCACTGCGGGGACAAAGATACTGACGGTGGTAGTCCTGGGGACTGCTCATTGGCTTGAGCCCTCCTGGAGGCTGCCATTTTCTCTCCAAGACCTGGCCCCACCCAACAGCCTGTAGGCTCCAGTGCTGGGATGCCTCAGGCCAAACAACCAACAGGGCAGGAACACAGCCCCACCCATCAGCTGACAGGCTGCTTAAAGTCTTCCTGAGCACACAGTTGGCTGCTATACACACCCCTTAACACAGCCCTGCCCACCAGAGGGACAAGACCCAGCTCTACCCACCAGTGCACAGGAACCAGGCCTTCCCACCAGGAAGCCTGCACAAGCCTCATCCAGGGGGCAGACAGCAGAAACAAGAATAACTACAATCCTGCAGCCTGCAGAACAGAAACTGCAGTCACAGAGAGAAAAATTAGATGGCAGAGGGATATGTCCTAGATGAAGGTATAAGATAAAACCCCAGAAGAACAACTAAGTGAAGTGGAGATAGGCCATCTACTCAAAAAAGAATTCAGAGTAATGATAGTAAAGATATCCGACACCTCAGAAAAAGATCAAGAAGATACAAGAAATATTTAACAAAGAACTAAAGAACAAACAGAGATGAACAATACAATAACTGAAATGACAAATACAGGAGAAGGAATCACTAGCAGAATAACTGAGGCAGAAGAACGGATAAGTGAGCTGGAAGACAGAATGGTGGAAATCACTGCTGCAGAACAGAGTAAAGAAATAAGAATGAAGAGAAATGAGGATGGTCTAAGAGACCTCTGGGACAACATTAACCACACCAACATTAGCATTATAGGGGTGCCAGAAGGAGAAGAGAGAAAGAAAGTGCCTGAGAAAATATTTGAAGAGATAATTGCTGAAAACTTCCCTAACATGGGAAAGGAAATAGTCACCCAAGTTCAGGAAGCTCAGAGAGCCCCAGGCAGGATAAGCCCAAGGAGGAACATGCAAGACACATAGTAATCAAGTTGACAAAAGTTAAAGATAATGAAAAAATATTAAATGCAACAAGGGAAAAGCAACAAATAACATACAAGGGAATTACCATAAGGTTGTCAGCTGATTTCTCAGCAGAAACTCTGCAGGCCAGAAGGGAGTGGCATGCTATATTTAAAGTGCTGAAAGGGAAGAACCTACAACCAAGAATATTCTGCCCAGCAAGGCTCTCATTCAGATTTGATGGAGAAATCAAAAGCTTTACAGATAAGCAAAAGCTAAGAGAATTCAGTATCACCAGACCAACTTTGCAACAAACACTAAAGGAACTTCTCTAGGTGGAAAAGAAAAAGGCCACAACTAGAAACAAGAAAATTATGAATGGAAAGCTCACCTGTAAAGGCAAACGTACAGTAAAGGTAGGAAGTCATCCACACACAAATATGTTATCAAAACCAGCAATCTTGAGAAGAGGAGAGCACAAATGCAGAGTATTGGAAATGCATTTGAAATTAAAAGAAGAGCAATTTAACACAATCTTGTTTATATATAGACTGCTATATCAAAACCTCATGGTAACTGCAAACCTAAAAGCTACAGTAGATACACACACAATAGAGAATCTAAACACAACACTAAAGTTAGTCATCAAATCATAAGAGAAGTGAACAAAAGAGGAAGGGAAGAAAAAAGACCTAAAAAAACAAATCCAAAACAATTAACAAAATGGCAGTAAGAACATACGTATTAATAATTACCTTAAACATAAATGAATTAAATGCTCCAACCAAAAGATATAAACTGGCTGAACGGATACAGAAACAAGACCTATGGGTACACTGCCAACAAGAGACCCACTTCAGATCTAGGGACACATACAGACTGAAAGTGAGGCGATGGATAAAGATGTTCCATGAGAATGGAAATCAAAAGAAAGCTGGCATAGCCATACTCATATCAGACAAAATAGACTTTAAGATAAAGACTGTTACAAGAGACAAAGAAGCATACTGCATAATGATGGAGGGATCATTCCAAGAAGAAAATACAATAATTGTAAATATATATGGACCCAATATAGGAGCACCTCAATATATAAGGCAAATACTAATAGCCATAAAAGGAGAAATCGACAGTAACACAATAATAGTGGGGGACTCTAACACCCCACTTTCATCAGTGGACAGATCATCCAGACAGAAAATCAATAAAGACACAGGCCTTAAATGACTCATTAGACCAGATGTACTTAATTGGTATTTATAGAGCATCCTATCCAAAAGCAGCATTCTTCTCAAGTGCACATGAAACATTCTCCGGGACTGATCACATGCTGGGCCACAAAGCAAGCCTTGGCAAATTTAAGAAAATTGAAATCATATCAAGCATCTTTTCCAACCACAATGCCACGAGTTTAGAAATCAACTACTAGAAAAAAACTGTAAAAAAACACAAACAGGTGGAGGCTAAACAATATGCTACTGTATAACCAATGAATCACTGAAGAAATCAAAGAAGAAATAAAAAAAAAATCCAGAAACAAATGAAAATGAAAGCATGATGATCCAAAACCTATGGGATGCAGCAAAAGCAATTTTAAGAGGGAAGTTTATAGCAATACAGTCTTATCTCAGGAAACAAGAAAAAACTCAAATAAACAATCTAACCTTACACCTAAAGCAAAAGAATAAGAAAGAAGAACAAACAAAGAGAAAGAAGAACAAACAAAACCAAAGTTGGTAAAAGGAAAGAAATCATAAAGATCAGAGCTGAAATAAATGAAATAGAAACAAAGAAAACAATAGAAAGATCAATGAAACTAAAAGCTGGTTCTTTGAAAAGATAAACAAAATTGATAAACCTTTAGCCAGACTCAACAAGAAAAAGAGAGAGAGGGCTCAAATCAATAAAACTAGAAATGAAAAAGGAGAAGTTACAACAGACACCACAGAAATACAAAGGATCATAAGAGACTACTACGAGCAACTATATGCCAATAAAATGGACAACCTGGAAAAAATGGACAAATTCTTAGAAAAGTGCAATCCCCCAAGACCGAACCAGGAAGAAATAGAAAACATGAACAGACCAATCACAAGTACTGAAATTTAAACTGTGATTTTAAAAATCCCAACAAACAAAAGTCCAGGACCAATGGCTTCGCAGGTTAATTCTGTCAAACATTTAGAGAAGAGTTAAGACCTATCTTTCTGAAACTATTCCAAAAAATTGCAGAGGAAGGAACACTCCCAAACTCATTCTATGAGGCTACCACCATCACCCTGATACCAAAACCAGACAAAGATACCACACACACACACAAAGAAAGTTACAGGCCAATATCACTGTTGAACATAGACACAAAAATCCTCAACAGAATGCTAGCAAACCAGATCCAACAATATATTAAAAGGATCATACACCATGATCAAGTGGGATTTATCCCAGGGATGCAAGGATTTTTCAATATCCACAAATCAATTAGTGTGATACACCACATCAATGAATTGAAGAATAAAAACCATACGATCATCTCAATAGATGCAGACAAAATTCAATACCCATTTATGATAAAACTCTCCAGAAAGTGGGCATAGAGGGAACCTACCTTAACATAATAAAGGCCATATATGACAAACCTACAGCTACTAAATGGTGAAAAGCTGAAAGCATTTCCTCTAAGATCAGGAACAAGACAAGGATGTCCACTCTCACCACTGTTATTCAACATAGTTTTGGAAGTCCTAGCCACGGCAATCAGAGAATAAAAAGAAATAAAAGGAATCCAAATTGGAAAAGAAGTAAAACTGTCACTGTTTGCAGATGAATGATACTACACATAGAAAATCCTAAAGATGCCACCCGCAAACTACTAGAGCTCATCAATGAATTTGATAAAGTTTCAGGATACAAAATTAATACACAGAAATCTGTTGCATTTCTATACACTAACAACGAAAGATCAGAAAGAGAAATTAAAGAAACAATCCCATTTACCATCACAACAAAAAGAATAAAATACCTAAGAATCAATCTCCCTAAGGAGGCAAAAGACCCATACTCAGAAAACTATAAGATGCTGATGAAAGAAACTGAAGATGACACAGAGGGAAAGATATAACATGTTCTTGGATTGGAAGAATCAGGAATGTCAAAATGACTATACCACCCAAGGCAATCTACAGATTCAGTGCAATCCCTATCAATTTGCAATCCCTATCAAATTACCAATGGCATTTTTCACAGGACTAGAACAAACAATCTTAAAATTTGTATGGAGACACAAAAGACCCTGAATAACCTAAGCATTCTTATGAAAGAAAAATGGAGCTGGAAGAATCAGGATCCCTGACCTCAGACTATTATTACAAAGCTGCAGTCAATCAAAGCAGTATGGTATTGGCACAAAAACAGAAATATAGATCAGTGGAACAGGATAGAAAGCCCAGAAATAAACCCACACACCTATGGTCAATTAATCTACAACAAAGGAGACAAGACTCTACAATGGAGAAAAGACAGCCTCTCTTCAATAAATGGTGCTGGGAAAATTGGATAGCTATATGTAAAAAAATGAAATTAGAACATTCTTTAACACCATACACAAAAATAAACTCAAAATGAGTTAAAGACCTAAATGCAAGACCGGATACTATAAAACTCTTAGAGGAAAACATAGGCAGAACACTCTTTGATATAAATCGCAGCAGTGTCTTTTGCAGTCCATCTCCTAGAGTAATGGAAATAAAAGCAAAAATAAACAAATGGAACCTAATTAAACTCAAAAGCTTCTGCACAGCAAAGGAAACCATAAACAGAATGAAAAGACAACCCACAGAATGGGAGAAAATATTTGCAAACGATGTGACCAACAAGGGATTAATCTCCAAAATTTACAAAATATGGGGTTCAATATCAAAAAAACGAACAACCCAATCAAAAAATGGGCAGAAGACCTAAATAGACATTTCTCCAAAGAAGATATACAGATTGCCAACAAACACATGAAATGATGCTCAGTATCGCTAATTATTAGAGAAATGCAAATCAAAACTACAATGAGATATCATCCCACACCAGTCAGAATGGCCATCATCAAAAAGTCTACAGGGACTTCCCTGGTGGTCCATGGTTAAGACTCCAAGCTTCCATTGCAGAGGGCATGGGTTCAATCCCTGGTCAGGGAACTAAGATCTCGCATGCTGAGTAGCATGCCCCCCCCCAAAAAAAGTCTACAAACAGTAAATACTGGAAAGGTGTGGAGAAAAGGGAACCCCCCCTACACTGTTGTGGGAATGTAAATTGGTATAGCAACTGTGGAGAACAGTGTGGAGGTTCCAAAAAAACTAAAAATAGAGTTACCAAAGGATCCAGCAATCCCACTCCTGGGCATATATTTGGAGAAAAACATGCTTCAAAAGGATACCTGCACCCCAGTATTCATTGCAGTACTGTCTACAATAGCCAAGACATGGAAGCAACCTAAATGTCCTTTGACAGATGAATGGATAAAGAAAATGTGGGGCTTCCCTGGTGGCGCAGTGGTTGGGAGTCCGCCTGCCAATGCAGGGGTCACGGGTTCGAGCCCAGGTCTGGGAGGATCTCACATGCCGTGGAGCAACTAGGTCCATGTGCCACAATGCTGGGCCTGTGCTGTGGAGCCCACGAGCCACAACTACTGAAGCCCACACACCTGGAGCCCATGCTCTGCAACGGGAGAGGCCACCACAGTGAGAGGCCCATGCACCCCAGCGAAGAGTGGCACCCGCTTGTCACAACTGGAGAAGGCCTGCACGCAGCAACGAAGACCCAACGCAGCCAAAAAAAAAAAAAAAAAAAAAAAAAAAGATGTGGTGCATATATACAATGGAGTATTACTGAGCCATTAAAAAGAATGAAATAATGCCATTTGCAGCAACATGGATGGACCTGGAGATTATCATACTAAGTGAAGTAAGTCAGAGAGAGACAGATATCATATGATATCTATTATATGTGGAATCTAAAAAAAATAATACAAATGAATTTATTTATGAAACAGAAACAGACTCACAGACTTAAGAGAATGAATTTATGGTTACCAGTGGGGAAGAGGGATAGATTGGAAATTTGGGACTGACATGTACACACTGCTATATTTAAAATAGATACACGCACTGCTGTATTTAGATAAACAGCAAGGACCTACTGTATAGCACAGGGGAACTGCTCAATTTTCTGTTATAACCTTAATGGGAAAAGAATTTGAAAAAGAATAGATACATGTATATGAATCACTTTGTGGTATATCTGAAACTAATACAATGTTGTTAATCAGCTATACTCCAATATAAAAAAAGTGGATCTCTTCATCTTCCAATGGGAGAAGGGTTGAAGATAGCATTATGGGGTAGTGTTCTCGTGTAATGTTAATATGGCAAAGCAAAACCATAAAAGGAGTGTTTCAGTCAGAGATATCGGAGGTAGGAATTGTCCCATCACTGAGAAGTATTCAAGCAGAGAAAACATCATCTCTTCTCAGAAATGTTTCAAGGTCATTTTTAAATTGCATGGGTATTGGGGCTAAATGATTGCTAGGTATTTTCTAACTCAAAGAGTCAGTTGTTCCTGTTCTTAAGGAAATTTCACATCTCACAAAAAGGCAAAACTATTACACTGAAAAATAACACAATATAAGATAGAATAATTTAAAGAATTGGGTTGAGGAGTGAAAAAGATTAAAAAAAAGGTGCCATGGAAGGTGATAAAGCTGAGATATATGTGTGAGAAGGAATAGTTTTGGGGCTTCAGTAGGAATGGGGATCCCTAGTTGAGCATTGCAATAGGACATTGTTAAGAAGAAATTCTGAAATGCAATTCTGACCATGTCATTTTCTAGCTTAATTGCTTTACGTGGTCTAAGGATAATGTCCATAATCATTAACAAGGTCTCTGAGGCTTTGATGGGTATAATCTCAACCTCAGTTGTGCCACTACACCGAGTACCTGCTGTTATCGCCATGCTGACTTTCTCATTTCTTGAAGTTGCCATACTACCTCCTACCTTAGAGATTTTCTACATGCTACTCATGGCCTAGAATGACCTTGACCCCACTCTTGACCTGCATGAATCCTCTTATTCTGCAACCTCAGGTTCAATATCATTTCCCAGGGATTCTGTCCCTCTGTAGTCTCTCCCCACCTCTGAACTAGGCTAATCCCTTAATTGTACACTCTTATTGCCCCCTGTACCTCTCTTTCATCACACTGATCATATTTGTAATTCCAGTTATTTTTTAGATCTTTCATTTGTTTCTGACCCTACTAAGCTGTAAGTAAGCTAAGCGAGGAGGTCAAGTGTTGTTTCCCCATCTCCTTACATGCCATTATAAGGTTGTTCGATATTTTTTGAATGAGTGAATGAAGGGAGAAGAGAAACTTTTTTCTTTTTTTTTTTTTTTTTTTTTTAATTTTTATTTATTTTATTTATTTATTTGTGGCTGTGTTGGGTCTTCATTTCTGTGCGAGGGCTTTCTCTAGTTGTGGCAAGTGGGGGCCACTCTTCATCGCGGTGCGCGGGCCTCACCGTCGCGGCCTCTCTTGTTGCGGAGCACAGGCTCCAGATGCGCAGGCTCAGTAATTGTGGCTTACGGGCCCAGCTGCTCTGCAGCATGTGGGATCTTCCCAGACCAGGGCTCGAACCCGTGTCCCCTGCATTGGCAGGCAGATTCTCAACCACTGCACCACCAGGGAAGCCCCAAGAGAAACTTTTTGCACAGCTGAATATTGGGATCCAGATCTTTGTAGATTAATCATTTAACTCAAAGGGCAAGGTGATTTCAGTTTTTGGTGCTGAAAGCATCATTATCTTGCAGCATTCTCAGCTCTCTCACTATTGAAGCCAAAGCAGTTTTTATTTTGGATTTGCTAAACGTGGCCCAAGCGTCTGCAGCATGAGAGTAAGCTGAGCACATCCCTTGGCATTTCATGTCTTCCTTGGGTTGCGCAGGAATAGTTCATCATTTTCCTGTTCTCATAGCTGAACATTACTTTGCAAACATCTGCTCTGAATCCAAATTGCTAGGGAAACAGGACTTAAGACAATATTGTGTCTCTATTTCTGTGTTTACATCATTTCCTCACTGAAGACTTTTCCCATTGTGTTCCCATGAAGCTAAGAACATTCTGCAAATCCTCATCTGGGAGTTGGTTGCAGAAGGAATTCAGGGGAGAATTCTCTTGTCTGGGGTATTGAGAGATGGGCCTCATGCCAAGTACTTATGCTTTCTCTGGGAAAAATAGGAGATGCTTTCTGGATCTCTCTGGTTTAATCTGAAGAAAGAAAGTCAGGGAATAAATCGAGCAATTAGTTGGTGAATAGAAATGTCTGTTCAGGTTTTTCAGGCTCTAATTCCTCCTTCAGCCAAATACAAATATAATATGGCATACAGCAAGGCAGAGCATTTTGGACTGCATGGGGGAGCCAGGGAAGGATTTGCAGAGGAGGTGTCATTTGCGATCTTGGAAGATAAGGAGGAATTTGTCAGATGGCCAAGGGGAAAAGGAAACAATCAGGGTAAGAAGGAGGATATGTGGTGTGTGGGGGATGGATAGGATGAGGCTATGGGGACAGTGAAAGCAGCAAGGTAAGACATACACATTTCCTATTATGGTTTCTGCATTGGGGATGGCGAGGACAGTTTCCAGTTATTGACACACTCACTGGCCATGTGAGCTTGGCTTGCCGGTAAACAGCCTCAGAAGTTAGATGCAGTCCAGACCCTCTGGACTCCCTTTTCTGTCTCTACTGAGTAAACAAGGAACACCTACCTCTGGAACATCACCCTTTCTCTCTCCTCACTTCCTAGTTTAACTTATTCTCTGATTACTCAGAATCAGATTCTTCCAGCATCTTTCCAGTATGAACAGGTCAATGTCTCTTCTTTTGTCCTTTTTGTTATTGCATTGTGATTGCATTAATTATTGCAAGCGTAAAGAAACACAGTCCTTTTGTGTTGATGTTGTATAAGGAAATTTTGCTGGGATCCTTTGTTATTAATTCTAGTGATTAGGTTATTGCATCCTTTGGATTTTTCATGTGAATTGTGAAGATAATCATATTGTCTGAGTAAGAGCAAATACTTATGCATGCACTTATGTTTCAAGCATTTTATAGGTATTTAGTACACACACAAATCTTATGAGTGGGTCCTATTATTATCATCATCAGAATATTAGTTTTATAGGTGGAGCAGGTGAGACATAGAGGTTAAGAAACATGCCCGGGGTTTCTCAGATAGTAAGTGGGAGAAGCGAGGTTTAAATCTGTTGATAAATATGGCTGCATCATCCATTCTGTTTACCACTTAGGCCCCTTTGCCTCTCTGTTATTCTTTTGTCTCCTCCTTTCCAACATTTGACTCTTATTTTTCTCATAGTATTGCATTGGCTAATATCTTTCAGGATCATATTGAATATTAGGGGGTGCAACTAACCTTTAGGATTATTCTTATAAAGTTTCATTAATGATGAACGTATTATGTTTGCTATCCCAGTGGGATAGCGTGCATAATAAGACTTTCCTCAAAAAATCAAAACAAAACAAGGTAAAGTTTTCTTCCTGATCACTGCAAGATAAGTCCATGAAGGCACTGCCATGGTTAAATCCACTTCCTTTATTATGCTTTTCTGTTCCTCTTTGCCTGTTTTATGGCTTTCTTTTGTACTTAGTGAATATTTTTTAGTGTAATATTTTAATTTTTAAAATATTTTTTCTTAATTTTTTATCTTATTTTCTTAGTGTTTGCTTTAGGGCTTACCATACCTCTTGTAGATGGCATATTTTTAAAGCCCATTCTTGGTTTAACATTCTCTTATTTAAAGACTATTTTGGTTCTGACGCAGCAGATGTGCAAGGTATAAAAGCACAAGAGCTTAAGGCTGACTGAGGTTCAGTCTTTGTGTGAAGTTCACCCTGATTTTGACTAAGAAAGTAGTCTCTTGCAATTATAAGCTATCAAATGCCACCTTTTAGGTTGGACCTGTAGATCTCACCCACAGTCCTGAGCTACGACAGGGGATCCAACATCAACGTTGCAGCAAGCCTGCATTGGGTATGATAAAAGTTCCTTATTTTCACTCTGGTAGCTAAAGGTTTATAATTTTTTTACACTGCAAGTAAAAGGACTTGCTAAGCAAATGTGTAAAGAAAGCGGCAAAGGAGACAGTTCACCCACTGACATAAACCAATGGCTTTTAAGAAACTGGGTACATGATTAGAAAGTAGATGGATGCTCTTCATTAAAAATAAGTCTTATCTATCCATTAAAGCAGTCTTGGGGGCTGGGGACCTATCTTCTTGGGCAATCTTTCAAGGGCCTTCTCCAGAGCCACTTCCTCTGTAAAATCTACCACGATTATTAAGGTAGAGACAAAAATATAGACTCTGGAGTCAGACCTAGGTTCGCATCTTGTCTCTGCTCGTTGATAATTGGGTGAGTTTGGGTTAGTCACTTAAGCCCTTGTTACTCAAAGTGTGGTCCTCAGACCAGCAGTATCAGAATCACCTGAACACTTATCAGAGATTTTGAACCTCAGGTCCTTCCCAGACCCACTCTGTTTTAAAATATCCAGTAATTCATTTGCACATTGAAGTTTGAGAGGTACTGATTTAAGTGCTATAATCCTCATAGGGTAGTTGGGAAGATTAAATGATACAGTTATATATAGCACCTATAACAGAGGTTGGTACAGAGAGGGCTACTCCCAAATGGTGGTTATAACTAACATTACTGTTTTCTGTTGTGGTCATTACTCTCAGTCCTTGTCCTCTCTAGTCCCATCACCTGGAGGCATGCCCAATGGAGACTGGAACCTTACCCAAGCTGTGGCTAAGGGAACTTACAACCTTCTCTGAGCCTGTTTTCTAGCCTGTAAAATAGGAATGATGGTCCCCATTGAGAGGGCTGCTGTGAGGATTAAATAAAGTGATGCACAACATCATTTCCAAAGACCACGTGCTATGCTCAGCCCTTTGCATCCATTTTCTCATTGAATCTTCTTATCATCCCTGTGCAGTGGAAAAACGTTCAGAGAGGTGATGATGTGCTCAAGGACACACAAGTAGTAAGTGGCAGAGCTTGTATGCAAATCTGGAGCAAGTCTGAACCCAAAGCTTTTAACTGCTTGATTCTGGGCATCTCCTGCAGCATGAAACTTGTGCTGCTGTCATCCAGATGTCTTATCAGTCATCAGGTGTCCCCTGCCATGAGGAATTATCAACAGTGGCTGAGTGGTGGGCTTTGCCTTTCCACACTGTTGTGCTGCCCCCAGCTGGAGGCAGATATTTGCTTCCCTGACCACTTGGCAACACTCTGATCAACCCAGTTCCCTCCATCGTTCTTACTTTTATGTTTTTTCCTCCAAGGGCTCAGATGGCCAAATTCAGAGTCGGTTGCCTTGGAGAGTCAGGTGTGACCGCTCTTGTTAAGGAGCCAGAGGCTGAGCTAATTATAGTAATTAAAGCTTCCTATTTACATAACACTTCTCAGGCAGAAGGAACACAGAGCTCTTTTCCAGGGCCATGCAGAAGAAGCTGTCCAGCTCCCACACTGCCATGCTGCTGCTTCCCGGGAGACCTGGAGCAGAGACTTGGAAGTAGCATATGTCCTCGTCAGAGTGGACCGCCTCAGATGCAAGGGGGGAGGAAGCACTGCTGATTAAGACGAGCATCAGCCAGACCTCCAAAGAACCTAGAAAGTGACTTCTTCCAGGTCCCAACAAATCCATGGTCTGAAGCTACGCACTACCATGGTATTTAGTCGCCCTTGTATAATGGGTGTCTTACATTACAGTGACAAACAGCATCAAGTGTCCTATTGTTGCCACGTACCTTACATCCGTAATCTTTAATTGTTATGAGAGCCAGATGAGGTAGTGGTTATTATTCCCATTTTAAAGATAAGGAAAACAAGGCTCAGAGAAGTTAAATAATTTAATCAGTGTCATACAGCTAGTAAGTGTTGTAGTTGACTTTTCCACCCAAAGTATGTGGAATTACAAAACCCATGAGCAGTCATACCATATTGCCTCTCTCAAGAACTTCTCCAATTACCTAGTCCTTTCACCATTGCTTACTGTTTATGATATGGGTGGATGTCATCTTTTTGTAGATTAAATACTCGTGCATGTGCATGCACACAAGCGCGCGCGCACACACACACACATCAGATTCATCTTTTCCCTGTTCATACCTCTCGAAAGTTGCTTCCACATCTGGATATCTTTCCACTAAGGCTTGCTGCTTCATTTGGTCTCAGTTTTTATTCAATTAGTATGGTCTTTTAAAAAAAAATCAATAACTGGTTAGTGATGCCTTTAATAGATATTGAATGAATACAAATCTGGTGTTATTTATCATGGAAGTGATAGTTTAATTATTTATTCCCCTCAAAGTAACACTGGCTATATCCAACATGCTTGATTTTTGGAAGCAGACCCCCATTACCTGATTCCGGGGGTAGGGACCAGTCCACGATAATCTCTTACTCATCAGAGAAGTTATTTTTTCTCTGTCACCAGAGGATCATGAACAATTGACATAAACCTACATGTTCAGAATCACATAGCTATCAAATGGAAAAGCTGGGTCTCTGAATCCATCTTTCCATTTATCTATATCTGAAATAAATATTAAATTTGATACTGACCTTCACTCAGCCCATAAATAGTTATGAGGGCCTGTTGTGCTCTGGATACTCTGCCAAAGTTTTTTTTTTAACATCTTTATTGGAGTATAATTGCTTTACAATGGTGTGTTAGTTTCTGCTGTATGACAAAGTGAATCAGCTCTACGTATACATATATCCCCATGTCCCCTCCCTCTTGCATTCTGCTAAAGTTTTGTATACAGAGCTAAAAGGATTTGGCAGAGTTCTGACCATCCTGGGCAAGATAGACAGTAAGCAAGTAACCAAACACATATACAAATCCAAGTTGGAATAAAGACTAAGAAGAAATGAAGGAGGCTTCAGTAACAGAGAATATGGACTATGGGAGAGGGAGCTACTGAGTGTGGTTAGAGAAGGTGTTTCCAAGGAAAGAACATTTAAGTTGACTCTAAAGGTTAAAAGAAGATTGGAGGTAAACCAACCCAGATTTAGGGAACCATATATGTGAAGTCCCTAAGAAGAAGGGTTTGGAAAGTTCAAGGAACTGAAATGAGGGCAGGGTGGCTGGAGCACAGCAAGAGAAGCACAGAGTGGGACAAGATGAGGGAAGGTGGAAAGATGCACGAGGGAAAAATGATATAAGGCCCTAGAGAACATGGCAAGGATTCTACTTCAAAGTAAATGTAAATTACATTTTGAAAAAGATAACTGTGGCTCCTTTTCTCTGGAAGAATACAAATTTCTTTACATTTTATATTTCACAGCAGAGAAGAAACCAGACTTTTACAGGCAGAACGATCTAGATTTAATACTACACCAGCCACTTATTTGCTGTATATCCTTGGTGAGTTACTCATTCCCTGCTGAGTCTCAGTTTTTCCCCATCAATGAGGTCAGGCTAAATTATGCTGCAGTAACAACAACAAAAATTACCCAGAATCTCAATGGCTTAATGCAACAAAAATTAATTTTTTCTCACTTGAAGTCCCCTGAAGACTTCGTACAATCCTCCAACGCAGAATCCACCCTTGTTGGCTCAGCCATCCAGGTTGCTTCCATCTTATGCACATACACATCAGCTGGCTGTGGAGAGTGGTCACTATGATTAAAAAGTTTCCTTCAGGGCTTCCCTGGTGGCGCAGTGGTTGAGAATCTGTCTGCCAATGCAGGGGACGCAGGTTCAAGCCGTGGTCTGGGAAGATCCCACATGCCGCGGAGCAACTAGGCCCATGAGCCGCAACTACTGAGCCTGTGCGTCTGGAGCTCGTGCTCCACAACAAGAGAACCCACGACAGTGAGAGGCCCACGCACCGCAATGAAGAGTGGCCCCTGCTTGCCGCAACTAGAGAAAGCCCTCGCACAGAAATGAAGACCCAACACAGCCAAAAATAAATTAATTAATCAATTTAAAAAAAAAAGTTTCCTTCAGTAATGGCATTTATTACAAGTGCTCACATCTTATTAGATAAAGCAAGTCACATGGCCATTCTTAACCATGGCCACCTTAACCTTAAGAAGCAGGGCAAGGTTTCTTGTTTACTGGCAGCCAAGGGCATCCAGACTTCAGTGAATAATGGTAATAATATGTTCCTTGCTCATATGGTGGCAAATGTTAGAAATAATATGTGCAGAATGCCTGTGCCATATCTGGCACATAATAAATGCTCAATGAATGGTTATGATTATTTGCTTCCTCTCTTAAATTCGTGGTGCTACTCCTCGGTTGGATCTTTTCCAGGGAGCAATATCTAGTTGGCCCTCTATCCACGGGTTCTGCATGGAAGATCCACGGTTGGTTGAATCCGTGCATGCGGGACCGAGGATTCAGAGGGCCGACTGTATTGGATATGGTGATTGTCCAAACCTGATAGAACAGCCTATTTGGTAGGAGGGAAAAATGGAATCATTACTTACTTCAGATCATGGATTGGCCAACTATAGCCTGTGGGCCAAATCTGGCTGCCACCTGTATTGTTAACTAAATTTTTATTGCAACACAGATATGCCTGTTCATTTATGTAGTGTCTGTAGCTGCTTTCATGCAACAGTGGCAGAATTGAGTAGATACAAAGGCTGTTTGGCCTGCAAAACCCAGGATATTTACTATCTGGACCTTCACAGAGAAAGTCTTCTGACTGCCTCTCTTGATGATCTTTCTTATTGCTTGGCCCTCCCCAGTCATTCAAACTTTGTCTGGAATATTCTCAGTCTTCTTCCTACCTTAGGGCCCTATGACTTTTTACCTGCAGTCCATACCCTTGTCCCCTTCCTCCCAATCCTAACTATATTTTCATGTTGATTCTCTGCCTAATTTAAAAAGAAAGAAATCAACAAGGAACTTGAATTTTTCCTGGACTTGTAATTTTTCTTCTCGTTTCATTGGTGTGCTGGCTGTGATTCAAAGAAAACATGTGAGTAATCAAAGCCAATTGCCTCCATAACCAAATCATGCTCCCTCTTGTGGGTGGCTGGAGATAGCTGCCCCTCCCTCTCTTTTCTTTATCCGTGGCACCATTTTCTGTTCTTTATCTCTTGACATGAGCGCTGTCTGACGGAACATGGCTCCCGCAAAGATCCGGAGAGTTTGTCAGCAACTGTGTTTTGTTTTGTTTTTTTAAACCATGTTAGTGGGGAAAAAACCTGTTGTAAATCCTGTCCAAAAAATACTTTATAGAGTCTACCTGTTCACAATGGATAAATCAGTTGCTCTAAATTAAATTCTCTAAACCTGAAAGGCCTGGGTCTGGTACTAGATTTATTCAGACTCTAGAAAAACAGTAATTTTCTAAGTCAACATCCTGACTTCACTTGAGTCAGCTACTGATCATGATAATGCCTTTCCTTACCACTTGCTGCTCCTTTTGAAGGAATTGAACACATGTCCTGGGGAGAAAAGTACCCAAGTCCAAGTGACAGAAACCAATCAAGAAGTGTCAGCCAAGGTAGTAGGCATGCTGCATCACAGATGTCCACTGCCCAGTTCAGCCACGGCTGGACCCTGACCCTTGTGAGGATGTCACAGCCAGGAAGCTGCAGTGGTCCTGGTGGCTTCTCTGCTCATCTAGTACTTACTGATGGGTCATTAATGAAGCCTCATTTCTTCATTCTTTCCACTGGGCTTGAGGATATAATTGTTAGTCCTGTGGATCCCCTTGTGTCCTACTATTCAGTCCCATTCCTTCCTTCCTTCCTTCCTTCCTTCCTTCCTTCCTTCCTTCCTTCCTTCCTTCCTTCCTTCCTTCCTTCCTTCCTTTCTTTCTCTCTCTCTCTCTCTTTCTCTCTCTCTCTCTTTCTTTCAACATCTTTATTGGAGTATAATTGCTTTACAATGGTGTGTTAGTTTCTGCTGTATAACAAAGTGAGTCAGCTATATGTATACATATATCCCCATATCCCCTCCCTCTTGCGTCTCCCACCCACCCTCCCTATCCCACCCCTCTAGGTGGTCACAAAGCACCGAGCTGATCTCCCTGTGCTATGCAGCTGCTTCCCACTAGCTATCGGTTTTACATTTGGTAGTGTATGTATGTCAGTGCTACCCTCTCACTTCATCCCAGCTTAGCCCTCCCCCTCCCCTTGTCAAGTCCATTCTCTACGTCTGCGTCTTTATTCCTGTCCTGCCCCTAGGTTCATCAGAACCATTTTTTTTTTAAGATTCCATATTTATGTGTTAGCAGACGATATTTGTTTTTCTCTTCTGTTCAGTCTCTTTCTTTTTTTTTTTTTTTTTTTTAGTTGTTTTGTTTGTTTTTTTATACTGCAGGTTCTTATTAGGCATCAATTTTATACACATCAGTGTATACATGTCAATCCCAATCGCCCAATTCAGCACACCACCATCCCCACCTCACCGCAGTTTTCCCCCCTTGGTGTCCATATGTCCATTCTCTACATCTGTGTCTCAACTTCTGCCCTGCAAACTGGCTCATCTGTACCATTTTTCTAGGTTCCACATACATGCATTAATATACGATATTTGTTTTTCTCTTTCTGACTTACTTCACTCTGTATGACAGTCTCTAGATCCATCCACGTCTCAACAAATGACTCAATTTCATTCCTTTTTATGGCTGAGTAATATTCCATTGTATATATGTACCACACTTCTTTATCCATTCGTCTGTTGATGGGCATTTAGGTTGCTTCCATGACCTGGCTATTGTAAATAGTGCTGCAATGAACATTCGGGTGCATGTGTCTTTTTGAATTACGGTTTTCTCTGGGTATATGCCCAGTAGTGGGATTGCTGGGTCATATGGTAATTCTATTTTTAGTTTTTTAAGGAACCTCCATATTGTTCTCCATAGTGGCTGTATCAATCTACATTCCCACCAACAGTGCAAGAGGTTTCCCTTTTCTCCACACCCTCTCCAGCATTTGTTGTTTGTAGATTTTCTGATGATGCCCATTCTAACAGGAGTGAGGTGATACCTCATTGTAGTTTTGATTTGCATTTCTCTAATAATTAGTGATGTTGAGCATCTTTTCATGTGCTTCATGGCCATCTGTATGTCTTCTTTGGAGAAATGTCTATTTAGGTCTTCTGCCCATTTTTGGATTGGGGTGTTTGTTTCTTTGATATTGAGCTGAATGAGCTGTTTATATATTTTGGAGATTAATCCTTTGTCCGTTGATTCATTTGCAAATATTTTCTCCCATTCTGAGGGTTGTCTTTTCGTCTTGTTTATGGTTTCCTTTGCTGTGCAAAAGCTTTGAAGTTTCATTAGGTCCCACTTGTTTATTTTTGTTTTTATTTCCATTACTCTAGGAGGTGGATCAAAAAAGATCTTGCTGTGATTTATGTCAAAGAGTGTTCTTCCTATGTTTTCCTCTAAGAGTTTTATAGTGTCCAGTCTTATATTTAGGTCTCTAATCCATTTTGAGTTTATTTTTGTGTATGGTGTTAGGGAGTATTCTAATTTCATTCTTTTACATGTAGCTGTCCAGTTTTCCCAGCACCACTTATTGAAGAGACTGTCTTTTCTCCATTGTATATCTTTGCCTCCTTTGTCATAGATTAGTTGACCATAGGTGCGTGGGTTAATCTCTGGGCTTTCTATCTTGTTCCATTGATCTATGTTTCTGTTTTTGTGCCAGTACCATATTGTCTTGATTACTGTAGCTTTGTAGTATAGTCTGAAGTCAGGGAGTCTGATTCCTCCAGCTCCATTTTTTTGCCTCAAGACTGCTTTGGCTATTCGGGGTCTTTTGTGTCTCCATACAAATTTTAAGATGATTTGTTCTAGCTCCGTAAAAAATGCCATTGGTAATTTGATAGGGATTGCATTGAATCTGTAGATTGCTTTGGGTAGTATACTCATTTTCACAATGTTGATTCTTCCAATCCAAGAACATGGTATATCTCTCCATCTGTTGGTATCATCTTTAATTTCTTTCATCAGTGTCTTATAGTTTTCTGCATACAGGTCTTTTGTCTCCCTAGGTAGGTTTATTCCTAGGTATTTTATTCTTTTTGTTGCAGTGGTAAATGGGAGTGTTTCCATAATTTCTCTTTCAGATTTTTCATCATTAGTGTATAGGAATGCAAGAGATTTCTGTGCATTAATTTTGTATCCTGCAACTTTACCATATTCATTAATTAGCTCTAGCAGTTTTCTGGTGGCAGTTTTAGGATTCTCTATGTATAGTATCATGTCATCCGCAAACAGTGACAGTTTTACTTCTTCTTTTCCAATTTGTATTCCTTTTATTTCTTTTTCTTCTCTGATTGCCGTGGCTAGGACTTCCAGAACTATGTTGAATAATAGTGGTGAGAGTGGACATCCTTGTCTCGTTCCTGATCTTAGAGGAATGCTTTCAGTTTTTCACCATTGAGAATGATGTTTGCTGTGGGTTTGTCATATATGGCCTTTATTATGTTGAGGTAGGTTCCCTCTATGCCCACTTTCTGGAGAGTTTTTATCAGAAATGGGTGTTGAATTTTGTCAAAAGCTTTTTCTGCATCTATTGAGATGATCATATGGTTTTTCTTCTTCAATTTGTTAATATGGTGTATCACATTGATTGATTTGCGTATATTGAAGAATCCTTGCATCCCTGGGATAAATCCCACTTGATCGTGGTGTATGATCCTTTTAATGTGTTGTTGGATTCTGTTTGCTAGTATTTTGTTGAGGATTTTTGCATCTATATTCATCAGTGATATTGGTCTGTAATTTTCTTTTTTTGTAGTGTCTTTGTCTGGTTTTGGTATCAGGGTGATGGTGGCCTCATAGAATGAGTTTGGGAGTGTTCCTTCCTCTGCAATTCTTTGGAAGAGTTTGAGAAGGATGGGTGTTAGCTCTTCTCTAAATGTTTGATAGAATTCACCTGTGAAGCCATCTGGTCCTGGGCTTTTGTTTTTTGGAAGATTTTTAATCACAGTTTCAATTTCAGTGCTTGTGATTGGTCTGTTCATATTTTCTATTTCTTCCTGGTTCAGTCTCGGAAGGTTGTGCATTTCTAAGAATTTGTCCATTTCTTCCAGGTTGTCCATTTTATTGGCATACAGTTACCAGTAGTAATCTCTCATGATCCTTTGTATTTCTGCAGTGTCAGTTGTTACTTCTCCTTTTTCATTTCTAATTCTATTGATTTGAGTCTTCTCCCTTTTTTTCTTGATGAGTCTATCTAATGGTTTATCAATTTTGTTTATCTTCTCAAAGAACCAGCTTTTAGTTTTATTGATCTTTGCTATCATTTCCTTCATTTGTTTTTCATTTATTTCTGATCTGATCTTTATGATTTCTTTCCTTCTGCTAACCTTGGGGTTTTTTTGTTCTTCTTTCTCTAATGGCTTTAGGTGTAAGGTTAGGTTGTTTATTTGAGATGTTTCTTGTTTCTTAAGGTAGAATTGTATTGCTATAAACTTCCCTATTAGAACTGCTTTTGCTGCATCCCATAGGTTTTGGGTCATAGTGTTTTCATTGTCATTTGTTTCTAGGTATTTTTTGATTTCCTCTTTGATTTCTTCAGTGATCTCTTGGTTATTAAGTAGTGTATTGTTTAGCCTCCATGTGTTTGTATTTTTTACAGATTTTTTCCTGTAGTTGATATCTAGTCTCATAGCGTTGTGGTTGGAAAAGATACTTGATACGATTCCAGTTTTCTTAAATTTACCAAGGCTTCATTTGTGACCCAAGATATGATCTATCCTGGAGAATGTTCCATGAGCACTTGAGAAAAATGTGTATTCTGTTGTTTTTGGATGGAATGTCCTGTAAATATCAGTTAAGTCCATCTTGTTTAATGTATCATTTAAAGCTTATGTTTCCTTATTTATTTTCATTTTGGATGATCTGTCCATTGGTGAAAGTAGAGTGTTAAAGTCCCCTGCTGTGATTGTGTTAACTGTCGATTTCCCCTTTTATGGCTGTTAGTATTTGCCTTATGTATTGAGGTGCTCCTATGTCGGGTGTAAAAATATTTACAATTGTTATATCTTCTTCTTGGATGGATCCCTTGATCATTATGTAGTGTCCTTCTTTGTCTCTTGTAATAGTCTTTATTTTAAAGTCTATTTTGTTTGATATGAATTGCTACTCCAGCTTTCTTTTGATTTCCATTTGCATGGAATATCTTTTTTTTGTTTGATATGAATTGCTACTCCAGCTTTCTTTTGATTTCCATTTGCATGGAATATCTTTTTCCAACCCTTCACTTTCAGTCTGTATGTGTCCCTAGGTCTGAAGTGGGTCTCTTGTTGGCAGTGTATACACAGGTCTTGTTTTTGTTTCCATTAAGCCAGTCTGTGTCTTTTGGTTAGAGCATTTAATACATTTATATTTAAGGTAATTACCAATATGTATGTTGTATTACCATTTTCTTAATTGTTTTGGGTTTGTTATCGTAGGTCTTTTCCTTCTCTTGTGTTTCCTGCCTAGAGAAGTTCCTTTATCATTTGTTGTAGAGCTGGTTTGGTGGTGTTGAATTCTCTTAGCTTTTGCTTGTTTGTAAAGGTTTTAATTTCTCCATCAAATCTGAATGAGATCCTTGCTGGGTAGAGTAATCTTGGTTGTAGGTTTTTCTCCTTCATCACATTAAATACGTCCTGCCACTGCCTTCTGGCTTGCAGAGTTTCTGCTGAAAGATCAGCTGTTAACCTTATGGGGATTCCCTTGTGTATTATTTGTTGTTTTTCCCTTGCTGCTTTTAATATTTGTTCTTTGTATTTAATTTTTGATAGCTTGATTAATATGTGTCTTGGCATGTTTCTCCTTGGATTTATCCTGTATGGGACTCTCTGTGCTTCCTGGACTTGATTAACTATTTCCTTTCCCATATTAGGGAAGTTTTCAACTATAATCTCTTCAAATATTTTCTCAGTCCCTTTCTTTTTCTCTTCTTCTTCTGGGACCCCTATAATTCAAATGTTGGTGCATTTAATGTTGTCCCAGAGGTCTCTGAGACTGTCCTCAATTCTTTTCATTCTTTTTTCTTTATTCTGCTCTGCAGTAGTTATTTCCACTATTTTATCTTCCAGGTCACTTATCCGTTCTTCCACCTCAGTTATTCTGCCATTGATCCCTTCTAGAGAATTTTTAATTTCATTTATTGTGTTGTTCATCACTGTCTGTTTGCTCTTTAGTTCTTCTAGGTCCTTGTTAAACGTTTCTTGTATTTTTTCTATTCTATTTCCAATACTTTGGATCATCTTTACTATCATTATTCTGAATTCTTTTTCAGGTAGACTGCCTATTTCCTCTTCATTTGTTAGGTCTGGTGGGTTTTTGCCTTACTCCTTCATCTGCTGTGTGTTTTTCTGTTTTCTCATTTTACTTAACTTACTGTGTTTGGGGTCCTCTTTTCGCAGGCTGCAGGTTCGTAGTTCCCATTGTTTTTGGTGTCTGCCCCCGGTGGCTAAGGTTGGTTCAGTGGGTTGTGTAGGCTTCCTGGTGGAGGGGACTAGTGCCTGTGTTCTGGTGCATGAGGCTGGATCTTGTTTTTCTGGTGGGCACGTCCACGTCTGGTGGTGTATTTTGGGGTGTCTGTGGCCTTATTATGATTTTAGGCAGCCCCTCTGCTAATGGGTGGGGTTGTGTTCCTGTCTTGCTAGTTGTTTGGCATAGGGTGTCCAGCACTGTAGCTTGCTGGTCGTTGAGTGGAGCTGGGTCTTGGCATTGAGATGGAGATCTCTGGGAGATTTTCGCTGTTTGATATTATGTGGAGCTGGTAGGTCTCTTGTGGACCAGTGTCCTGAACTTGGCTCTCCCACCTCAGAGGCACAGCCCTGATGCCTGGCTGGAGCACCAGGAGCCTTTCATCCACACGGCTCAGAATAAAAGGGAGAAAAAAAAGAAAGAAAGAAGATAAAATAAAATAAAATAAAATAATTAAAATAAAAATAAAAATAATTATTAAGAAAAAAAATTTTTTAAAGTAATAAAAAAACAAACAAAAAAACCGGACAGACAGAACCCTAGGACAAGTGGTAAAAGCAAAGCTATACAGACAAAGTCACACACAGCAGCATACACATACACACACAAAGAGAGGAAGGGAAAAAAATATATATATCTTTGCTCCCAAAGTCCACCTCCTCAATTTGGGGTGATTCATTGTCTATTCAGGTATTCCACAGATGCAGGGTACATCAAGTTGATTGTGGAGATTTAATCCGCTGCTCCTCTCAGGAATTTTTAATGTGAATAAAACATGAGACTTCAAAGAAGCATCTGTTTGTGGCAGGCCGCTTTGTTTCCTGACCTCTCCCCAGGCCCCCAGGAGTAGCTTTCACTTATTCTCTGCAGTTTAGTGGCACTTTAAGAGAAACGTGAAAAACCTTAAACTGATGTAATCATTTTGTTTGCAAATGAGGAAAAGGAGTCTTGGCATTTAGGTGGCTTGTCTAAGCCACGTGGGATAGTGGGGGAAAGCATGGGCTTTGGAATCCAGAAATTGCTCTTGATTTGTGTCTTTTTCAGCCATGTGACTTGGGGTAAAATTTTTAACTTCTTCCAAACAGTTTCTCCAACTCTAAAATGGCTTAAGACAAGATTGTGCGGCTATTCAGTAAGATATTGCCTGTAAAATATCCAGCATTTGGTAGTTACTTAGTAAACGCCAGCCACCTTTCCCATGTGGCAGCGGCAGGGGTACAAGTAAGCTCTTCAACTCCTTTTTCCGTCCACTTAAGCCACGTCTCTGGATGCATATTTCTATATTTTTACATCACACTGCCCATCCTCACGTTTAGTTCTTATTGGTTATTTAAAGTAGTGGAGTTTGCATTTTTATTTACCATGTAAACTAATCCCCTCCCTCCTAAGAATTCTGCTACTGGTAAATTTCTAATCCTTCATTCTTTAAATTGCTGCTCAAATTCTAACGCCTTCACAAAATGTACCCCCTCTTTCTCCCTCGCCCCAATTCCCCTTTGACATCACCCTCTCAGAGCATTTTATAAGTTTATCTGTTTTAAGACTTAGCATATTGTGTTATAATGGTTTGTTTATGGGTCTGTCTCCTCACTGGACTGTGAGTGAAGACTGAACCTATTTCTGTTCTGAATCTCTAGCTCCTGACACAGTGGCAGGTATGTGTAGGTGTTCAATAAACAGATGGCTGCGTGAATGGATACACTGATGGAATGTATCACTTTGCCCTCATTCCCTACAAAGGAGAAATTAGTTTTAGATGCCCTCAGTGTCTAAGAGAAAGTGGACCCTTGACAGTAGGGAAAAACCTGGAGCCAAAAAGTAAATGTGCCTATGACTAGACTCTCTACCATCTTAGTAGAGAACAGCTCCATCACCACTATTCCTGTGACACATCCAGTCCCAAGTTCATTTCTATCCCCACCACACACTGACCTTCAAGGTTGTGGCTGCCCATCTGTCTCCCCTGTATGTAACCTGCCATCCGCCATTTGCCAGTTCACCTCCTCTGCAATTAGTACCGCCAACTCTGTCTCAGAATGCCAGCCAGGACCTGGAGTAATTGCTGCTTGAGATTTCTCCTGACACAAATGTTGACATTCTGTTGGCATAACTTGCAATAATGTATGCAGATTGCATCCTTCCAGGGCCATAATTATTACTTCTCGGCAAGAAATAGGTTATTCCCTGGCTTGATTTCTAGGAGCCAATTTCACTTTTGGAGCTGACTTGTTTAGAAAAATAAGAAGGAAAAGGAGAGAAGAGACGTTGGAATGTACCCCAGGGAACAGAGCTGCCGGGTGGCCAGGTCTGGGCAGCAGTATGTGGCTGGAAGAGCAGTGGACTGGGAATCAAGAATCCTGGGTGACTCTGCTACCAATTTGCCATATCCCGTATAACTTCTGGAGTTGTGTCTGGAATATGCATTTTATAAGATCCTCAGATTATTCTGAAACACAGTAAAGTATCCCCTTGAGAAGAAGGTCAAGACCCCCAACCGCACTTCACTTCCATGAATGAGGCACTCTGATATGGATTGAAGGCATAATGGAGTCCATAGGGACATAGGGTTGTCCTACAGTGCTAGACTAGAGATTTTTATAGAAGGAGTAAAACATTAGAAAATATTGGTTTTCATTGCTTACTCTCTGTCCTGTAGCTGGAAAAATATGTCATCACATGTCGGAAAACATTAGCACATCTTGGTTTTCCTCTTCCAGTTAAATTATTAACTCTTTGCATCTTTAGAATAAAGAAGTCTAGACTCTTGTACTCTGTAATTAGAAATAGGCCCATGTTCTGTATTAAAATAAAAAGGCTAAAACAGATCCCTATACTCCTGTGAGGTCTGTTAGTATGTAAAATTGTTTTCAGTCTACTTTATGATTTTCTGTCAATATATCCTAGAATTGGAATTTTATTTGAACAAGTTGGGACAATTTTTTAATTCTTTTTCAGCTCAGCTTGGGATTCATTGAGATTTCCAGATCTTTTCCTAGTTCTTTGTGCTTGACCAAGCCTTTATTACATCTTTTTCTTTATGTGCAAAAAGGTATGCGACGACATCTGGCTTGGTCCCTGGCATATAATAGGTGCGCAAATATAAAGCCATTAGTTGAAAGTGAGTGGGACTTTAGCAGGATTGGATGATCATTCCCTTAAAGGGTGGGACTGCTTTGCCTTTCTGAATTTTCATGCTATCTTGAGGCCTCAGAGAAACAATCTCTGTATGGGCAGTGGTGGCCAAACTCTGAATTATTCCTGGAGAAAGGGATCATTTGTCATCCATTTGTATTTTGGCCCCCTTGGGTCTTTGGAGAAAGAAGTGGAGTCCGAGAAGTAAGAATGATAAACAGCACCTGGCCTGTTTTCCCATTCTGGAGAAAATTGTTCCCAGCTGAATGTTCGGGCCACTCTAGTCCAGTAAAGACTTCATGGTTCCACCCATAATGTGTGTGGCTTCTCCCAAATGGGGACTGAAAGATGGAAGTACATCAGATGTTCTCCTTTCCTTCTCTTCTAATTTTACAGAAAATTCACCATAAACTCTACAGGATGTCTCCCTTGGGGCCTTTTCTTCTCTTGCCACCTCCATCTTCATGCTGGCCTCCTGGGCTTCTGGCTGCCACTGATGCTGATTTGTTGTCCAAATGTGTGAGGCAGGAGGGCCAGAAGCCCTCACTGTAGCTGCTCACAAATTTGTTTGATGGGCTGACTCCAGATGCAGCCTGACCCATTAGGAGATGATGGTTCATTTGGTGCTTCAGTCCCTCTGTAATGAAGCGAGAATTCATGGGCTCACATAGCCGCCTGGATGGAGAACCAGGGAGTGGACAGCAGTTCCCACACCTCTAAGCCTTAGCTCTCTCCTTGAAATAGAACTGGAACCAGGGGTCCAAATACCTTTTTCTCAGAATCATGCACATCAAACTTCCAGAGAGAAAGACAAGAGTGTTTTCACCATCCATCCTCTAGCCGTGTTTGTTTCATACTCAGATACATCTGGTGGCTTCCCCGACCAACCGGAGAATAAAATCTGAACTACCAAGCATGAGTTGCAAGAACTCATGTATGACTGCAAACTTTCTTTCCAAGCTCATTTGCCTTTAACTTCCACTCTCACTCCCTGCATTACAGTCAAACCAGACTCCTTTCCTTCGCTAACACATGACCTTTGCGTTCTCAACCATGTGCCTTTGCAAACCTAATTTCCTCAAACCAGAGTGCCCTGCCTTGACCTCACCATTTCAGTCTATCAAAATCCTACATTAAAGACCCAGGAAAATGTCATGTCCTCACTATAAAACATTTTTATTTCCTCTAATAGAAAGTAATTTCCCATTATTATTTTCTCTCTTATTCTATTCAGCCTGGACTTGGAGTTGTATAATTGTGTTTCTTAAAAGTCTCCCATTATGAGATTGTGAACTCCTTGTATAGAGTCACTCCTATTTTATTTGTCTCTGTCCTCCATGGTGCCTTATACGGTACTTGAATATTTGAGGGACTTGGGAAATGTTTCAATTGAATGTCAGCTTCTGCTATTCTCAGGACCTATTCTATATGATATACCATCCCAGGATTACTCCAAGGACTGATTCTAAACAAGGATATGTTTTCCTTAGGGTCACCACCTCTGAGGTTTGGAATAGGTTTAAGACCTTTCTAATTTCCACTGAACAATTCAATATGGATCACCAAATTGCCTTGAACTTTTTGGTAGACCCAAACTGAGCTATCCTGCAGGGGATTTACAGCTCATTTTTCAGCATCTTTGTGTGTTCTATACTTAGTATACTGCTGCCTAATGCCTGAATTGTAGGGCAACACGTGAGGTCCTTTCATTTATCCTCTGCCCTCTACCCTAAGCAGCAGCTAAGCCCCAAAAGACGACCCACATTTACCCTCTAGAGCTTAAGCTGCACCACTTATCCTCCCCTTTTCATCCTGTTCCAGAAACTATATAATAACACCAAACATATTGTATTAGGAAAAATATTCCTGGAATCTCATTTTAATAAATCCATTTGTTCATTTATTAATTCTTACTTTCAATAAATATGAATTAAACACATATCATGTGATTATTAAGTATCTTGTCTACTCATGCATTACCCTGCAAAAAACTATTTTGTGTCTTTCAATTATACACAGAATAAAATTAATTTTTTTTCTTGCCATCTCTCCAATCACAAATACATTGGCTCCTCTGCAATACACCCTGAACTACTCTCTGTCCCCATATTCTCTTGCCTATGAGCCAATACACTTGACATTCCCCATTCCTGAAATTTGTATCCAACCCATCTATCCCCAGTTTCACCATTCCTATGGATGATTATATACTACTGTTTAAACTTATATGACAGATCTTCCAAAAAGCCTCTTCTGAGTCTAAAGACTGGTTTAATGGCGCCTCCTCTGTGTTTCTAAACCCCTCAAATATTCAAGGTTCCATATTAGGCACCATGAAAAAGAGAGATAAATAAGAGAGGAGTGACTCTATGTTAGAAGTTATAATAAAAGATAGTTTCTAAAACTCATAACACTTAACCACAGGGTATTATACTTTCTGTTTACTTGTTTTTCTCTCCCATTAGATTGCAAGATTCCTGAGGCTAGCGATCATATTTTTTTTTTTCTAGCATTCTTAGAATTGAGTACCATACCTCATAAATAGTAAATATAAATAGTATATTTAAAATATACTATTATATTGGTATATTAGTATATATTTATATTAGTATAAAATATACTATTATATTAGTATATTAGTATAGTAAAATAGTAAATAGTAGATGCTTAAAATATTTATGTGCCAGATAGATGGATGGTTTTAGTGCTATTCTAACAAAACAAATATGGTAAATATGGTAATATCCCCTGCTTCAGGGAGTTCATATCTAGTGAGAAAGACAATGTGAACAGAGCAAGTATAATAAATTGTGGTAATTGCTACAGTGGAGCCTGAATGAATGGAGGGCTAGCATGTACCTGACAACTTGTCAGGGACAGGGTGGAGAATCGCAGGTGGGTTGCATTCCAGCTCAGTGAGGATTCAGCACCACGAACAGCAACTCATATTCTTTAATGCAGCGGCCCCCAACCTTTTTGGCACCAGGGACCAGTTTCGTGGAAGACAGTTTTTCCACGGACTGGGGGTGGGGGATGGTTTCGAGATGATTCAAGCACATTACATTTATTGTGCACTTTATTACTATTATTATTACATTGTAATATATAATGAAATAATTATACAGCTCACCATTAATGCAGAATCAGTGGGAGCCCTGAGCTTGTTTTCACTTGCCACTCACTGATAGGGTTTTGATATGAGTCTGCAAGGAATTGATTTATTATGGTCTCTGTGCAGTTAGACCTCTCTGCTAATGATAATCTGTATTTGCAATCGCTCCCCAGCACTACCATTACCGCCTCAGCTCCACCTCAGATCATTAGGCATTAGATTCTCATAAGGAGCACACAACCTAGATCCCTTGCATACGCAGTTCACAGAAGGGTTCGTGCTCCTATGAGAATCTAATGCTGCCGCTGATCTGACAGGAGGCGGAGCTCAGGCGGTAATGTGAGCAATGGGCAGCAGCTGTAATTACTGATGAGGTTTTGCTTGCTCACTCACCGCTCACCTCCTGCTGTGCGGCTTGGTTCCTAACAGGCCACGGACCGGTACTGGTCCATGGTCCGGGGGTTGGGGACCCCTCCTTTCATGGATGTCTGCCACAGAGCCCTGGTTCCTATTGCAGTTTATGTATTGGTCCACATCCACAGTTTTTATTCCTGTAACCCACGTCTCCTTATGAGGTCATATATAGCTTTTATGTAATCTTTATACACCCAAGGAATGGAATGATTTCCCCTGAATTCTAGTATAAGTGCTGTGACTTTGCCCTCTCATGCATGGACCTTCCTTCCCAGTTGCCTACTTCTAGTCTGAGTATCTCCCGCTCTCTTACAATGTCCAGGTATACAAAATGGGTCTGTCCACTTTACTTTGGCTTCAGGTATTGTTGTGGCATTTGGGCACTGTGTGCTGCCTACCTGGTTGTAACTCCACTGTTGGCATCAGTTCTCCCAGCAACTGAATGGCCATAGGAGAAGGTTTGGGAAGAGAGAGCAGTTTCTGAAGTGACAGCCAAGGTTTCTGAACCATGGTTTGATCTAATGGCCCTGAGGCTGCTTGTGACCCTGAGGCCTGATGGAATGAACAGCTACTGGTCACGAAGTGAGGATCCCAAAGGTACCACATATCTCATTGTCTGTGAGAAAGCTGATTCTACTTGATGGTAATCAAGGGTCTGCTTTTTAAGTGTTACTGAAATGATAAATCAGTATTTGGGGTGCTAATACACATTTAGCACCCCCAGACCAATTTTCATTCCAGGACCATACAGGAAGTTCCAAAGCCAAAGATACTCAGTTTCTGCCATATATTCTAGAGAGGGGGAGATATTAAAAATAGGTGATTAAAATATAATGTATTTATGACAATTATGGGCTGTGCATGGGACATTGTGGAGCACATGTCTTTTTTGTTTGTAGAGTGTATATTTACAGGGAAGCTTTGCTGGGAAATAAAGGCAGAGCTAAGTCTGAAAGGATAAGAAGAAGTCATTCTGGCTAAGAGGAGGTAACTGTTTCTCTATGAAGCAGGAAGTACAGAAGTTAAGGCACAGAGGAAGAAAGCAATGAGGGTGTGTGTGTGTGTAAAATACAAGGAGATCTGTGATATTGGACAGTACAGTGTGACTCGAGACATGGCAAGAAATGGGGCTGAAGAGGATGCTAGGAGTCAATTAATGGAGGGTCTTTAGTGTCAAAATAATTAGTTTGGAATTTATTCCAAGGGTAGTGAGGAGCCACTGAAGGGTTGCTCCCACTTGCAAGCACAGTGACCAGATTTGCTTTATAAAGGTAACTAGAGGGTGAGCCTTGTGCTAAGTCCACGTCCCTCTCTTCCCTCTCTGCCTCTTAAAAACCACGGCTCCCTAGAATCAGTATAATCTCTCCTACACCTAGTCCCTAAATCCCCATGGTAGTTCCTCCCTTCCTGAGTAGAGAGGGAGAACAGCTGGTCACCATCCCACTTGAAAACTATTCTTGAGATGTTTCCCAAAATGTGCTATATGTCTCATTCAAATTGGATTTATTCTGGTTTCCACAATCAGTGCCCTAGTTAGCTGTTCCACCAGGGGTTCCGTGATAGATGCAGCATAGTCTCGGGAGCTTGGGATGCATTGGATGGTGAAATGCATAGGATTGTTGTCCCTTAGGAATGGAATGCAATCATCCTTCTAGCTAATCAATTGAAACTATCCCCATCATTGCCTCTTTAAATTCTCATACGACCACTTGCATTTGTTTACTGTGCAAGAAACTTTCTCATTATCCATATAATATTGCTTCTCAGGGAAGGCAGAGTAGAGATATTATACCTATTTAATAGATAAAGAAAAGACACATACAAGATCACTGTGGGCAGTAGAAAGCAGACTGAATTGGGAAGCTGGGTACCTAAGTTCTGGCTCCGGCATCACCCAGCTGTGAAATACTGGCAAAATGAGAGTATACATTTATTCTAAGACTGCAAAGTAAAGGAGTTTGGTTTTATTCATTTATTCAACACTTATTTATTGAATACCCACTTTGTGCCAGGAATTGTTCTAAACAGAAGTAAACCAAACAGAACTATTCCTGTGGAACATACATGTTAGCTAGGGAGGTAGACAATAAACAGATAAACAAGTGAAAATATAGTATCAGATGTATAAATACAATGGAAACCACAAAGCATCTGATGGGACATTATGCTAGATGGTGCTATTTTATGTAGAGCAGAGGTCCCCAACCTTTTTGGCATCAGGGTCCGGTTTCGTGGAAGACAATTTTTCCATGGACCTGAGCAGGTGCGATGGTTCAGGTGGTAATGGGAGCGATGGGGAGTGGCAGATGAAGCTTTGCTCACTCACCCACTGCTCACTTCCTGCTGTGCGGCCTGGTTCCTAAGAGGTACTGGTCCGGGGGTTGGGGACCCCTAATGTAGAGCAATAAGAGATTGCCTCTCTGAAGAGGTAACTTTTAAACAAAGAACTGACTGAAGACAGACAGTGAGGCATGCATACACCTGGTGGAAAGCTTTCCAGGCTGAGCAGACAGCAAGTTCAAATGTCCTGTGGTGGGTACGTGCTTGACATGTTCTAAGAACAACAAGGTCAATGTAGAGGCCAGGCCATGTAGGTCTTGCAGGCTAGGGTGGGGACTTTGGATTTTGCTCTAGGGTGACGGGATACCATTGGAGGGATCTGAGAAGAAAGTAACATGATCAGACTCAGCTTTTTCAAAACACTACTCTAGCTGCTGTTGGATAATGGGGCATTCATAGGAATGGGGGTAAGAATGGAAGCACAAACGCCCTTCAGAGGCAGTTGCACTAGTCTACATGAACAGTGAGGGTTGTGGTCCCTTTAAGCCCTAAACTTCCCTATCGTGCTGTAGGCTATGTATAGCCAAGCGAGGATTTCAAATTCTGTTCTAATGTACTCTGTCTTCCATTCTACTCAATATAGTTCAAAAGAGTGTTTTACTCTCCGACCTATCCTAAGCCATTAAGAGTTTCTTGTTACCAAGCTTTAACTTAGTATTTTAGAAAAAAATCCATGTACATATTCTGGAGCCCTCATGTGTGTTTTTGGAAAGTGGTCACATGAACGAAGAAAAGCATTGTGGTTCTTACCTTTGCACCTTTGCTCAAGCTGTTTCTTCTGCTCAGAATGATTTTTCTAATCCTGCCAATCCTTCAAAGCCCAGACAAAATACGTTCTACATTTTTAGGGAGCGCTTTTCCAATCATTGGAGACCACAACCATATCTTTATATATCAAGTACCTGCTCTGTATCAGGTTCTAGGTGCTGGTCAATCAGCAGTGAAGGATACAGGCATAGAATTTTCCTTCTTATAATAATACTGATAATTAATGTGCAAACAAATAAGCCAGATAATAACAGACAGTGATATAGCAGGAGTAAGGAGTGTGTCATGAAAGAAAGTACCTGTAAAGATATCTTGAATGGTCAGGAAGGTCTGTTTCTGCACCAGATTCCTTATCTGTTTAATGAAAATAATATACACAAGGATGCATTGATTGAGAAGCCATGCTAAAGTTCCCAACCAAATTCTTCAATACCTGGTGTGCAGCTGATAAATGTTATTAGGATCTGAGTGGAGGAGGAAAGAACAGGTAGAAATAGAGGGAAGAAGAAGAGGAAAGAGAGAGGAAGAAAAAGAGGAAAGGGAGAGGAAGAAAAGTGCCTATCTCGGTGTCAGAGGTATCTGAGAGAGGACATATTGTCAAGCAAATGGATCCTATTTCTGCCTCTCCGAAATGTGTTTCTACAGCAGAGTGACCGTGAGGTGCAGAGTGAGCCCCTGTGCATGGGACTGTGGAACAGGCTTTCAGTGTATCCCCACAGGTGGGGTCCTCCTACACACCATGCGAGACGCAGATCAACCTCTGATGGAATGCCCAAGGGTTCCGCTGAAAGGGATGGGAAGAGGTCGAGGTCATCTCCTCAGCCATTTAAATTACCTGGGGTTCTATATTCCATGGGCAAAGTCGTGGAAGTGGAGACTCTGATTTCCTCTAACAACGATTCCAGTTTCCAATTAACATGCTAGGAAGAGAGAACAGACACAGGCCTCTGGGGTAACCGTCACTACTCGGTGGCATTTGTTAAAATTAGCTGATGGGCAGGCTTCTTTTCCCTAGTAGAGACCATGAAAAGCTCACATCCACATTCATCCCTCTGACCCGACCCCTCCCCAAAACCCCTGCCATTATGTTCCCTGGCTGAATAAAATGTGACTCTTCTCCTAAGTAATTGATGTTCTGTTTCTTTCCCTGAAGCAGTATAGGCTTAGTAAAGGAGATGGTGTGTCATCTTCCTTGTTACTGGTTCTAATGAAATCCTATGGTTGACAGCTTACGAAAAGGAGGATGATGATGCTGGGGCCCTGGTGTGCCTTTTGCTTGACCAGCCCTGACCCATGGTGCTGATAACGTCTACTTAAAGAGGAGAATGAAGAAAACAGAGGATGGATGGGAAGGGAAGCCAGGCTGTGGCCATATTCACTCACTCACCCACGCGCCCACCCACCCATCTATCCACCCATCTGTTTATTTACTTTTTTTTTAACTAACTCACCTATTTATTCATTTATTCACTCACTCACTTTATCTGATAAGGTTCTTTGCTTATAAGCAGTCCAATTATGAGTATTTTCAAGAAAACAAAAGAGGGGGTATTGAAATGATGCCAAAAAAACTCAGTTTCCAAGAGCTAAAAAGATTGTTATGGGTTGAATCGTGTCCCCTCAAAATTCATATGTTAAATTCTTAACTCTTAGGACCTCAGAACATGACCTTATTTGGAAATAAGATCATTGATGATGTTGTTAGTTAAGCTAAGATGAGGTCAGTACTGGAGTCCAGTGATCCCCTAATCTAATATGACTGGTATCCTTATCAAAAGGAGACATTTGGACAGACAGACATGCACAGAGAGAATACAACATGAAAAGACACGGGGAGAAGACAGAATCCACAAGCCAAGGAGAGAGGCCTGGAACAAATCCTCCCTTCAGAGCCCTCTGAAGGAAGTTCAGCCCTGTTGACACCTTGATCTTGGACTTCTTGGCTCTTGAACCATCAGACAGTGTTTCTCTTGGTTAAGCCACCCAGTTTGTGGTGCTTTGTTCTGGCAGCCCTGGCAAACCAATATAATGATACATACAAGAATTAGCAAAAATTAAACCAAAAAACCCTGGAAGACAATAGGGAAGTTCAAGGGACTTGAGCAACTAGATTTCTGTGGTCTCCCTTGGGTCTTGCCATGGGAAGACTCAGCTTCAACTGTCTTCCATTATTCTGTGTCGTCATTGTGATTCCCGCAGCAGGAATCTAACTGGCCCACCTTTATCAGGTGTCTCTGCCTTTGTATCAGTTAGCCCTGGCCAGCAGAGAATGGAGTGGCATGCACATAGCCAGTGGAGAATCTCAGAATTCTTGACAAAAACATGAGAGATCTACTATATTCAAATTGAGCACCTCCTCTGGTCCCAGTTCTGGGCTAAGTTCTGGTGAAATTTAGATTATTGTCAAGAAATTGTCTTGAAGGCAATTTAACTTTGTCTGGGGGGAAAGACAACGCATATGCCCATTTAACTAGCTAAAAGGGGAAGCATGAGCTGTAAGTGATGTGGGCGTAGGGACAGGAGTTCACAGATGGCCTCCTTAGGAGTTGAGGTCAAAGTTTCACAAAGAGGTGGTACTAGGTTTAGACCTTGTGGTGTGGATAAAATCTGGACCTGAAGATATTAAGAGAAAGATTTTCATTTATAAAGAAGAGCACAAGCTGAGACTTGGAAGCAACAAAGGATTATTGATAATGGAGGGCAGGGAAATCTGTCTTGCAGAGACTGAGTGAGACAGAGCTGTGGTAAGTTCATTCAGAAACACTTGGCCAGATCACAAAGGCTTAGGTACTGGCTTGGGGGCTTGAACTTCTCTGAGCTGATGGTGGGAATCGGCATATACTTCTCACAAGGGCAGTGCCATCATTATATAACTGTGCTTTAGAAAGATAAGGCCAGCAGAAGTGGGTAGGATAGATCAGCTCTGGGGAAACTGAAGGCAAAGACATCAATCAGCCCAGGTAAATAGGTAAGATAAGAGAGGATGAACTATCATAATGAGTTCTGTGCACTTGACCCCCGTTTTCCTGCCTCTGTGACATTGGTTTTGCTGAAACCACCATCTGGAAAGTTCTATCTCCATCTTCTCTTCCTTTCAAGATTCCATGAGTCAACCTTCTCCTTGAAGGATTCTGTGAGTTTCTCATCTGGCAGGAACTTCTTCCTCCTCTGAACTCCTCTGGTGCTTTAATTGCACCACTCTTCATAGGCACTGGAAACTTTTGTTCAAGGATTTATTCATTGAACAATTAGCAAATGCCTCCTGCATGCCAGGCACTGTAATAGGCAGTAGGGCTCAAGAGTTAAGTGGCCAGTCTCTGTTGGTGTATAGAAGCTCATCTTTCACAATTCCAACTGCTCCCATTAGACTAGAAGATCTTTGAAGAGAGAGACCACACCCAGCCCAATGCTCTGTGCACACAGTGTCAACTTCTTATGCGTTGGCCAAACCGATGACTGATAGCAACACCTTTTTGTTTCCATCGAGTGCTGTATTTCACATTAAACATATAAATCCACTAATATATAGTCTATGACCTTGAATGCAGCCACTTGTCAATTGCTTGGGCTGAGCTTATAAAACAGAAAGGGTAGGTTCATTGATTCTTTATCTTAATTACAAATCTTTTTATGCTTTTCTGTGCCTTTAATATTATATTATATACCTGAAATGTCTGCATACGAGTATCTCTCAATGGTGATTGAACATTCAACACTGAGCTCGGAGGAGCGGCAAATGGCCTCATTATTCCTTACAGCATCTTGGAGAGACAGCTGAAAGACAGGCATCATTTTCTATGCTTTCTAAGCTAAGAAACAGGGACCCAGGTAGGTCTGGTGTAGGAGCTGAGGGCACAGAACTACTTCCACATCAGAACCCAGAACCATTTCATGGTAGATATAGGAAGGTCCTGATAGACATCAAACTTAGCCTTCTATTTACAGATGGAGAAACTAAGGCCCAGGATGAGGGCATAACCCAAGGCCCAGAGTGAGTTTTCACAAAACCTGGGACGGAAGCTGTTCTCTTTCGTCAGTAACGATAAAATCTTACTCCAGACTCTTGCAGTCAGAAGATAATAACTTCATTTCCTCCCAATGAAAACAAATTGTCCAAAATTGCATCGGCCATAGTGTAAACTACTACCCTCTGTGTTTTTAATCTTTCAGTATCCCTTTACCCCACCCTCAGGTCCCCAGGGGTATCTTACTGCCTCCAGCTCCTAGTGCCAGGGAAAGACATGGAATCAAATAATTGATATTAAAGTACTGATGACTTCAAAGTCATAGAACTTTAAACGTTTAAAACTCTTTCATTCAGCCATCCATCTGGTGAAAGAATTCCTCCAATATCTTTCAGTGATTATCATCCTAGTTTATCATCAGGGTTCTGCTTACTTACCTCTAAGAAGATGAACTCACTACCTTTGAATCAACTCATTCCATTGGTGGACAACTCTTGACTTCTGAAACATTTTGAAGATGAAGCTGCCTCTTAGCAGCTTTCATCTATTGAATCTGCCTTCTCAGAACACATAAGAATGAGTTTGTTTCCAGTCTCCATGGAAGCTTTTAAGGTATTTGAAGACAACTTTCAAGCTATCTAACCAGCCTTTGCTTTTCCAGGCTAAACATTGTCAATTCTTTTAAGAGATTCTTTTTGGGAAAAGGGGTCTGTCCTCTCATTATCTAATTCACTTGTCAAGAACTCATTCTGGCCTTTCACAATGTGGGCTCCAGAGCTGAATCTGTAACTCCAGCCTAGATGTGCCTGTGGTTTCACCTCCTTTGTCCTAGCCCTCTGCCTGTATTACTGTGGCCTAATGCCCACTTAGCTTGTTTGTCTGTGGACTCATGTTTAGCTAATTATTTGTGAAAACTAGCAATTCTTTTTCATAAGGGCTACTGCAAAGAGACATTTTCCACTTAAAGAACTTCTCCCAGGGATATTTACTTTCTGAGGGACATCTGCATAGTTTGGATAACATTACACTCTAAGGAATGGCTGTCTAATGGCAGACATTTAGACATGGGACCCTGAGGAGAGGTGAATATTTTGAGACAGGAGTTGTCCTTTACTACTCTTTCTCCTACTTTTTCTCTCTTCCACCTCCATCCCACCCCCCCGTTTGTATCCCCTGTGCTCCTGTGGAATGATAGGAGAGCCCAGGAGGCATTGCAGCTTTTAATTCAAGCCCTCTTCTCAAACGTGGAAATACAGATTCCAAAAGAAATATAATTAGCCATAAATCCACGTAACTGTCTCCCAAGTGGCCTCAAGTCCTGCATTGCTTGCGGTCATGGATTTTTACGGATATTTCATTAACACTGGAAGATGGCACTTTTTGCTAATGATCACCTAACACAGCCCAAGAGTTTTACAACCTGTTAACTTGCAAGTGGCAGTGATTAACCAAAAATGGTAAATAATTAAGGCCTAATTACATGGTATCAGTCATTTCATTTTCCAGCCTGTGCAGTAAGTGGGTTTGAACTGCCAAACAGTGTTCTTTCTCCATTTCTCTGTCATCGTCTGAGCAGGGCCCTGGGAGCACTGAGGCCATACATGCCTTTATGGGGGACATGAGAGGAAAATTGGCTCATTAGATCAGTAATTGGGCTGTTTCCCCACCGTGGCACGTTCCCATGGAATTGTTTGCAAGCTTTGGGTTTGGAAGAAGAACAAATGGCCATACAAGTGATCCCTGGCTTCTCTGAGTGAGACTAAGGAAGGCAAAGGCTGTTTGGAGAATGCAGTCTGTGAGACAAAGAAGAAAAAACATGACCATGAGAGGCAGGCTATCTGAGCTCTCCTCCAAGAGACCATAGGGCTGCAGGCAAGATAACTTCCTTATCTGGACCTCTTACCTGTGCACGTGTGTGTTTGTGTGTGTGTGTCAAAACAAAGATGGAGGGGGTCACTAACTGAAAAGTCCAGAAGATAAACATTTCCTCATGTGTCTTATTAAAGGCTCCCAAAGAATATCATCAGAATCTGTCTCTTCATCTCTCAAATAGGCTTACTTTGTGTTGACCTCGTATACAGATTAAATGTCTCCTTGGAGTCACACATGACTTCTATCACTTTCTAGGGTTACATCATTCCAGTGCATATCCAGGGGGAGCTAGGTCAGTTTTCTCAAAATGAATAACAATTTAAATAAAGATGCTGATGGTGATGCTAATGATGGGAGGGTGAGACTGAAAACATTTTCTGAGCACTTCCTACAGTTCAAGCAATTAGATGAAATATATTACAGGCATAATCTTACTTAACCCTCACGAGGAGACTATGAGATACCATTATTGTTCCCATTTTGCAGATGGAGAAACTAGTCTAGAGAGATTCATTCATAGCTACAAAGTGATGGTACTTGAACACCACCCTTGCAGTTATGCTTAGCAGCTTATAGATGTTACTGATCTTCAGGACCCCATCAGGGCCTCGACAGGAATCCTGTAGAATGGATGTAAGTGTATCCATCCTCATTTCACAGATGGACCTACAAGCCCAGGAGGTTAAAACATTTGAAAGAGGTTATACACAAGCACCAGGTATAACTGCTTCTGCAAAATAAGGCATTAAATCAGATCAACAATTTTCAGACTGTGATTCCCAGGTCCTGAAGTTCCTTAGAGAAAGTTACCCCAGGGAAAAGGGGCTGGGAGCATATGATCCTTGAAGCCTTCACCCCTGAATTAAATCAGGGAAAATCAGCCTTTGTCAAATTTCCATTTTGGGATTTTGTTTATGACTTTTGTTGGAAACTATTAAAAGAAGAAAAAGGTGTGGATACCCCAACAGATGAAGGTCCCTTCAGGCTCCTGACTACTGAGTCCATAGTCATTTCTTGAGCCTCTCCATTAGAGCAGACTCCTTGGTTCCTTGTCCCACCCTGAGAAGCAGCAGGGAAGGACTGTCGAATATCTGTGGTTTCACCATTAAATAAGTGGTATGCAAGCAGGAGAGTGGATTCTGAACTTTTTCCTGGTACACCACTGCAGGCAGAGGAGGACTGGACTCAGAATTCCTGGGGTGGGGGTGGAAGTCTTCCTCCAGGCATTTGTCTGATGATCACAGATGTACTTTCTTTGAGTCTGTGTGGGGTAGTTACAGCCAACAGGTCTAAGTCTTGGCTCTACTACAAATTTACTCTAGGACACTAAGGTCATCATGTTGTTTCTTTGGGTTTCAGCTGCATTATATTTAATTATTATTTACAGTAATTTCATTGAATCCATCTCTTCCCCTCCTAGACTATGAAGTCCCATGAAGGAGAGGGGCTCTGGCTGTCGTAGAACTCAGTGTAGCACCCATAGTTAGGTAATACATAGACATTGATTGAATACTCATGTCAAAGGAAGGGTTGTGTCATGATGTCCATCTCAGATTCTCGTCCTCCTGGAGAGTGCTTGGATTTTACTGAGTATGGATAAGTCTTAGGATGAGCAGTTGGTGACTGCCAGGTTGGGGAGAAGCCAGACAACACTGAAGGAGAAACTGGGGGCTCCATTCCATCCTCACCAGGCAAAGGAAGAGGAAGGAACCCAGATGCGGCCCCTGATGGTGATGCTGTTAGTTCTGTGGGGGAGTAAGAGAGATCAGAGTTCTGATCCAGAGAGGAGCACGTTCTGGGTGCTCCCAAGACTGATCCCCACCTCCTCTCACCATGTTCTAGGTCAAGCTCAAGGCTGGGTGGAAGAAATTCGAAAGATGAGAACAGGCCTCCAGAGAATGAGACAGAGCATCCATCTGTCCTCTTGCCTCCCTGGGGGTCTTTGGCCCAAGAAATGAAAGGCTCAGTTGCCTATCATGTATCAGGGTTTGGAGGGATTGTGCTGTTTGAAGTAAACAGCGTCTGTTGTCAAGTTCATGTGAGGACTGTGGCTCATTCCTGGGAAAGAGGTTAGGAAATACTTGGCTTACCAAGAAGCTGGGAAAACCCACCACAAAGATCTCCCCTGGTTCACCTCTCCCAAACATACCCTATCCCATCCCATTAAGAGAGGAGGCTTGGATAATTTAGAGTGGTACAGTTAGAACTGGTGCAGAGAATCCCAGGTGGCCCTAGGAATCTGGCTCTGCCTCTATTAAGAAGGTGGGAGGTAACCTTGGGTGGCCTGCTCAACCTCTCTGGTGCAATATTTGTCGAGTGAGAAGACTAAAGCTCCCTGTTCCTCTACCTTCCGGGAAGCTAATTAATAACTCAGCCTGGCAGAAAAAAAAGAAAACTTCCCCACCCACACCCCTGTTCCCTCACTCTGCTATTGTCAGCCTTAGCTTCTCCCCAGGGGAGTGGGGCTGACAGATGGTGGAAAGAAACAGGGAGCAAGGGGGGCTTAAATCTATTTTTGGTTCCTGTTTTAAAGTTTTTCAAGGAACTTCAGGAAGAGGCATTCTCTGCTCTGCTTTCTGCATGCTCCACACATCACACAACTGTGAGGACATACTTTTCCAAGGGCTGGAAATATATGTGCACACACAGATGCACGCAAACATTTCTCGTCAACAAGTATATATTGGCTTTAGTTATCATTTATTAATTCAAATTAAAAATCCTTAACTTGGCATTCAAGACCCTTTTAACTGTCACCTTGTAGATTCCCCTTTCATGCCCCCAGGGCTGTCTCTTCTTCTCATTGCATGGGAAAAGCCAGATGAGTAAACAGGTGATTACATTGTCAACAAATCACCCATCAGGATGGGACCTGGAAGCTGCTCCAGGAAGTCTTCCTGATTTAGCACTGATTTATCCTTGTGCTCCCATAGCTATTTCCTTGTCTAGGTGCTGATTATGCTATTGATACATGGTAATTTCTGAGTTACAACCTCACTGGCCAATGGTTAGCTCTGTAATCACAGGGCCACATCTATCTTTATTCAGTTTATGGTCCTAGCACTCATACAGTCTTGACCGTATGATGGGTTCAAGATAAACAGAAGCTGTTCTTAGAACTTTGCTGAGAGCTGCACCATCTGCTTCTTTCTGAATAGACTTCACTCTCCCAAATCCATATACCTGTAAAAACAATTGGAACCTCTCAAGGGACTGTTCATCTCACCCCACCTAGATTTTTATTTTGCTTTTACTGACTCCCTCAATGGTTACCATCTTCCAGCTATATAGTCTAATGCTGTATTTCAAATAAATTTTAAAGGTGATAATAAAAATACTATGTCTTGTCATTTCCACAGCAGTTTACATTTTGCAAAGCAACTCATCTATTCTTCTATTTAAGCAACCAGCCTAGTTTCAAAGGAGACCCAGCATCCCCTCAGAGAGATTGATACTTTTTGGACCTATCTCTACTCCTGTTCCAACTCAATTGTCTTACTGTCTATAGAGCATCCTTCCCTCAGCACACTCCCCACCCTTGTATACCTTGATGCTGCTCCATTAAATATTTATGCCAAGATTCATTATTTGTCCATTAAATATTTATCAGCTTGTGAGCCCGTACGAGACAATATGTATTTCCTTCTCTAGGAACAGTCTGATAATTAAGTCTGCAATCCATGAGTTTCTTCTAGGCAGCCTATATTTTTTCTTCTCTTTCCTGTCCCCAGAAGACTGGCCTGTCCTTCACAAAGCCATTTTACTACCTGCCCTAGCTGTTCCTTTCTGCCTGATTATTTCAGCCACCTGTGGATTCTTTACCAAACACAGATTATTTTCTTCTCCCAAGTAGAGTTTGGGAATAGACAGACTGTGTGACATGCAGTCCCTGGTGTTTTTTGGGAAAGCTTGGAGGTGAGGTTTCTGTTTAAATGGTCTAAATACACACTGCCTTCTATGGGATTTAAGAACAGAGTCCAAAGGCAAGAATCCACAGGGTTTTTTGGCGGGGAGGCGGGGTCCATGACAGTAAAACATTGATTCATCTGATGATGAGCTTTTCAGGGAAAACAGGATTTCTCTTGAAGGAAGCCATTTGGGTGGGTCCCTGCAAGGACTAAGATGGGCCTGAAGTCATCATTCCAATTTGAGGGTTATGGTACTCAGTCTTTATATCACCTCCTTTCCCAACTGTCACTTCATTTATCATACCCTTCTGGATTACATGAGGAAAGAAGAGCTGGTCAAAGTCCTCTTCTGAGTGTATAAGATGTGCATTGTGAGTTGTGCATTGGGAAAGGGAGGCAGGATGGTGTGGGCATTCAGGGCATGGATTTGGGGTCGTGGATGATGGGTCACGGACAATGGGATGTTTTCATTGAATGGGTTGTCCCTTGATGAAATGGATTCCTGGACTTTGGATTTGTTCAGGGAGTGTCTATTCAAGATGATCACAGTAATTGATAGGAGTTTGGTTAAAGACACTAAAGTATTAATTAGAAGAACTTTAAGTTCTCTCAGGCCTATAGTTCTATGATTCTAAGAAAGAAACACTCAGAAAGTAAAATAGTGTAAGTAATTTTACCTTGGATGCCCTCCAGCAGAGGCAATCCTCCAGGGAAGAAGTTTGGCACCAGAGCCCTCTTCTTTCCTCTTCTTGCACACAGCTACTCTGAGCACTTAAGTTGCCCTTTTTTGACCCAGGAGTCTCTTCTTCCCTCCCCCAACCAGCTCAACCCCCTCCCCCGCCCCCACCCCAGAATTCTCTACCCAGAGATCCATCCCTCTGCTTCCATTGCTAAGAAAGAAGAGCCCTCCCGGACAGAGGTTGAGGCTGAACCCTGAAGCCGAATTGATTTTTGAGTAATTGATGTAATGATGTTAATGAAGTAACACAGTCCCTGCCAAGTACTATATTAGGTTTTTGACAGGCATCCTCAAACATAAAGGAACTCATTTGGAAAGAGAGCCTTTAGGCTACCTTAATCACATGTGGATATTTGCTCTATTTTGCATATGTGGCAAGTCAATTTATTTAGCAGTTTATTGAGTACCTACTATGTGCAAGAAGATACTGTGCTAAGTATTGGGGTTACAACAGTGAGAAATGAAGATTGAGTCTGACCTTCATGAAGTTTACAGTCTAAAGGGAAAGAAAATTCTCAAACAATTATGGACCCCTAGATGGTAATAGTCATGACATTTACTATGAGTAGGACTGCAGAGAAACTAGAGGGCCCAGGGCAGGCTGCCCCAAAATATGCCTCAGTGGCATATTGATTATTTTTGAATTAAAGTTGCTTAAGAAACAGCCTATGCAAGACGGACACTTTGACCCTCCTTTCTGTCTCCCTAAAAAGTGGGAAATAAATCTCCCAAGTGAAAGATGGTCCTCCCTGTACTGGAAGTTAGAGAGACATCCTTATTACCAGAGATAGGAAATTCAGGGCCAGAAGCCTGTATAAACAAACCTTGTTACTTCTTCACTAATTTACTATCTAAGTTCAAACTCTGTTTAGTTTCTCCACTTATTAAGCACCCAAAGCCTAAGTTTCTTTGTCCTGTTAATTCCTTGCAAATTTATTGTTTCCTTGTCTAAAAAGTATAAAAGCTGCTTGCTTTGACCACTTCTTAGGTTCCATTTCTGATACCTCCACACACATGAATTAAATTTGTTTCTTTTTCACCTGTTAATCTGTTTTGTGTCAATTTTATTATTAGTCCAGCCTCAAAAACTCAAGAGGGAGAGAGGGGGAAATTACCCCTCCCATACAGTTCAAATGTATTAACTACCATTCCTACTTGGCAAAGCTGTAAGTGGTGACATTATTATTCTTATCTTACAAGAGGGGTGACCCAGCCTCCTCTCATTACTTAAAATTGAATCTCAGGAAGCATGTAATATATATTTGTTTTAAAAACAAAATTCTCATGCAGATGGGTAGTGAGCATATGATATTTAACTCTTCAGTGAAGCAAACAGATCTTTTTGGTTCCTTGGTTAATGAGTTGATTTCACTTTGACACGTGCCAATCTACCAGGTGTGTGTTGGGGTTAAGTGTGACAATGACACTATTAATAAGATCTCAAGCTCCTGGTAAGATCCTGGCTCTACTACTAAGTTCTTAAAAATATCATTTCCATTCAACCTAGCCAACCCCTCCACCCTCCAACCCTGAAATTGGTGCCCTAACTATTTTCACTTATTAGTTGACGTTTAGTTGGAACAACTTAAGGAACTGAGAATGTCCACATCAGTGGAGAAGAGTGGTCCTTGGACCAGCAGCATCAGAAGCATCTGGGATCTTATTTAAAATGCAGGTTTTGGGGTCCCATCCTGGACCTACTGAATCAGAAACTCTGCTCTAACAAGCCTTCCGGGTGATTCTGATGCAGGTTTGAGGTAAACAACCTCAGACTTACATTAAAAAGAAGCCCATTCCTTCTTAAAATAGATCTTCTCATCCCCTTCTTTCTCCCATCTCAACTACTTTGATCCCTTAAAAAATCAAGAGATTTTTTGGCAATAGCATTCGTGTGCCTTACAGAGATGATAGAAGGCTCCTGGGTCATGCAGGCTGCTTCTCCATGATCGCATTGAAGAGAGATGTTCATGGAATTCAGAACCACCAGTCAACCCTTCGTTCTCTCTGTCCTTCAGTATGTCAGGAAGACATTCAGCATTCAGATAATGACCCATGTGTTTTCATTAGCTCTTCTGGCTCCACAAAAATATGAGTTGTGGTTCTAGTACTATATGCTTGGCTTGGGGGTGAGGGTTGGAAGGGAGAGGAGAAGGTGTGGTGGTACCTTTTTTCTATTCAGCCGAATATGTGTAGCTGTATCTATCTCATCCCACACAGACATCTAAACATTGTCTTGATTACCATTGGACCCCAAGCCTCTACCATGATGCCAGACACATAGTAGGTGCTCAATGAGTACATGTGAATAAATGAACTGCACTATACTTTTTTAACTATTAGCTTTAAGAAAAGACCAGTAGCACACCAAGAAGCTGCTAAATTGTTCTTGAGAAGAAAGGGATTCAACCATAGTAGCTGACCTTTTAAGATAAGTCAACCATTTTTAAAAAATTCAGCAGATGCCTATCACCCAAATAAAATACCAACTCCTGAACAGAAATGTCAGCATAGAATATCATTTACCAACTGTTGATTTATATAACTTATTGTACCTTTATTCTGGTAAGGTGGAATTTTATCGTAACTAAGAATTTAACAAGGAATTGCAGATTCCAGTCTCATGAAAACATGTTTCCTTAGGTTCTCTAAGAGCAAAATAATTTAGCAAGTATAATCTGTCATAGTTCAGAAATAGGAAACTAGTGGTAGGAATAAATAGGAACTTTTCTAGTTTGAGAGGTGAAAGAAAGCATCCGCCACCACGTGTCTGCACATCCACCTACCCACACACAAACACACACACAAAGCCCTTTTCTAAAGAAGAGATGGTTGCTGGGAATGGCATTGTTGAACAATCTAGAAATCATATACATTCACAGTGGAATCTCTAGCTGTGATGCCATCAAGCCTTTTTAGCTAGCAAAATGCTAAGATTTTGAGACCCACTGCAGGAAGTGCTCATGGGATGGGAGGGGTTAGGACATGAAGTCAGATGGGCTCCCGGGTAAGTAAATGTAAGGAAATGAGATTAGAGGAAGCACTGCAAGGGATGCTCTTGAGATGATGGGCTCACTTCTGACCAAGGACATAGCTGATCAGCATTGTTTCAGTATATTCTTGGGAGCACCTCATCCTCCTTGAGCTGATCTGCAGCAAAAGGCTTTCTGGTTGATTGGATTTGGGAACCCTTCCCCTGTTGGATAGCCACAATGTGCATGTGCTTAATATAGGCTCATGAGAAGTCCCACAGTAAAGAGTCTTGTTTACCCAGTGATTTTCAAATGTAATTTGTATCAGTAAAACCTTTTGCTTATGTATCAACCTGTTAACACTCTGCAGAACTGGTAGTCCACCAAACATACTTTGGGAAACAAACTGTATCCTTGAGACACAGATCTAAGTGTCCTTGGTGAAAGACCAGTTGTACTTGGAAAAGCTGTAGAGTTGCTGATTCACCTGTTTGTATCCTTCATGTGCAGAGACTTCAGAGAGTCAGGGCAGGGCCTGTATCAATTTTATGTTTGGAATTTCAGCATGGATCTCACAGTGCTTGATTCACAGTAGGTACTCAATACAGCTTGAAATGAATTTGGTAAGTGTTGGTCATGAAACAGAGACACTGAAGTTTTCCTTTGCACAGGGGACTAGTATGTCTCTGGAGCTCTGGCTTCTGCTCCCTGGTGTGATAGTAAGATGGATTTATCAATATTTTAGAGAACAGGATTGAAATGGCCAAAGGGAGGGAGGGCATTAATTATATCTTCTGGAGGGAGGACACTTGGTTTCAGAAAGATGAAGACTGATAGAGAATAATGATTAATAAAATTGGGGAACACTGAGCACCTGCTCTGTTGAGGCACTGGGAGGGAAACCTAGATGAACAATTGTGTTCCTTGGTTCTCTGTCGTGTGTACTGCCTAGTGTCTATGCGATTGTCAAGATGAACAGAGACCCATTCTCCAAATCTTGTATTATAGTACCTGCTTACATTTGCCCGAAACCAAAGCTTTCATTTAAAAAAATAAATCATAACTGCCGTAATTTTCAATATCTACCTTGACTTTATTTCCCCAATAAGTAGAGTGGGGAGAAAGGTTTGCTATGAAAACTTCATAGTAGATAATGAGGGGGATTTGGGGAAAGGGTTCTGGGTTCTTTGAGTCATATCAGAGAGTACTTACATATTATCTTTGTGGACCCATCAAGAAAAGAATTCTAGAATGAAGAAAACATGGAACAAGGCTTATGCTCCTCTCATTATTTATCTTATGATAGAAGCAATTGTCATGTCACACCCTCATTAGAACTTCCTATTACATGCAAATGGAAGGCATACAAGACCCTTGACTTAATTCCCAGAATCCTCCTGTGATACCATCCTCTTCTTTTTGCAGCCCTCTCTGATTATTTTGCATCCAAAACCCATTGAGCAAATTTCATTTTTGCCTTGACACATGATGTAAGCTTTGCCTGTAAAGCCCATCTGGTGAACTCCCCCTGTCTTCAAGACTTGGCTTAAGTGTCCTCTACTCCACGAAATTATATATATTTTGTAAGACTCACACCTCTCCAGCCAGAGGGTATTTTTTTCCTTCTCTGTCCTACTAAAGCTCTTTGCATATGCCTTTATTCTGGAGTCATCTCAAGCACTGACCAATCAGAATGGTCACCAGCCATACATCTGGAATAGGCTCCTGGAGGACCCATGCTGGTTTGTGAAGTCTGAGGGGGTTGTAGAGAGCCCAGGGTTGGCAAAGGCAGTGAGGATGAGGTTAGTGCTTTCTCATGGGCTCAGGAAAGCAGATATTTACCAAAGGGCTCAGACCCATTTTAATATTTTATCAACCTGTGTGGTCATACCGGTGCCCACCCGCTCAATGTTAGCTCTGCCGTTAGTGTTTCTCATTACATAGATTTGGAATTATTTGCTTGTCTGATTTACCCATTAGACTGAGAATTCTTCCAGGACAGAGACCTTGGGTCTTATTTATATTTGTCTCCAGAGCCTAGCATGGCGCCTGGCATGGAGAAGGCCTATTGATTTCTAGGAAGAACTTAAGGGCTGTCCCTAATGAATCAAGATGAAAGCATTTCCCTCCATCTCCAAGGAGGTGGAGCCCTGAACTTGATTGGTCATATGTAAATTTACCCATTGAGCTGTTTTGGATTTTTCTTTTCTTTTGTTTTGCTTTGAGTGGGCACTTTTTTTCTACTATGCCTTTTTAAAAATAAATGATTATGGTTGTGGCTCACTGTTTCATTTCTTCCTTCCTAGGCTATACTGCAGGCTCTTCCCCTAGTCATGGGAGGGGTGGGCTGGATCAGCTTTTCTTCACCTCTTAGTGGTAAGATTCAGGGATTGGCTTCAGTAGTTGCAGGTAATGAAATACACAGAGTAGGCCCCATAGTCGGCTTTGATCTAAAACTACTTAGGACTAACAAGATGAGGAAAAAGAAACGACTGCGCCCAGGTTACTAGAATTTTTGACACTGGGGTTTGGGGCTAAAACCAGAGCTAACAGTAGTGTCATTTTTCTTCATATTGTGTCAGGCACTTAGTGATGGGAGATTTGGGGCAGTATTTGAAGATTCCCAAGCTCCCTGGTCATAATTCCAGTCTAGCACTACCTTAGTAGCGCCCAAATCTGACACCAGTTTTTAACACAGAATACTGAAGGAAGAAAAGAAGGAAAGAAGGATAGCTGAAAGGAAGGAAGGCAGACAGACAGAAGAAGAAAGCTATCTGTCTGTCATCAGTGAGCTAATGAACAGCCTGAAATGATGGTGGTGGGGGGTTGCAGTCTGAGAGTGTCAACAGCTACTGAGCTAGGTCTGATTTTGGAAAACAATGAAATCTGCAGTAGGGAAAAAAGTTTTTTTTTTTTTTCCTGAGAAACAGAGCATTGGTATTCCTCTCAGAATTTAGGAGCTTTTAGTTCTGTTACAGGGTAGTGTTTCTTTCACAAATAATATTTTCAACATCATAGCCCTTGGCTAACATTAACTGATCCAGATATCTCATTTTCACATTGGCAATGCAGCCCCTCCCATGAAGAGCTAAAAGCAGGGCTGTTGAAGGGACATTGCAAAACAAACTCAGCCCTGTGGAGACTGGCTAATCTGTTTGCTTTGCAGGGTTGGCTGTGGGGCATGGAAATGCCACACTTCCCTGGAGCTTCAAATGGGCAGGAATCACTTGTTGAGTCATTAATAATGAAAAAAGGGGAAAGAATCCAGGCATCTGACAGTGCATAGATGGGAAAGTTGGAAGCTGGGTTTGCATTTAAAGTTTCAAGTTTAGTAGGGAAAGTAGTGAGGCACACACATAATTCAAGGTAAGAAGAGTTACAAGTCATAATATAAATCCAAATAATGTACAAGGGTGATTCAGAGAAGAAGAGGAAGGATCTCACATTTCTGAAGGGTGGGAAGCGAGATTAAGGATGGACTTCAAAGAGGTAAAAGCATTTTGAGTGGACTTAGAAGAATAAAAGGAATTCCATTGAGTGACAGTTGGTGAAAAGGTCATTCTAGGTGGAGGGAAGAGAATGAACTGATGCATGAAGCTTGGAAAATGTAAAATGTGTTAAAACATTTATAATGATGACTTTGATTTATGCATATGATACATGTTGAAGTGAGCAGGAGCTATTCTGAATGGTTTTTTTCTCAGAAGAGTGAATAGATAAGAACTGTATGTTGGAAGATCCTTAAGTCTACCCAAGGTGTGAATCTGGAAACCAAAATGAATCTAAGGTAATTACTTGTAATTATCAGGAGATTCAATATTTATATGTTCCATTTATCTCCCTGTCTTTCTCTCTCTTTCTTTCTCCCTTTCTTCCTTTTTCTTTCTTTTCTTTCTTTCTTTCTTTCCCTTCCTTCCTTCCTTCCTTCCTTTCTCATTATGGTTTATTACAGGATATTGAATATAGTTCCCTGTGCTATACAGTAGGACCTTGTTGTTTATCCATCCTGTATGTAATAGTTTGCATCTGCTAATCCCAAACTCCCAGTCCATCCTTCCCCCCGACCCCCACTCTCCCTTGGCAACCACAGATCTGTTCTCTACATCTTGAGTCTGTTTCTGTTTCATACATAAGTTCATTTGTGTCATATTTTAGATTCCACATATAAGTGATATCATATGGTATTTGTCTTTCTCTTTCCGTCTTCACTAAGTATGATAATCTCTGGGTGCATTCATGTTGCTGCAAATGGCATTGTTTCATTCTTTTTTATGGCTAATATTCCATTGTATATATGTGCCACATCTTCTTTATCCATTCATCTGTTGATGGACATTTAGGTTGTTTCCATGTCTTGGCTATTGTGAATAGTGCTGCTGTGAACATTGGGGTGCATGTGTCTTTTCGAAATATAGTTTTTTTCTGGATACATGACCAGGAGTGAGATTGTTGGATCATATGGTAACTCTATTTTTAGTTTTTTGAGGAACCTTTATACTGTTTTCCATAGTGGCTACATGAATTTACATTCCCACCAACAGTGAAAGAGGGTTCCCTTTAGGAGATTCAAGATTATATATCTTTATATCTCTATATCTATCTATCTGAGAAGGAGAGGGAATCTATCACAACATAGGGAGATGGAATATTAAAAAGGGGGGCAGGTTGCTGCAGTGTAGCAGACAGAGGAGTGATTTTTAGAAGATTCATCTTTAAATCCCAGCTCACTTTAACTTCATAAGATTTGTTCTCTTCATTAATAAAATAAAGATTAAAAAATTTTCAGGATTATTTTGAGAATTTTGGCATGTGTTAGAGGATGACACCTGGAACATAATAGATAATATGCTTTTTGCTTCATCCTAGTCTAAACATCAGATGCGTAAATCTTATATATCAGGAATTTCAGCAATAGTAAGAGTTACACAAAAATTATTTACCATCCAATTCATTCCATCCATTCTTGGCAAACTAATTGAAGACAAAGTGGGCGTTGAGTTCAGTTCTTCAGAGACTCAAGGTACTCCATGAGGAGGCCACCTAAGGAAGATAGGGTTCCTGGAGGCAAATAAACTCATGGGAAATAGAGGCATAGAAAATCCCCTGGGTCTGCCTATTTCACGAAGACTGAGTAGACACACACTTTACGCGTATAACCAAACTCAAGCAGACACTCGAGTCCACAGATTCATAATTAACATGTCTGGGGCTCTTTTAGCATTATTCAAAATGTCTTTGACTGAAAGACTCCATTTGATTCCATTTTTAGGTCCAGATGTGAGACCTTTCAGCTTTCAACCAACAGAGACCCAGATGCGTCTTTCCTTAATTAGTGTAATGAGGCCTTTGTCTCCTGCTTTATGACAAGTAAATGAATTTGCCCTTTTGGTGACAGGTCCTTCAGGGAGTGATCTGAAGACTTGTGTCACAATGCCTCTAATGTACTAGGTCATTAAAAATAGTTGTCCAGCTATGAAATTAGTTATCGATTAATATTGCAATAGGAAGAGCCTTACGTTATAAAAGAAAGGGAAGTAACGTTTATGCTCTGGGCCACATCTTCCTGAGAGCCCTAAACATGGAAGCTGTGTAATTATTGCTACTTGGCAAGAAAAGTGATAGTTCAAATACTCACATGAAATGATCATCTCCAAGAGTGATCATCTGAAATCTCAGAAGGGTGTGTGCTTGTGTGCAGACACACGTAAAATACTTAGTCCCATTCTGCCCTACCCTAGAGCTAGGTCTTGGCATTTATTTTAGTACCAAATTCTTTTAGAACCTGACTTTTTCTATCATTCTCTGCACCACCACCAAATAGTGTATCTTTCTATGGTACACTGTGAAAAGTTCTTTGGTCAAGGTTCTAATTTGTAGGATTTGTTGTGGCAAACAGGGTTCTGAATGTATTTCCATGAAAGCTCTAAAGAAGGAGTAAGAAATAACCTTGTGGGATCAGGAAGGCTTTTCCTAAGGTGGTAACATTTGAGCTGGGCCTTGACAGCAAGTGAAAAAAAAAATGCCTGGGAAAGAAGACTAAAGAGTATTTAAGTAAAAGAAATGGAATTAATCCATTCAATAGATTGTTTCAATAATGTGGAAGTATTACAATAGAAAAAGTACAAGAGCCATGAGGGCACACAGCCAAGGGACTTAATTTAGCCTTGGTTATGAGGGAAGGTCTCCCTGTGTAGGATCAAGTCAGGCAAGGGGTGGTGAGAGAGTGAGACTGCAGGCAGAGGGATCAGCATGTGGAGATCCAGGGGTGAGAGAGAATTTATCTTGTCTGGGAAAGTGAACTTCTTTTGGCAAGGCTAGAGTATGCCATGTAAGGAAACAAATGATGCAGGATGAGCTGGAAGCCGTAGCTGAATGATAGAGCATGAAAGGTCTTGCAAGTCATATCAAAGAATTTGGATTTTGTCTTAAGGCAATGGTATATCATTGAAGAATTTTAGGCAAGAAAGACATGATTGGTTACACAATTAAGAAAAATACTCTGGTAAGCTGTAAGGACAATGGATTAGAGTGAACAAAGACTAGGGGCAGGTTGACCAGTTAAGAAATCCTCTGAGTAATCCTATGAGGTGAGTGATGATGGTCTGGAATAGATGATAATAGTGGGATGGAGAGACGTGAAATATGGAGGTGGAAGCAACAGAATTTGTGTGCATATGAAACAGAAGAGCCTGCTGTGTGTGGAGAATGTCAAATGGCTTATTATAGATTGAACACAGGGTGCATGCATGTGTGTAAGGAGAGATGAGCTTGAAAAGGCAAGTCAGAATCAGATTGTAAAGGGCCTTGACTGTTCTGAGGAGTTTGGCCTTATCATCAGGGTTTACGAGCTCTGCTCTCTAACTTCCCATGTCTTGGTAACCTAAACTGTTCTAAACATCTATTATAGAATTCCAATTTCATTAGCATTTTAACACATTGCCACATTTCCACCCTTGAGCGACCAAGCATGGTTATATCTTCATATTGGAGAGTAAGTCATAATCAGGCAATCTAATACTTTCCACTCCATAAGGTTTTTTTCCCCGACATTTCCCATTGTGTAATCGCCATCTATCTGCTCAGTTCATGTTGAGGTCTCACTTACCTGCACTGGCAATTTCCATATTGTATCACTGCACAACAGAGCACTCAGCGTGGGATTACAGAGTGTCAGAGCTGGAGGTGATCACTGAGAACAATCTAGTTCAATCTCTTCATTTTACGGTTGGTGCTCAGGCAGTTGAAATGATTGGTCCAGGCAAACACAACTATTTCAAGCCCAGAAAAGACTCACTTGAGTCTTTCTTCCAGCCACAGTTCCTGGTAAAGACAATGCCATACATGCTAGGTCCCGCCTGGGACAGCTATCCACCCCTTCCCAATTATCCGGGATCAAGGAATAATTCTGGTTGGATTTCTTTGGGCAGTTTTCATCCAGTCTACTTTGTTGTCCACTTTTCTGCTCAAATTACTTAGCTTGCAAACTATGTTCTATTTTCTGGTGATGGAGGAATTTTAAATGGGTAGTTGAGCCCTTCTGGGGGAGTACGGGAAGAACTGTTGAAGAATAACAATTACCATTAACATTTAGTAGGGCACTGAATGTGCCAACCACTGACTTGAAGTGCTTTTAGCTGCTATTAGCATACATAATTCTTACAACAACCCTATAAAGTAGGTAGTATTATTTACCCACTTTATAAATATGGAAACTGAGGCATTGTCAACTGACCCCATGTCAAATTGTGACTACGTGTTGGCACTAGGATTTGAAACTAGACATCTGGACAGTGGAGCCTTAACCACCCTTAGCTACCACACTGTAGTGTTCTTAACTGCTATGCTGCAAAGCATTCAAATTGAACAGAACATTAAAACTGAAATGCCAATGTCATCTCATCATACATTGTTATAAACATTTGCCAATTTGTTGGCTTTTGAAGCTTATTAGGGTAGTATTTATTATCCGCGATATTTCCATCTTTGGAATACTTTTCTTTACCTCTGTGAGCCCACAGTCATGAGTGGGAGGTTTTGCTAAGTCAGGGTTGGGGTGGCTGTGCCTGGGTCGGATACAAGCCAAGAAGATGAAGGCAGTCTGCAGTGAGAGAGGCAATGAAGCTGACCCCAAGCCGTGACCTCCTCATGGAGGACAGCTGCCTGATTTTTGATGGCCTTTCACTGTGTGGGTTCAGTTGTTCGTGAAGCCCAGTTGAACTTCCTCTTTGTAGCTTCTTTGGAATGTTGCCTCTTTTTTCTGGAAAGTTTCACCAACTCATCCGAAACATTCCCATTTCTAAACAGTGGAGTCATGTGGGACAAAACTGGCATCAAGAGCCCTCCACAGGGGATTAGGGAAGGGACCAATTCTCTGATAAGGGACTTTGGATTGGGGGTGTCCCACAGTGGCTGCCCCCCCTCATATAAGAGCAGAAATGGAAGAGAGCTGACATTTAGCTTACTGCCAGCTGCTGCTGGAAATACAGATATGGATAATTTATCTACAAATAACAATAAAAAGGCAGACCTTCCTCTTCAGGCCATACTCTGAATACAAGGGAAATTGATAATAATATTCATCAATTATTCTTTATAGTAGTATTTTAAATGTTTTTCAGACATCACTTCCTGTTTCTCATGATAACCTTGTGATACAGACAGGTAGTTTTTTTGTTTTACACATGAAGTAACCAAGGCTCAAAGAGGTAAAGTAAATTATTCAGAAGTCATGAAAATATTGAGAATAATAAATGCTATCCTAAGAAGCTTCAAAACTCAACAAATCGATAGACGATGCTAATGTTAATACAAGTGTGTACTGACATTGCTATTTGAGTTTTATTTTTTTTTTCTGTTCAAAATGTTTTAATTACTGAACACTTAGTATTTCTACAAAATAACAATCAGTTTGGTCCCAACTTTCTTCTTTCTTTTTTTTTTTTTAACATCTTTATTGGAGTATAATTGCTTTACAGTGGTGTGTTAGTTTCTGCTTTATAACAAAGTGAATCAACTATACATATACATATATCCCCGTAACTCTTCCTTCTTGTGTCTCCCTCCCTCCCACCCTCCCTATCCCACCCCTCTAGGTGGTCACAAAGCACCGAGCTGATCTCCCTGTGCTGTGCAGCTGCTTCCCACTAGCTATCGGTTTTGCATTTGGTAGTATATATATGGCCATGCCACTCTCTCACTTTGTCCCAGTTTCCCCTTCCCCCTCCCCGTGTCCTCAAGTCCATTCTCTAGTAGGTCTGCATCTTTATTCCCGTCCTGCCCCTAGGTTCTTCATGACCATTTTTTTTTTTTTTTTTAGATTCCATATATATGTGTTAGCATACGGTATTTGTTTTTCTTTTTCTGACTTACTTCACTCTGTATGACAGACTCTAGGTCCATCCACCTCACTACAGCTATTTGAGTTTTAAATGCCTTGGTCTGTGGGAACTGTTAGCACAGCATATTTTGTCCATGCTTTATTTGTGAAGATAATCATTATTTTATGTTATAATCTCAACTTCTGATCTGCTTTTGCTTAGGGAAATGGAGTTAATAGATTAAAAGTAGATGCTTTATGAAGTCACATTATTCATGGTCTGGACACGGCTGCTAGAATTCCAAGCCTACCTGGTAATCCATTACCTCCAAATCTCATGCCCATTAAATAGGAACAACAATAGCTGACATGTACAGGATATTTATTATATGTCGGGCACTCTTCCTGAGTTCTGTGTCTTAAGCTGATCTAATCCCCTCACCCCCAAAACCACCTTCCCAAATTCCTCCCCTGGGTCATCCAGTATTCCTTATCCAGGACTCACAATCTCCTTGATATCCACAATTTCTTTTTGGAATGTTCCTTTCACTCTCCTGCCTTAACTGAAATGTGTCTGTTCCCTGAGGCTGTTGTATCCTCCACAGCCTTATCGAGAGGGCTATTTTTTGTCATATGCCACATACTTCCACACCAGCAATTGGAATAACTAGATTTCTTCTATTCATTGCTGCTGCCTGTCTTTTGCAAAAGTTTATATTCTGCGGACTACACTAACTGCTTCCTGTTTTCTCACTGTGGTTATCTCGCAGCACTCTCATTGCTCTCCAGTTAGGTTCCTGTGTCACAGTGCCTCTCTCTGTGCTGTGATCTATTCTCATTCCTGGAAACGTCAAAATCCTGATGGCCAACTCATCCAGCATTCTAATCTCTGTTTCTTGACATTAAGTACCTCCAGTGAATTTTATTTCCACTCCACTTCAGCCACTTATTCCCATGACCACACCCTAGACCCACATTGCTCGACACCACATCCTTTTCACAATAGTTAATGCAAACATCTGTTCTCGAGTCTTCATAGCTTTCAGTCCATGGACCCCACCACTATAACACCTCCTAACTTTGCTTCCTTTCTTGGATTCTGTGGGCCATCATTATAATTGCCGTATCACAAAAGCTCTCAGTGTCTTTGCTCCTCACTCCCTCATATTATCTGCTGTCTAGATGAAATTGATCCAGAATACCTCCTCAGTGCCTGTACATAGACATCTGAACAAACCTAGGGAAAACCAGGGTCTCAAACCTCAAGTGTGCTCCAAACCCTGTGCCCCAGTCCTCCTGTGATTCTCTAGTCAGCTTGCTTCTGCAGACAAGGAGATAACTGCATTCAGACCCTCCATTCCTTGCGATAGAGTCACGCTCCAGCCCATCTAATCTTCACCAATACTTCATCAGTGAAGTGGAAAACATATACCACATCTATAAACCCATCTCTACCTGTGCTTGTCTTCTCCTTCCCTCCTGTTACATCTGAGAAGGGCTTTTCTTCTTTTCATGTTAGAGGTCAGTCCTTTCACAGGGTCTCTCACTCAGTCTTCTCTCACTTCCCCTTTTCTCTTGCCATTCATCCACCTAGCTCCTGTCTCATCAGCCTCTCCTCTAGGGATCCATCTCCTCCCCACGCAAATGTACTCTGCCATCCCCTTTTCTCAGATAACTTTCTCCTGGATTCCACATCTCTCATAAGTTACCACCACATTTCTTGCCTTACTCACAGCCAACTTCAAAAACTGCTGTCTACTAACGCCAACTTTACTTCAACCCCCAAACACTCCTCAATCTACTCCAATCTGGATTTTCCCCAACAATCCAAGGAAAAGGCTCTTGTCAGGGTCAATTATAACCACCTCAGTAATCCAATGTTAAATCCAGTGGCAGTTTTTCCACCCACATCTTATTAAATCTCTTAGCTTTAATCAAAGTTATTCACTCCTTTCTTCTCAAGCCACTCTTAGTAATCCCTCTTCTCTCTCTAGCTGCTTTTTCTTGACCTTCTTTGTATGTTTTTCTTCCTCTACCTGATCTCTGAGTGTTGGAGCACCCCAGGTCCATTCTCCTTCTTTCTCCATATACTCTCATTAGAAAAACCTTCCTATTTTCATTGTATTGAATGCCATGTATATGCTGATAACCTCTAAATGTAAATCTCCAGCACAAATTGCTCCTAAACTCCAGATTTGTGTATCTGCTTGCCTACCTGACATCTCTTTTTTAACATGCCCCAAATCTCCAAAGATCATGTTCTTTCTCTGTCCTTCCATCTCATTAAGTGACACTGCCATCACCCAGTTGCTCAAATCAAAACCCTTAAAATTATGCTTGAGTCTTTGCTCTCTCTTTAACATCCAAATGCTTATCAAAAGTTCTGTCATTTCTATTTATGAGAAGTGTTTGAGATCCATAGACTTCTACCTATCTTTCTTCCACATTCTCCCAAGGGCTCCATCATCTCTCTCTTGGACTACTGCAATGGCCACTGAAGAAGTGGCCTTCACCAAATCTCTTCCTCATAGAAGAGCCAGAGAATGCTTTAGATATATAAATCATATGAAGTCAGTCTTCTGCTTTAAATGCTCCCATGGTTTCCCTTCACACTTGAAGCTCAGCACCTTACAAGCCTGCAGATGTTATATAATCTGGCCCCTATTGACTTATCCAACATTATCTTGTGCCCTTCCTCTCTTGTTCCAGGACCACAAAGAAAGGGTTGGGCCCCAGAATAAATTTAGGGTATCCACCTGGCAAAGGTGAATCCTGTTATTCCTCTTCATAAACCTTGTCCATTTTCATATGTACTTACAAGTTATGATTTTAAATTGAACATTTGTTTATGTCCTTACTGTTTCCTTCTCTCACTAAATTGTAAGCTCTATGACTTCAGGGTTTATGTCTGTTTTAACCACTAATACATACCAGCAGGTAGACAGTGAATACTTTATAAACAACCATTGAATGAATGAGTGTTGATGGACAATAATTATAAGGTATAGATGTAGATAAATGGCATATTTGATATTTAGAGAATCAATATTTAGATTGTACTTTGGGTAACCTTAAACTACATCTCAAGTGAATTCTGAGGTCCATGTGGCATGTACTTTATTAAACAAACGAACACTGTTACTGGTGGTTTAACATAGTCATCACCACTGTCATGTTGTGGTTGCCATCGCAATCATTAGCAGTTTATTAAACATATTTACTGAATTCCAAGAATTGTGCTAGGCACACAGTTGAAAAGAGAGAGGTGACACACTCTTTATGTGAGAGAAAGTAGAGAGACATTAAAAGCCAAACAAGTAAATTCAGAAAAGGCTTTGTGATTTGGACTTTCAATCAAGTTACCTTTGTTGACATAGGAATGAAGACAAGTGGTTCCAGGTACTTTTACATGCAAATATTATCTTTATGGACTCAAAGCAGCACTTGAAAACCAGAAAACAGAAATATAAGTCATAGTCTCTTGTCTCAAGGAATTCATATACTGGAGAAATTAACTCCAGCATTCTTATTATATTAATCTACACTCCAGATAGAGGATGTATTTCTGTTTTTATCCATAACATTGTTGCCAGATTAATAAGAATTTTCAAGATGTTAATGGATTGATTTCAGCATAATTGTAACTATATTAATTCAGTGCAATTACCTCTCAGTAAAATTTAAATGAAGCTAAATTGAAGAAATTAGAAATATTTGAAATCTCTAGTTGGAAGCCTGGAGGCATTGTAACCTTGTCTGTTTTCATCTCAGTGTATTTGTAGTTAAGCTCTAGGAAGATGGCGAGTACCTTTCTTGCAAGTTGAAGAGTTTCAAACCCTATCAGCACTTTAGAACTTGGATTTTGCAAAGCAATCAAGAAGAAATAAAGAAAAAACATACACACAAAGAAAACCAAACCCTGAGCTGCCAACTGGGACCAATGTACCCAATCATTCAACACATTTTTGAGTACTTCATTACAAACAGTTGTCCACAAGAAAATATTTAGATGTAGGGAAGCTAATCAGAGAGCATAGCTGAGGCTACAAGGGGAATTACAAAAAAGTTTTCAAAATGCAACATCTTAGTAAAGAACTCTGACTTAGAGGGATCAACATCGTGTGGTCAAAAAATGCCTGGGCCCAGACTTAGAGGATCAGCTCTGCCATTTATGAGTAGTTCTGCTTTGAACAGGCCACTTGATCTCTTGCTTCAGTTTTCTAGTGAATCCTGCTCTTCTAACTTTGCAGTGCAATTGTGAAGATCAAATGAATGTGGAAGCACTTTGTCAACTATTAAAAGCTTTGCAAATGTAACTAAAGGGGATGATTGGAAAAGCACTTCAGAACTGTATTTAAACAAGTAGAAGGAATCTGGTAGCAGAACTTCTGAGGACAATGTCCAATTCATGAAGATTGGCTCAAAAATATCCTCAAAGTCTCTAGTTTTATAAATATACTTTGTTCCATTTTTTTTGCTACTTATAAAAAGAATGTTGACTCAGCTCTTTTAATGTACATCTACCCATGTGCAAGGCTCCGTGATAGGGTCCATGAGGGCTAGTAAGATACAGGATGTTGACATTTCACATTCTATGTAAGTTCAGAATCAGGTTGGAAGAGAAGGGAAGGTAAAGTAAATTTTAAATGCTCCCATTGTGGTAGATGCTTTTCATACTATATCTCATATATGTGTTGCAATAAATTAGGGCGAATTTTTTTTTCCATTTTATAGATGCCTAAAAGGTCTACAGATGCTAAGTGAGTGTCTGAGATTAGGGTTCTTGAAGTTCAGATTAAAGAACTCAAAATGATTTTTTTTAAAGTCATGTTCTTTCTATTATATTCAGTCCCCTTCTGTTAAGTTTGAGTTATAAACAAAAATATTTTTTAAATAGTTGTTAACTGTAAAGTTAGTTGTATAAACAGTAAGCTCTCTGAATCTCTTGTACCCCCTCCAGTCCCTTGCACGGCTGTTTTCCAGGTTTCTGCTCAAATATCACATTTTCAGACAGACTTTCCTGCTCACCCTATCTAATGACAGGTCACCCTCACCCACCTATTGACATGTGCTGTTATATCACTGTGTTATTAATACCATAATGCTCACCTTTCTCCTCAATTATCTTTTTTATTTATCTCTTTATTAGGAAGGTAATATAGCAGAATGTTTAGGAGTACAGAGTATAGACCAGTGCTCTCCAACAGAAAAACTATCCAAGTCACATACAATTTTAAATTTCCCAGTACCCACACCCATAAAAAGTCAAAAGAAACAGGTGAAATTAGTTTTAATAATACATTTTATATAACCCATTATGTATAAAATATTATGTCAACACATAATCAATATACACACATAAGCAAGAAGATAGTTTACATTATTTGTACTGTCTTCAAATTTTTGTGTGATTTTTACACTTCTAGCACATACCAGTTTGAACTAGCTATATGTCAAGTGCTCAATAGTCAAATGTACCAGTGGCATTCACACTGGAGAATGCAGCTATAGAGTCTGCCTGGGTTCCACACCAGCTCCGGCATTCCTTAGCTGTTTAACCTAGAAATTACACTCCGTTAGAAAAGGGTCATTGTTCACTCTATACATTTCTGTAATCCCAGCACCTATAACAGAGATTGGCATGCAATAGAAGTTATCAGTTATAGCAAATGTTCAAGGTTAACCTGCTGGAACAGGTAAGTTTTGAGTCTAATTTTGAAGTGTGAGTTGGATTTAGACCTGCGAGAGGAGAGTGAAGACAGATGTAGGAGTTCAAGGCGCATGGGTATGATTAATGACAAATGGCTTGATTCTTATACAGAGAACAATATACAGAATCATTTTTTATATGAGGAGATGTAGCGGCAGAATGCTGAATAAAATGGCTGTTTATAATCGACGCTGAAAATTCTGGTGAGTGATTGTGATTCTGAACAGGGATTTGGGAACCAGACAGACCTGATTTGGAATCCAAATTCTATCTGGGTGATCTTGGTGGGCAACTTATTCAGTCTTTCTGTGCCTGAGTTTCCTCATATGCGAAATGGAGAATGTTCATCCTTACACCTTTAAGGGTTAAATAAGATACTGTATGCAAATCCTTAGACATGTAGTGTGCATTCAGAAATGTTAATCAGTATGGCTGATCTAATTGTCATTGTTGTTATTTTATTAATATTAATATGTTAGATGGGAGAGTAACTTAAAGCCTTGAATTCCAAACTGCAAACTCTGCACTGCAGCCTCTGTAATCATGTTGCTATCAGTGCTTATCTGTCCCCATTGCTCCCCCGATTAAACCCTTCAGAAACTCTTCATCCCCTCTATACTGAAGCCAAATTCCTTCTCAATGCACCAAGGCCTCAACAACATCATTTTCCCCTAACTCTTCACACATTACAGTCTAGCCATACTGAATCATTTAGCATCTCCCGAATAGCTTATACTAGTTAATGCAATTCTGTTTTGGAACATATCATTCCTCTGCTCTTGTTATTCACTTGTGTGTCTGGAAAATTCTTGCATGTACTCCAAAATCCATCCCAGATTTCCTATCCTGAGGAAAGACAGAGATAGTGGGCTGCGTCTTCTAGAGAGTGTTTCGTAGTGCAATTTCTTATTTACACGTCAGTTTCCTTCACTAGGTTGCCATATATTTGAGGGAAGGAGCCAAGTTCTATTTCTGTGTGTATCCCCAGTGTGCAGCACAAAATAGGTGTTCAATAAATACTTGTTAATTGAATGAATGTCTGTGCTTTAGGCAATGGGAAACTCTTGAAGACTGCTGGGCTACCAAGGCTTTTGTTAATGTCTGGACTACTACATCTCAATTCCTATTTGCATAACTCTTGAAGTGATTATCTGGGAACCCCATCCTTTCTGAAACAACTGCTGTCAGTGCCTCACGTATGAGAAAAAGATTAAAACCTGAACCAGCTTTCCTGGTATTCATCTTCCTCAGCAAAGCTTTAACTGCTGCTGGCTTATAGGTGGGATTTCCTAATTGTGTTTAAATCTTCTGTCTACTGCTGGCCATAGATGTACTAGTAAGTGAAAGTTTCTTTGTGTGGTGGAGGTAGGGGGTGGAGGGGAGAAAGTTTTGCCTCTTATAGCAGGGAAATAGTTTGAGGCTATGTTTTAATTAAAATGAATATCTGCACTATCTTAATGTTATTGCCAGTTAAGTGTACCAGGGTGATTTAGAGTTCTATAACACAATTATACTCTGGTAATGAAGCTCTGCAGAATTATCCTCAGAATTTAGAATGCAGAAGGGAGCAGTAGCTCTCATTTGTAACCATGTTACGGCCTTTATTGTTACGGTATTTTCTGTTTTCTTCAAAGATTAACTCAATCGTATTTAAGTCTCTGGCTGCATTACAGAGAGACAGAGAAAGGGGGCAATGGGAACTGTCTTACTGTCCCTGCAGCCTGTCTTAATGTTCTACTGTGAGGACAGAATAGCAGGGAAATTTCACCAGAGCATCACCATTCTTATTGTTCTTGCTCTAGCCCTCCTGACTAAGCCCCCCTTAGGCTGGTCCATGCAGTTCCTGGTTGATTGTCACTTGGGATTGTGGGATGGTCGGAACAGAGCTTAGAAAGCCAGCCAGGGATGGCTACATTCCAAGAGGAAGGAAAGCAAGACCAGGAGGCTGTGCTGTCTTTGGTTCTGAATTTGAGGTGTGGTGAGGGCTGCTCTGGCTCTGAAAGAGGAGTAATAGTGGTTAAAAGAGTGAATTCTGGGGACAAATCCAGAATCCATCATATATCAGCTGTGAGACCGCAGACAAGTCATTCAGCCTCTCTAGGTCGGTCTCAGTTTATTGATCTGTAACATGGGGTAATAGTAGAAACTACCTCATTGAATTTTTGTGACAGTGAAATGTTATACATGTAACTTAGAACAGTGGCTGGTATATGGTATGTGCTCAACAAGTAATAGCTATCTCAATTACTAGAAAAATATTCACTCTTGACCAAGTAGTTTGGAGCTCTGTTTCTCCCAAGTGGCATCATCTGAAGATTGGCAGAAACCAAGTCATACATGTGTATCTTCCCTAAACTCTCACTTCTTTGAAAAGTTCAAAAACAAATTTTGATTTAATTTAACCAATATTTAACACCTATTATGTATAAGATCTTACACTAAGCATTTCAAGTAATACCGACGTGAAGCATATGTTGGTTCTATCTTCAAGGATCTTACAGCCCAGTAGGAAAAGGCAAGTATGCAGAATGAGACCATCTAAATAAAAGAACATGGGGAATAGTAATGCGAGGTAAGGAATCATTTACCTTGATTAGGGAGGATTTTAATGATGGAGTGCATTTGAACTGAACCTTGGGGGACAAGTAGGATTTTTATAGGCAGAGAATATTGGGAAGGGACTCCAGAGAGATCATCTGGACCAAGTTCAGATTTAGAAAAGTACAGGGAATGATTAGAGAACAGGAGAAATCTATTGTGATTGTAGCATAGCATAGTGTGTCTATCTGGGGAGGGACTGTAACATGGAAAATTTTGCAAAGGTCACAGTCAAATCACTTTCATTCATGAAAGGCAGGTGAAGGAGTTTTAACATCACTCTGTAGGAAGTTGAGTGTTTCTAAGGAGGACCAGCCCATGATCTGACTACTATACGTGCTTCTGGTTGACTTCTATTCAAGGATACAAGATGCTATAATCCTCTAATGCTGTCCTTACATCAACAGACTCAACTTTGAGAGATGTGGCAGCCTCCTCTTCCCCTTGCTCCCTACAAAAAGATTTAACCAAAACTTTAAAGTGGCAAAATGTATTTTCTTTTTCTTTTCTTCCATCATAATAACTACTCTTTATTTAGCATTTACTGTATTTCAAACACCGTACTTAACTATTTACATACTTTAAACTCATAGCGACTCTGTGAGCTTCCTTCTATTATTGTACCCATTTTTCAGATGAGAAAATTTATGTTTATAACGATTCAATAGCTGGCCTACTGTGAAGTCAGCTAGTAAGCAGTAACACTTGGGACAAGGTCTGCTTTCAAACTTCTTGAGTACATTTCTGCCCAACCATGAATAGAGTCAGGTAAATGATAGGTTGTTAGAGACTTGAAGGTAGCATTTTGTTGGCATTGACTTGAGAGCCAAGAGATGTGAACTGTACAACCAACCAGATGACACCAAATAGTTCCAAGTCACTTGACCTCCCTAGGTCCTCACTTTCTCCAACGGTCAAATGAGATGACGGATCTAAAACTTATCATATTTATAGACAACGTAGCTGTCTGTTCTTTCATGCCTGTTATTAGCTTTGACCCTCACAACTATCCATGACAAGGATATGGATTTCACATGTGACAGAACTCAGTCTTGGAGAAGTGACTTTTTCTAGTCCCTGCAGCTAGGAAGTATCAGGGCCAAGTGAGCACAGGTCTTCTGCCAACTAGCGCAGTGTTTCCCCCACCACTCCAAATAGAAGCTGTTCCCAGACCAAAATGTTTGCCATGCTTGCCCTACTATCCCATGTGACTATTTTTTAAAAACTCTGAATCCTAAATTTTCTCAAATTATTTTCTAAACCCTTGCTGACCCTTTTAAAATCAGCATATAGCACCAGCCCTTCAAGTTATCTTTGCATAAGCAAAATAAAGGCACTCTAATGAGTTCATGCAGAATGCTTCTCTTCAATATGTATGCTCTGGGAGGAGAGTTATAGCACATTTCTTTCTGCACCACTGAATAGACGGCATTAATAGTAATGCCCCTAGATATTTATATCACAAAGCTCCCTTGTGTCCACCCTCTGGTCAAATGCTATTAAGCTAAGATTCCCCACTGGTTCACAGTGATGTCAGAGGATATGGTCAAGACATAGTTAAATCCTAAGTTCTAAAAAATCACCCCCACACACCCAGGGCGGTGGCTGAGTAGAACATCTCAGCCACAGAGCTGTCAGCAGCAGCACATGTAAATTCTGTTTCTTGGATGAAGAAACGTAATCATTTGTCCGGAAAAATCTCCCTGGGCTCTGAAATGGTCACACTGTAAATAATCAGAGCATTAATGAATTAAAGTGAGAATTTACCGAGCTTGTCAAGATTCCACCCCTTGTTTTCTGCCTGAAAATCACTTCCTTTATGGTGATTTGAAGAATTTAATCAAGTTGGTCTGAGTTGGTATATAGAGTAGTTTACCCTGCTTGGGGTATCTGAAACTTTCCTATTTCACATAGGAGGGGTCCCCTCTGCCTGGCTAATATTATATAACCTGGCTGCCTATGGCCAAAGATGATTGGACAAGTTAGGAATATCACTGGGGAACCAACCCAGAGGGTGGGCTGTGCCATTCTGATTCTTTCTCCTGGAAGTTCAGAATTGGGATACAGACGAGTCAGTGAGCTAACCTGTTCGCAGAAAGGCTGAGACTGCCATTGTGTGGTAAGGTCATGAGAATGGTTGCACAAGTTGAAGAGTTGACCAAGGAAGATGGACTCAAGGAGAAGGGAATGGAGTGAACAAGCAGGAAGAAAAAGACATGAGAAGCCATGTTGGTCTCGAAGAGAAAAATAGAGAAAATATATGTCCTAGTCTATGGCCCTTCTCTTTTGGAAACAAGACGAGGTTCTTCTTGTTCCTGGGTAAAGGGAGGCATCTTCCAAAGCTTTCCAACACTTTTCATTATTTGTGTGCCAGTTTGAGACACTGGCTTTTGCCCCTTGAAACCTTACAGATCCTCAAACTACAAGTCATTTAAGGTCAGAAATTAGACACCATTAATTTGCATAACATTTCATGGCTTACAAAGAAATGGATGTTTAATTGGTTATCAAGACTCAGTGCCTTATTTCTACACAGTTATCATTTGGGCCATGTGACTACACCAGCTTGGTTTTGCTTTAGTTATTATGCCTTGTGCAGTGTTCTCTGTTAATGGTAATAGAAAAATTTGTGTTAATAATGTCTAATATTTATTGAATATTCACTACTTTTCAGTGACTGGTCAAGTGTTTATATGAATTAGTTCATTTATTCCTTAAAATCACCCAATGAGGTAGGTATTGTTATTACTCCAGTTTGCAGATTAGCAAACTGAGACTTAGAGTGGGTAAGTAAATTGCCTAAAAACTCACATTTAATATAGGGTCTGGGAGTGGGGCAGTGGGACAAATTCAGCCAGACCCCAGAGTATGTGTTTTTAATGTCTCTACATACTGAATTATTTGAATATGTAGAATGGCCTGGTATCCTTTATTTGGGAAAAAAGTATTAGACACAAGTGAAGTTTCCTTTGAAGTGACTGGCCCAAAACTGTGTCCAATAAGAAAGCTTTATATTTAATACTGAAAAATAATCTAATGAAGTTTTTAGGGAAAGTATAAATACAGGGTTTACCACAGAGAGAAAGAATTTGCAAGTAAGTTACTATTCCAAGTGATTTTCAACCACTTTCCAATAAGCCTGTGTTGCATATGGTTAAGGGTATGTATTATTCTGTCGAGAGAATGCTACTTTTGAATATTGTAATGAACATTCATTAGCTGTAGGACTTTGGGAGAGTTACTCAGTCTGCACTCCAGTTTCCTCATTTATGAAGTGGAGATAATCGTATACCTACTTCAAAAGGTAAAGATAAAAGAACAATGCAGGGCTTCCCTGGTGGCGCAGTGGTTGAGAATCTGCCTGCTAATGCAGAGGACACGGGTTCGAGCTCTGGTCTGGGAAGATCCCACATGCCACGGACCAACTAGGCCCGTGAGCTGCAACTACTGAGCCTGCGTGTCTGGAGCCTCTGCTCCGCAACAAGAGAGACCGCGATAGTGAGAAGCCCGCACACCGCGATGAAGAGTGGCCCCCGCTTGCCACAACTAGAGAAAGCCCTCACACAGAAACGAAGACCCAACACAGCCATAAATAAATAAATAAATTAATTAATTAAAAAAAAAATAGAACAATACAAATAAAATACTTGGCACAGTGCTTGGCACATAGTATATACTTAATAATGTGTCACTTAATACTTCATAAATGTTGATTATTGAGATTACTGGAGTCTCGGTGACTGTGCTGCTGATACAGTATTTTTTCTTTTTATTCGCTATTCACATTTGCCCTTATACTCCTTCTAATAAATAAGCTCGGTGTATGTACCTCCAGCATATGTGCCTGAGAAACCAGATCAAGAAAACATGGTCCAACAGCCATAAATCCATTTGAATATTGGAGACAAAAGCCCTGTGAGTTAGAAACCATAATCCCCATTTTACAGATGAAGAATCTAAGGCTCAGAGAGGTCAAGGGAGTTTTCAAAAGTTGAACAGCAGGAAAGAACCAAAAGGAAGTTTTAATCAGGCTGTATAGATTGTTTACAGTCTTGACATCTTGTTAAGAGAAAAAACCTGGGAGACTGGTGATATCTGGCCACGGAATGTGTGTTCAGAGGGAGGGGGGAGTGAGGAAATGAGGCACTGAGAGAGTGTGTAAGAATGACGGTGACACACTTTATTTCCTGCCTACAGGCATTCCGAGATACCGTCATCACGGAAATAGTTATCAGCACTTGGGGCTGTCAGAAAAATTGTGAAAGACTTTGGAATGGGCAAAACAAATTATTGAGGGTCCTGTCTAGCCCACCCTTCTGGGGTATGTCTGCCTTTCATTGTCTTTGAGCTATTTTACTACTCAGTAGAAAGAAAACGGGTAATAATGCAAACGATTATTATTCGTAGAAATGAAAATTGTGTTCAGTGGAGAAGAATTGATTATTGCCCTATGGATATTGACCAGTTTTGCATCTATTTGTCATTTCTGTCATCCTTCCTGGTTGCCTAAGTGTGTTCTTTAAACTCTCCTTTGAATGGGTTGTAATATCTTACTGGTTCCCTCATTAATTCATGAGTTAAATAAAACATTTGGCACGTGTTCATTTCATATTTATATGGGAGTCATGATTTTATCTTTTGCAAAATTGTTCATAAATAGGACAAAACTGTCCACTGCATTATACAATAGACCTCATCAGGTACAAGCAAGTGTTTCAGGGGAAAGTCAAAAGCTATCCTTTGTTTAGCGTGTACAATCAGGCCAGAAACACCCCATTCATTAGATGGAAGGGAAAGACAGATGAGAGCTGTGAGGGACAAGGAGAAAAGGCTTCACTATCTGTTTCCTGAGGAGCTGGATACTGAGAAGTAAATGCTCCAGCTGCTTTGGTGATAGTGGAGCAGCCTGAGGAGACGTCCTGGGGGAGTGAACAGACAATGGGGCCAGGAGTCTGGAGCAATGGACTCTAGGTCCAGCTCTGCCATTAACCAGCTGTGTGACCTTGGGCAAGTCACTTAACCCTCTGTCTCTCCATCTGCAGAATGAGAGGCCAGAACTAAATTATCGCCAAGGTCCTCTCCAACGCTAACTGGCTAGGGTCCTGTGATTCTGAAGACACTAGGTGGTCATGGCTCAATGCCTCCTGAATAATTCTTAGCCCAGAAATTAGCAGGCTTGTGATAGAAGCCAAGGACTTGATGGTCTGTGGAATCTGGAATGAACTTCTCCCTTGTAATCTTCCTTCCAGACGCCAAGGATAATGGAGTCTGGCTAGGGAAAGCACATTAGGTAGGAGATACTGAACCATCTACGTAGAAGGACATGAACTTTAAAACTAGGCTTCTTACCAGAAACTAAAGCTGCTTATACCTCAGACTGCTGTTGTAAGAGATGTGTTTTAATTGTTTCTAAAAGTGGAATTGAAAACCGTAGTTGACAGAAAATAATGCTTTTGAGAGGTTTTGCTACTCACTGTTTACTTTTACCTGAAGTTACCTGGAATCCCCCATTCCTAGTGTTTACCTAGAGTTTGGGTACCTTCAGGTGAAAAGATGACAAAAGATTAAGTGCCCATTGGGGAGCTGGTTTAGATGACCTCTGATGCCCCCTATACCACACCCAGACGCAAGTATTATGATTGGAAATAATTACTGTTTCTTCTTCTATTTCACCTTCAATTCAAGTGGTTGTACATTATATGCAGTGTGCACGGGACTTAGAATTCGGAGACTTTTATTTGGAAAGTCACGTCATCTTTCTAAGTGTCATTCCTGTGCCTATAGAATGAGGGTATTGGCTTAGATGTTATCGCAGCCCTTTAGTTTCTGAATTAAATGAACTTAATTCTAGTAAGCACCTACAGTGTGCCTACGGGCTGATAGGAGGGCAGAAAACAGAATTTAAAAACAAGACTCTTGACTTCAAGGAGTTCACACTTTTCCAGAACTAATATTCCAGGAACATTTCTGCGTATTGATTTCTGCCTGTGGATTTAAACAGCGTGCAGGGTTTTATTTCATTTAAGAATCTACTTCCAGATATCTGTATTGCCTGGAAATTCTCCTTCCCTAATCCCAGGCAGGTATTTTGAGATATGCAGTTGATACATCTCTCCAAATGTTTCCTCCACATGACATTTGCTTCTTCAAGGTTCAGAACTGTATTCTATCCCATCGTGGGAAGTTCACTGGGTGAAACCTCAGACTTCCCAGGGTACAGGCAGTGATGGAAGAATTTATAAAGTAACAAATCTCTGGTTTCCCCTCAATCAGAAGCAGTAGCATGATTGCAGTGAGAGAATGACCTTGTCATCCAGTGTTGCATGGTAGTTAAACCCAGGAGGTTTGGCGTCAGCCAGAACCAGATCGTAGTCTCTACTCCTCCCTCTCCTAGCTGTGTGACCTTGGCCCATGTCTTAAGCCCTCTGAGCTTCAGTTTTCTCATCGTAGAATTTTCTGTGAATTAAATGAGGGGGAAAGGGGAGAAGGGGGAAGGGGGAGAAGGAGAAAAAAAGAGGAGGAGGAGGAGAAAGAAGGGGAGGGGTCTCTGCTTCAGGGTCTTTTGAGGTCTCTGCTTGGAATTGGCAATGCAACTCCCTCAACATTCTATTGGTCAGTCCAGTCACAAGGACAACCCAGATTCAGGGAGTGGGGAAACAGATTCTTCCTTTTGATGGGATGGGCTACAAAGTCACATCGCAGAGTGCTTGGATATAGGGAGAAGCAAAGAATTGTCGCCCTTTTTTGCAATCAATCAACTATAAGGCCGTATAAAGAAGACAAGAGTTCATCCCAGACTAAGAGTCACTCCAAAGCCTATGCTTTTAACCATTCTGCTGTGTAGATTTAACCCATTTGCAATTAGTACTTGAATTTCTGGCAAGCTTCTTCCCTTCTGGGTGGGCCTGATTTCTGTCTTTTGTTTAAAGCACAGCACAGAGAGTTAACTGTCAGCTCCAGCTACTCCAGTATAAGCCACCTGCTTGCACTGAGAGATTCTCCTCTATGTCTTTACTTCTCCAAAGTAAGAAAACAAAACAAAACAAAACAAAAACAATTGGCAAGGATCCCTGTTGTCTGGCGGAGCTCTGTGTGGGAGGACATCTGACATATTAAACTAAGGTTCAGGCATCCATGTAGGGAGGAGAGGCCCATCTGTCCTTTCAGTTGGTCTCTAGATTGAGAAACCAATCATCAATCAATCTTAAACCTCACCCACTGAACTGGCCTGTCTTGAACCAAAGTGTTTATGGGAAACAGAAGAAACTATTGCCCGAAAACAACCTCGTTTTTACCGTTATGGTGGAACTAGCCCATTAGGAATCACCAGATGCCTCTGCTATAGGAAGACAGGTTTCAGTGCCTCCATCTGCAAGTGTTCTTTCAAGGCAGTTTCACTTTCATTATCTCACTTAATTTCCACAAACACTCTTTGAGGTACACAGAATAGAAATTAAGATTCTCACATGACAGTTGAGGAAACTGAGTCATGGGGAAATGAAAGGGTGTACTTAACCTTGTACCATTAAAGATGAGCTAAATCAAAGAAACTTGTGATCTTAAACCCTAATTGGTGCTTTCCTTTTCTGCCCCACATCACCTAATAAAGATGAGTGACCCATTCTTACTAGTTCTTGTACAGAGGCAGCCAGTTGAATAACAGGCTAAAATACCAGCATAGAAAAGATTTTGAACAGAGGTTGCAAAATAGCAACTTATGAGCCATATCTTCCCTGCAGATACTGTATTTGTGCCATACAATGTTTAAAAGTAAATACTTTAAAAATATCTTAAGATTATGAGGTTCCCTGTAGAAACCCAAATCTTGTATTCTCTTGAAAAATAAGATCTAGAAACACTGGGCTCACAGTCCTATACATATGGTAACAGTATGTCAGAATGCAGAAGAGGCAGCCCCTTGGGATGGCCATCCCTTATCCAGTTTTTCACAGTCTCCACCTGGCCAGGTTTACCCTTATGGTGCCTGTCTGCCCCCCATAGGCATTTCCCTTTACAGCCTCTTGAACAAGTGACACTTTTTTTTTTTTAGACACAATTATATCCTTAGTTTCCATTGTATTTTCTTGGGAATATACTACCTCGTTGTGTAGTTGAGAATTTCTTCTTTCACCTTAATATGAAGCTATCGGGAAAATACACTCATCTGTGAATAACAGGTTATGTGTTTTTTTCATTTTGATCCTAACCTGAGGTATCAAGAAGGGCTCCCTCTAAGAGATAACCCTTGAATTGGGTCTTGAGAGGTAGGGAAGAGTCAGCTGGGTGGAGAAAAAAGGGTAAAGAAATTCCAGGTAGACAATCTGTGCTAAGCGATGCTTGCAATAAACTGTTATATAAGAAGAAATCCAAACCAGCTACTTTTGCTGGAGGAAAAGAGTAGCAAGAATTGAGGCCTGTGAGGTAAGTGGTGTCTAGGTCCTAGAGGCTTTGTATGCCATGCGAGAGGGAGTGACAGTTATTTTATAGACAATGGTAAAATGGTTAAGTGTATTAAGCAGATGATGAATTTCACCACAGGATGACATGGTAATATGTACATTTTAAATAGATTATCTGGCAGCCATATAAAGGATGGATTTAATGGCAGGCAAAACGTGAAGGAGGGAAACCATATTAGAAGCTACTTCTAGAATCCAAGTAAGAAGTCATGGGGGATTCATTTGAGAAGTAAGACAAGGAAATCAAGAGATATAATATTTTGACATTTATTGAATGCTAATTGTCTGCAGAATGCTTTGGGAGAAATTAACTATGTAGTCCAACTTTCTGTGTAACGCTCCAGTCTGCTTTACTGCCTCCCCAGAAAGCGGTTCTCCAGTCTCTGATTGGTCACTACCAAATGATTCAATTCCCATTTTAGTTATTAGAAACTACTTCCTTATATAGCTTCCTTAAATTGAGTCCAAATTGTCCTCCCTCCTACAACTTCTGGTTCTGTCCTTTGGAGCTGCAGTGGCAAAGCTTAATCCCTGTTCTGCATGACAGCATTTCAGGTATTTGATGACAGGAATCATGTTTCTCAAAAATCTCCTTTTCAGCTAAAAAAAAAAAGTTCCTTAGTTCTTTGGAAGAGTCAACATCCTCTATCTACCTGCCCCAGCACACATCATGTTCAAATTCTACTTATTGTTAAAGGTCCAGGTTCAATGTCACCACCATGCCTCCAGGTTGTGTATCTATGGACAGACTCCAGCTTCCAGTGGATTTCTTAAAATGTAGCACTCAGAATTGCACAGTCTTCAGAGCAACTTAACCAACGCAATTTGAACAAGGTTCCCTTCTCTTCATCTTTTGCATTTCGGGATACAGTGCCATTCCTGATGCACTTACCTACGAAAAAAGGTCAGAAGGTTCCGCTGGGACAGGATTGGAGAGCAGGAATGCTCCCAAGTTTTGTCCTGAGACCAGCATCAGCATCATCTGAGAGCTTATAAAAATGCATATTCTCAGGCCCTACCCTGATCTGATTCAGAATCTCCAGGGCACAAGCCCAGGAATCAGTATTCAGAAGTTGTCAAGGTGATTCTTACACATGCTAAATTTTGAGATGTGCCTTTGTAGAGGGTTTTTGACTGTTCATCTGAGGATCTTTAAAAAACCCAGGTGGGCTTCCCTGGTGGTGCAGTGGTTGAGAGTCTGCCTGCCAATGCAGGAGACACGGGTTCGAGCCCTGGTCTGGGAAGCTCGAGCTTCTAGTTGCCGCGGAGCAACTAGGCCTGTGAGCCACAACTACTGAGCCTGCGTGTCTGGAGCATGTGCTCCGCAGCAAGAGAGGCCACGAGAGTGAGAGGCCTGCGCACCACGTTGAAGAGTGGCCCCCACTTGCCGCAACTAGAGAAAGCCCTCGCACAGAAACGAATACCCAACACAGCCATAAATAAATAAATAAATAAATAAAATAAAAAAAACAAAACAAAACCAGGCACTTACCTTGAAACAAAATTCTTCTCCTTCTCTTGCATGGGGCCTTAAGCAACCTTTCTGAGGACCATGAAAAGTGTCAGCATAATTGCATGTCTTTAAATGCTTCGGGAGGGAACCTCAACTAGACTAAGTTTTACAATCCAGTGGTTGTGGCAAAGATTTAGGAAAAAAAGAGAGAAGGAGGAAGGGAAGGAAAGAGGGAAGGAGGGAGGAAAGAGAGAGAGAGAAGGAGGAAGGGAAGGAAAGAGGGAAGGAAGGAGGAAAGAGAGAGAAAGAGAGAAGGAGGAAGGGAAGGAAAGAGGGAAGGAGGGAGGAAAGAGGGGAGTGAATGAAAAAAAAAAAAGAAAAAGGAAACAAAACAGTATGCCTTTGGTCAATCCATTACAAAGAGGACTGAGCCGCTGACCTTTTCATTCTGCCTGTGCTGTGTGCGCAGCAACTCTGTAACCTTTTCCAGCTGGAATAGAAAGTTCAATTAAGTTTGTTGGCTCAGAAATCTGCCCGTGTCCCAGAGAGCAGATTAGGCACTTAGGGGCTGCAATTATCCATCTGCTGCTTCTGCAAAGCTGAAAAGAATGCACACATGCTGTACCTATCTCTGGGCATATGCAAAGGCAGGTACATGTGTATCCGTATGCATGTGCACAGGCAGGGGCGACCGGCAGGCAATGGCTGCAGCTGAGAAATTCATTTGTTTCCAAACGTGGGTTCTTTATGCATTGCTGGTGATGATTTTAAGTTAAACGAGATCCTGCATGTTGGAGCCTGCCCAGTTCTTGTCCACCACATTCATCCTATTTTCATATCTGGGTCTTTGGACCAGCGAGCACCTTGATCCTCTCCCAGGTTTGAGGGCAGAGTGTGGATTTGGTCATGGGTAGGGTATTTAAGAAAGCTGCTTTCAATATTAAGGTGACTAAAACCTCGTCTGCCTTGCTCAGGGAAGCAATATGTGTAGTGGTTAAGCTGTAATGCACTATAGAATTAAAAAATAATAATAAAGTACACAATTCTTTAAAAAAAAAAAAAAAGAATACCAGCTGTGGAGATTATGTCTGAATCTCAGCACAGGGATTACAAACTGAATAAACTTGAACATGTCCCTTTAACTTTCTGATCTTTGGTTTCCTCATCTGTAAAATGCAGATAACAGTATTAACCTCGTAAAGTGATTGTGGAGATTCAACAAGGCAGCACATTTAATTGTCTGCCACAGTTTATATTTAATAAATGATAGCTGTGTTTTGATGATTCTGAGAGTTACTCTGATGTTAGGCGGTGGTTTTGGTGCCTGGGTCTTTAATTTTCCCCCCTGACACCTATCCCATGTCTGGAAACAGGGCCACCATCTTCCTTTGCCTTGATAGCATCCGTAGTGCCTCATTCATTCTAGGACTGCACCTTGTATGGTTTTTCTGTCAGAATCGAGTGTCTTTTCTGAATTTCACATCCACCCTAGCATGTTCTAAAGGTTAGTCTTTGAAGAACAGGGAAGTGAGCTTTTAAAAAATGTAAGTTTGATAAAATCAGTACCTCCTACTCCCATCCCACCCCCCAGCATAAAGCTCTCCAGTTGCTTTACATAGTATTTAAATAAAATCCAGACTCCTCACAGAAGCATATAAGGCTCAGTGGGACCTGGCTGTAGCCTAACCTCACTTGTATTCCTTGACTTCTGACTCATAATCCTCAAATGCAGCAGCCTCTTTTTCAGGCCCTTGAATATACGCAGATCATTCCTGCCGCAGGACTTTGCATGGCCGTTTTGTCTGCCTGGTGCACTCTTTCCCTAGGTCATACCGTCAATGGCTTTTCCTCACCATTCAGTGCCACCTCCCTGGAAGGCCTTCCAGGACTGCCCTTTCTAAATTCATCCTCACAGTCACCCTCACCCTCCAGTCACTTTCTTTCCAGCCCCGTGCTTTATTTTCTCAGAGTACTTGTTACATATTTACTGTCTGTTTCCTTGCCACTAGATTGTGGAGATCATGAAAGCAGGGACTTGGCTATTGTGTTCAATATTATGTCTCCAACACTAGAACAGTCCCTGATGTCTAAAAGGTGATCAATTAGCATCTGTTGAATTAAGTTAATGGGTCCAAGTCTGGGGCCTGAAGCCCTTCTTTGATGACATTTGCTTGGGTCTTAGATTGTACTTTGCTTCTGAATCCTCTGTTGCTTGGCTCTAAAACCCATTGATCAAGGCCTATCAATATTTCTTACTCAACCTCCCTAATCCCTACTGCCTCATTAGTTTATTTCCAATTATCTGTCATCAGTGTTTTTGGATGCCATGTTTTATGTGCTAGCTTTAATTTTACTTCTCTTCCATATGGGTGTCTGTAGGTCAAGCAGAAGACCAAGTCCAACTGTCATGTCTGGAACAAAATTCTTAATGAAGTCTAAAATTCTTAAGGAGGTGAGATTTGCTTCTTGTCTACTCCCACAGCCTCACCTTGTACAATGCTGCCCGAGATACTGAATATATAAATGGACAATGACCAGACCATGTAGGACAGTAGAACTCTGTGAGGCCAAACCACCTCTGTAGCAATTGGCCCCAAATAATTGGAACTTGATCAGTTACTGCCAGTCTCCTTAATTTCTGCCTCTGCTTCCAAGTTGAGACCAACCAGAGAAAACCAAGTAAGGTCCCCAAACCAATCACATAGGATGCTCATCTTCAGCTTCCCATGCTAACACCTGAAGCCTTCTCTTTTCTCCACTATAAGCCTTTCCCCCTCTCCTGTCTGCCTTTGTGTCTCATCAAACACAAGTGATGTTGGCTGATTCCCATGCTGTATCAAGTTCTGAATAAACAGCCTCTGTTTCTTCTCATTTGGGTTGTCTCCGTTTGTTTCCACATGCAGGTTCTGGTTATCTATTGCTTCAAAGCCATTCATTCCAAAACTTAATGGCTTAAAATATGCTCTTTATTTTGCTCATAATTTTGGAGTTAAGAATTTAGGAAGGGTTCAGCTAGGTAGTCTCTCTCTGGTCCACATGGCATCAGCTGGGGCAGCTGGATAAAGGATTCACTTCCAGTATGATTTTTTCTTAGTCATGGGTGGGGCACGTCTGGCACTTCAGTGTGCTTTGGCTTCTGCTCCACTCCATGGCGTCTTATCCTTCAGGGCCCCAACACATATTGTTCTCAGGGTAGGCACACTTCTTACATAGAAGCTGGCTTCCAAGAGGCAAGAAGCCTAAGTTACCTGCAAAATGACCCTCTCTCATAGCCACCACTTGGTCAGATCAGTCACAGAGCCACTCAGATTGTAGTGGGTGAGGAACATCATATTATAGAAGATCATTTGGGTAGGAGATGGGAGATATTGTCGTGGCCAGCTTCAAAAATACAGTCCATGCTTCCCCTTCCTTTCGGTGCTCCAGCATGCTGGCCTTTTTTTTTTATTTAATTAATTAATTAATTTATTTATGGCTGTGTTGGGTCTTCGTTTCTGTGCGAGGGCTTTCTCCAGTTGCGGCAAGTGGGGGCCACTCCTCATCGCGGTGCGCGGGCCCCTCACTACCGCGGCCTCTCCTGTCGCGGAGCACAGGCTCCAGACGCGCAGGCTCAGCAATTGTGGCTCACGGGCCCAGTCGCTCCGCGGCATGTGGGATCTTCCCAGACCAGGGCTCAAACCCGTGTCCCCTGCATTGGCAGGCAGACTCTCAACCACTGTGCCACCAGGGAAGCCCATGGCCTTTTTTTGTTATCACATATACATGATGCTTCTTCTGTTCCCAAGTTTCAGGATTTTTGGAAACACTGTTACCTATGCCTGGAATGCCTTCCCTCCCGACCCTTATCCAGTTAAATTTGACTTCCACTGCAAATTTCCGCTTCAGTGTTACTTCTTCGTGTGTCCTTAGGGAAACATTTCTTGATACCCCACAAAATCTACACACAGAATCTAAATCAGAGCTCCCTCATTTTCTTTCCTTCATAGTGTTCGTCAGAGTTTGCCATTATAGTCTTACACTATTCTTGAACTCATCTCCATCCTGCCCCCCTTCCCCCTGCCATGGATGTAAGCTGGGGGCAGGGTCTGGGTGTGTTGCTCACTATTTACCCTCAGTGCTAAGTACAGTTCCTGACACGTGGTAGGTGCTTAATATATTTTTGTTAAATAAATCAATGCATTTATTTAAACTTTTCCACCCTACCATATACCTGTAACAGGAGCCTAGTGTTTGAACTTGCTGTTAGGGTCTTGAGCCCCCTGAAGAAATCAATTCATGTGGAACTTATACTTGCTTAGTGATATTAAAATGCAAAGTTTTTATCAGTTGTTATTTTCCTTTAGTCCCTAGTGAATACTGACAATGCATGCTAAAGGCCTCCGTTCAGCCTTGAAGGCTATGGTAAAATAGCCTTGACTTTGGCTTAAGAAGACCTGGGTTTGAATTTCTACCTTTACTAGACTCACAGTGTGAATTTAGGTTGATTTATTTAACATTTCTGACTCTCCTAACTTCACCATCTGTAAAGTAGGGGTAATAATATATACCTTATAGAATCTTTTTAAAGATTACATTAGATAACAATCACAGAATTGCCCAATTTTAACACAGTAATCACCCCATTAGTTCAAAGTTTATGTAAATAATTGGAAATAGAAACTTTAGCATAACATCTGATTCTTCCTCCTTGATAAGGTTTATTGCCACTGAATGATGTAATTCTTGCTTAATTCTGGTATCCCAGCTTAAGCCTGATATAAATGTGCCTTTTAAGGTAACTAGAAAATAATTCATTGTTAGACTTTTTTGAAAATTCAAATTGACTTTGATTAAAGTCAGCATAATTGATTTATTAACTCTTTAAGAAGAAAAATAGGAAATATGTCCTCTATGGTTATATGAATTGTTAACATATTTATTAACTTGGTTTTTTATCATTGACTGAAATGACAAAATTTTTTAAAAATTGAAGGGAGTTCCCTTATTTGAGGGGAATAGAATATATTTGGAAAACCAAGCTGTTTATGCCAGAGTAATTCTTAAAGAAAATCTAAGTCTGATTTACGTTTCTCAGACTCCATGGAAATGAGCTTTTCATACATGCCAGGAAATTTATTCATGTGTTCTGTGAGAATGTCCCTATTTTAAAGATGAAGAAACTGAGGGTCAGAGAAAAAACATTGCATAGCCAGTAAGGAGTGCAGTAGGAATTTGGATCCAATTTTGTGTTAGCATTAGCAGGTACTCTTTCTACTCTGAATCCTTTCATAGCTGTTCCAGCCATGAAGAGATAGGCAAATCAATAGAGCGGTACCACAACAGGGAAATTAATTTCCAGTTGCCTTAGTCATTGCTGTCAGACACCAAAGCCCCAACATGGATTAGCAACCTGTCCACTTCCTCCTCTGAGAGGAACCACGAGTCACACTCCTGCGTGACCAGGGTGGCACCCCTAGAGCCTCTGCCAGTCCCACCATCAGACAGGACGTGTCTGGGAAGAATTTGCAGCCGACTACTCTACCATTCAGGTCCCCATCTATGTCAACTGAGTAATTTATGGATGCACTTTTTTCTGTATTGCAAAGGAGATGCACAGGACCTTTGGAAATAATTCAGTCTCTTTCAAGGGAACACATTTGGGGAAATTATTGTTAATGCATCTGAGTAAGAGGTGCTCAACCCCGACAAATATTTCATGCAATTATAGCAAAGATGAGACAGTGACAACCAGTGACCATCAATCATTCCCCAGATCAATAATAACCATGGAACATGCAATCAAACCTAATCAGCACCCGGTGATTAAAGAACAGGGCCTCTCTTCTTTGCTTTCAGGGTCATAGTCTCTTGAAAGAATTGGCATGGAGTCCTCCAGACAGCACACGGTACAGAAACAAACATCAAAATAAGGGCTTTAGAATCTAGCAGATCTGGGTCAGAGTCCATAAACACTGCTTCTCAATCTTGGGCAAAATTATATGGTAATAACACTCACTGCACACTTTTTGGGGGTGTCAAACAGCATGCTAAGTATTTCATCTGTATTATTTAATCTTATAATGTATGTGTGAGGTGTGCACCAGTAGACTCCCTCTAAAGTGAGGAGACTGAGACTCAGAGGGATGGGATGGCTTGCTCAGAGCCACGCTGACAGCAAGTGACAGAGCTGTGACTCAGATCCAGTCCTGTAGACTAAAGCTTCGGTAACTTTCAAACTGGCCCCTCATTAAAATCACCTGGGGAGCTTTTTAAAGTAACCAGTGCCTGGGCCCACCCACCCCATAACACCTGAATCATCATCTTTGAGCCTGAGGACTAGGCATGTATTATTTTAAGTAAACATTTTAATAAATTATAGCAGACATACAGAAAAGGGAACAAATGGAGGGTAGCACAGTGTATTTTCACTAAGTAAACATCCCCATGTGTGCAGAACAAACCCAGCCTCCTCCACAACCCCCCACAAGAAGCCCCTTTGCACCCTTTTCCAGTCACTGCCACCCGTTCTGCCCAAGGATAGTCATCATGACTTAAAACAGCAGACATTCCCTTTTTCTGTTTTTGAACTTTATATAAATGGAGACATATAGTTGACATACTTCTATGTCTAATTTCCCATTACATTTGTGAGATTCATTGATGTGTGTTGAAGGATGGTAGTGGTTTGTCCATTTTTGTTGCTGTAGAGTATTGCATTATGTGAATATACCACAATGCATTTAGTCAATTTGCTGTGGATGGGTATCTTTCCCATTCTTGGGTATTACAAGAATGTTAATTCTTTAGGTTAGCAAAAGTGCATGCCTTTCTGTTGAGTATCTCCCTAGAAGTGGAACTGCTGGGTTGTAAGTGTGCATATGTTCAGCTCTAGGAGATCCAGGCATTTTTTACAAGTTCCTGGGTGATTCTGATGCACAGTGAGGGTTGAGAAACCATGCATAACCCTACGTCATTTCCCTTATTTAGAATTTATTGTTGTTGCTTTCTGGAACAATATAATAAGGTCATAATAAAGTTCTAGATAGAATAATTTACCATGTTACTAAAGACAGCCTCTCTTCCTCCCTCCAGTCCTCCATCCCATTCCCCTGATCCAAGGCATTCTAACTTTTTAATGTCTAAGCCTCAAAGGCTGACTGGTCCTGGAAGAGGAAAGAGCCCGAATACTTGTGCCTCTTATTCTTGAAAATGGGAAGATTTTTGTCATTGCAGAGAAGAGAATAAGCTAACAGTATAATTTTTGGCACTAAATCTTTTAGTTGCTGAAGACCCATGAAAGGAACTGATGGCATTAAGAGAAATAATAAGCACACAGAATGCATAGTATAGAGTCTGGTACTCAAGAAACTGTCCTGTTATTATGATTATGATTATTGCCATTATCAGTAGCAGCAATGGCAAAGAAGTTAAAATATGCCAGGGCTGTGGCTTCTTCCTGAAACAGATCTGTTCAGTCATTGTAAGAATACTCACAATGTGTCTCATGGGCCAGACTCTATATATGGCACAATGAGCCCAGGGAGGAACAAGCCACGCTGTCTTGAAGACACTCACTGCATCTCTGAACTTGTCCTGTCCCCGCTTGTTCATTGTGGCAAATGGGGCGCACTTAAAGAGGGAGATGTCTCAGAGGAAGCCCATCCCCGCTGTTCCAGGAACAGAGGACAGCAGATAGATACCTGCTGAGGATGGGCCAAGAGCTTTATTTCATGCATGGAGGAATCTGTACACAGAGACTTCCTTTCCATAAACGGTATGCTTTATTTAGTCAGAGTGGTTTCAGTCTCAAATAGGAGAGACTAACAATTTGGCTCAAGAGGAAAAGGGTAGGAGATCTTTGGTTGAAAGGTTACACGTGTACAGGAGCTTAGGAAAAACTGCACCTCTGGACTTCAGGCAGGGGCATGTGGGCAGCTCCAAAGATGGATGGGATCATCTGTTTTGGTCTCTTTGATCTATTTGCTTTTAGCTCTGTCTGCCTTTATCTTTTTCTGTCTTTCTCATAGACTCTTTCCTTTCTCTCCATTTCACATGTCCTTTTCATCTCTCTTCCTCTGCTGTTTTCCTCTCTCTGTCTTCTAGATTCCTCTGCTTAACTCAGTTTCTGTTCTCCAGAACTTCAGCTTGCACAGGTCTTTGGCTTGCTGTGGACCTTATATCAGTCTCAACGTAGCTTCAGGGTCTCTGGGCTTCTCTGACCCCTGTTCTATATGGAATTTCATTCTGCGTCTCTTCATTCAAGCTCCCAAGATGATTTTACTGGCTCACTTAATCTTCTAGGGCTAGCCACTTGAATCGCAGGTTAATTATCAGTGTATGGAAGGGTGTCCCCCGAGTTAGGGCCTGACTCTGATACAGTCTTCTGTGGCTGGGAGAAGACAGCTACCTGATCTGATGCTCAAACCATTCAGCTGCAAGATGGGCAATTCCCTTAAGAGAATGTGTTGAGTGCAACAGGCAATGAAAGATGGTAAGAAACCTCTTAAAAGCTGCAGAGTCCTAACATCTGAGATTTGCTTGGTGGTTGGTCAGAGGCTCCTGGGAGCCAGAAGTATTGTGTTCTTCCTCTCTGAAGTTCATAAGGCTTAATAGTATTTTTGGACTAAAGTAATTCACTTCTCTATATCCTAGCTCTTAGGTGGCTTTTCTTCATGTCCTAAGACTTGGGGTTTTGCTCCTTCATTTACTCATCGATTCAGCAGATATTTACAGAGCACCTACTTTGTGCCAGACATTGTTTTCTACACTTGAGACTTAACAATGAATAAAATGGGCAAGAAACTGCCTTTGTGGGGCAGACATCTTAACTGCGCCCTCATGAGACCCTAAACCAGAAAAGTCCATCCAAGCTCCTTCCCAAATTGTGACCCACAGAAACTGTGAGATAGTAAATATTTACTGTGACTTTAAGCCTCTGAGTTTTGCACAATTTGTTGCACCGCAACAGACGATTACTCCTGGTGGCCAGTCAGTCCAGAACAGAGTGAGCTGTGGGGGATGCTGGAGACGAGGTCAGAGTGGAAAAGCACGTTAATATCATGGAAGACTTCGTTGCTTATGATAAAGAATGTGAATTTTCTGAATTTGATGGAAAACCATTGGAGGATTTTGATTGTGGGAGCAGTGTTAGGTTTTAAAAAGATCATTTAGGCAGCTATGTGGAGAACAGACCATAAGGGGACAAGGGTGAAGGCAGGGGGACCTGTTAGGAGGCCACTGTGTTTGTCCGGGTAAATCAGGATAATGGCATAGACTCTTCAGCTCTATTTTGAAAGGTAGAATCAATGGGCTTTTCTGATGGGTTGGATGTGAGAAAGTGAAAAGTCAGTGAATTCTAGGTTTGGACATCAGCAACTGGGAAGGAGAGGTGCCATTTATGGAGATGAGGATCACGGTGGGAGAATGCAACAGTTAGATGCCAGCAAGAGGAAGAGAAGCCAACCATGAAGACTGAGAAGGAATGGCCAGGGAGACAGGAGGAAAATCCGGGAGAGTGAGAGAGTGAAGAGTCTTAGAAGTCACAGGCAGAAGATACTTAAAGAAGCAGGGAGTGAACGACTGGACCAAATTCTGCTGAGTGTTTTCATTAGATGAACTCTGAGAACTGATGGCTGAATTTGGCATGATGGAGATTGTTGCTAACCTTGGGGATGAAAACACAACTGTGCAGAAGTGCTTATGAATTCATCAGCCCCAAGTCTGTTTTGCTAGCCTTCCTCTTTCTTGTGCTGTGATAAAATCAATGTGGCAGTACTATTTGTCCCTCATCTGTCAGGTTTACACAGTGGTCTTCATTTTGTGATTCTCTGCACACTGACCCATGAACGCCTGAATTTTCACCTTTGGATAGTTGGCGAGAACCAATCCTGCATTTGAAAGTTGAGAGTCCTAAGTATGTATTGGAAGGAAGAGCTGGAGATGAGGAGGCCAGGTGCGGCAGGGATGAGGAAGTGAACCCTTGATTCAATGATATGGGCCACAAGGAACCCCTGAAAGTTGTCCTGCAGGTATTTGCCGATCTGCCGGGCAGCAGAACAGAGAGCAGTGGAGGTGAGAATAAGAGGTATGAACTGTACTCAGGAGGCTAAGTGGGATTTGAATTATTACTAAGGATGAAGCAAAGTTTTTGCTGAATTTTAAGGATCTATAAAAGTCCAGGAAAGGGAATAGGGATGGTGTCGTCAGAGGATTTATTTAGTGAAGTGAAGAATCACAGATTTAAGAATCTCTCTTCTTTCTGAACTGGAAAATTAGAAAGACCTATCGTCAATACTTTGTCTCAGTTTCCCCACCTGGAAGCAGGGACTGCCCCAGCACCTGGTACTTGATCATAGGCTTCTCTCAGAGGCCAGAGAGCTCCTGCCGCCTGCATCAGCGGACAGCCATTCCCTCCCAGAGAGAGCAGCTGTTTGTGCAGGTGGACAGAACAAACCTGGGAAGGAGGTGAAGTCTGTCTCTTCCTCCTCTGCAATGCTACAGGTGTTGCATCTCTCCTTCAGCACTCTGAAATAAGATAATTCACGTGAGGTGCTGGCACTTAGAAGGTGCCCAACCAAAGGCACTTACCATTATTGGCATTGTTTGTATTATATTCTAAGTTTCAGTGTATACAGTTTATCTCCCTATCTGGCTGGCAGCACCTTGAAGGGAGGTGCTTTATATTCACCTTTTATTCCCAGCATCTGGTGCAGTCTCTGTCACATGCTAGGTACACAGATTAATGCTGAATTTAAATTTGAACTCACCGATTCTCTGTGTGCCTTTACAGTTTGGCACCACACCAAAAAGCCCACTGCCCTTAATTTATTTCTGACTTCCCAGGGGACGCTAAAGCATTGTGATTACTCACTCATCCATCCATTCATTCATCTGATGGATATATATAAGTTGGTCGTACCAGGCATTGTACCCAGGTGAAATCAGACAGACAGAGGTCCCCTCCTCTCAGAGTTTACAGTTTAATGTCATAGTTCCCCCCTCACATTCCCTGGGGGAACTTTTAAAAAATATAACTCCCAGGACCACACTTCCATCCTATTGATTAATACATATTCAGAACAGGGTCTGAGGATTGCCATTTCGATAACTCCTATGTGGTCGTGGGACTGCCTCTTCATAATGGAGAGTTATGACGGAAGGCGTATGTATATTATTCCTGATTCTACAACTTAGTTTGGGACTTTGGAAAAGTCTCTTAGCCTATTTAACATTCACTTTCTCCACCTGCAAAGTGAAAACAAATGTCTCTCCTGCCTACCTCTAATGGCCAATGAGGAGAGAACATGCGATAATCAATAGCAGTGTTGTCTTGGTATGTTTTACATTTCTATACACAAACCACAAATTATTGTTATAAGTCATTAGCCAGTGTTTGAGACTTACACATAATGTAGCTGGTCCTTGCTTACTAATTTAAAAATGCATTACTGGGGCACCTACCATGTATAAGGAAGATCTTTTATCTTCCTTGGACTCTTAATAGGAGTTCACTAAATTGGCTGTAAAATTAGTGGCTGATGACATTTTAATATACTGCCTTTCCAAGTACATTGCATTTAACATCTTGAGGAAAATCATAAAATAATACAATTGATAACAATAATTGTAATCATTTTATTGAAATCTTACAGTGTACCAAGTTGCTCAGCACTTTACTAAGAGATGAAAAGGGCTTTTGGAACTGTCTACCAGAGACCACAAATCAACATGTATTTGATCATCTTTTAACCTTAATAGTGTTTTAAAAGGCAGTGTAACTAGGCGTAAGACACATTTAATAGAAATATAAAAATCATAATTCCTACTGTTTTACAGAAGATTCGTAGCACACACTGCTGCTTGAGACCCAGACTTAAGCTCAGTGCTCCCATTACACAGATTAAGTCTTATGCTCAGAGAGGTTATATGGATTACGTAGGATCATGTGGGTCTGTCTGAGTGCTCTGGCTTTTTCTCAGAATCGCTTCTTCAGTTTAGCAGTCATCAGATCCTCTGGTTCAGTCAATTAACCTGGTGCCTCGGCCTGCAACTCAGTTACCACCACAGGCTGAGCAAAACCTCTTCCTTCATAGCCATTACCTGCCATGATCTACAGCCCTTGCTGTCTCTCTAGAGGCTCCGTCAAGCCCTATATCTTTCACATGTTCCCTCCCCTGCTCCTGCGATCATCACAGAGAAATGTTCCGTCAGGCATCTCATGATCTCCTTCTCACCTCATTAGCCACTTGGTACCCATTGTCTGGAAGACAGGTTTCTGGCACAGCAATTTAAGCAGCCAATTTAATTGGAAGATTAGAAAAGACCTGGTGTCTGGGCCATCATTTGAGAGTAGGCTGAGCAATAGTCCATTTTAAAGCATATTCCCTGCTCCCAATTCTTGCATATTTTCCATTGTTCCAAACTGTAGAAATTCCAAATTGTTTTTGCACCACTGTTTTCTTCATTTGTTCACATCTCTGCCTAGATAGAAACTCAAAAAATTCAAAATTGTTTTCGCACCACTGTTTTCTTCATTTGTTCACACCTCTGCCTAAATATCACCTCTGCAGAGAGGTCTTCCTGTCTGTCCTGTCTAACGTGGCCCTCCATTGCTTTCTGCCATTCTGAAATATGATGGTGGATTGATTCTTGGCCTCGAATCTTACAGTAAAGAGATTGAAGCAGACACACTGGAAAGTGGCCCCAAGATCCCACCTCCTAAGCTTCACAAACTTTGTGTAATTCCCTCCTGTTAAGTGTGGGCAGGACCTGTGACATGTTTCTAAACAGTGGAAAATGGCAAAGGTGGTGGGATGCGAGTACAGTTTGAATGTGATTATGTGGTTATATTACATCATATAGACTCCATCTTGCCAGCAGACTTGTTCTCTCTCCATTGCTGGCACAGAAGCAGCAAGCTGCCGTGAAGTAAGCAAATGCCCTGTTGGAGGAGTCCATTTGCCAAGGGACTGTGGGCAACATCTAGGAGCTGAAGTTCTTAGACCTAGAGCCACAAGGAAGTGGATTGGGCCAACTACCTAAGAGAGCTTGGAAGTAGATCTATTGCCATTTGAGCCTCCAGATAAGAACTGAGCCTTGGCCAACACCTTAATTACAGCCTTGCAGAGAACACAGATAAGCCGTGCCCAGGCACTTGACCCACAGAAACTATGAGATAATAAATATGTTTTTGTCTAAGCTGTGGTTTGTGGCAATTTGTTACAAAGCATAGAAAACTAATATGGCATATTTCCCCACTCCTTTACCTTGGGTTTGGCTGTGGAACTTGCTTTGGCCCCTGGAACATGGCAGAAATATCAGTGCATTGGTTCTGTGCGTGGGCATTAAGATGCCTCCTGTATTTCTACTTCTGTCTTGAATTTTTGTCATCATCATCAGAAGCATGTGCCTAGGCGAGCCCATGGGTTCCAGAAAGAGAATGAGAATCTTGGGGAATAAATAGCCTAGATTGGCCCTTCCTCAGTTGGTCTGCCAATGTGTAAGAAACACATGCTATTACTGTTGTCAGCCACTGAGTTTGGGTCAAAATGATTCAGTGGGTAACTGGGCCCATGTCTTCTGATTCTTAGTGTGGTGAATTTTCAGTAAAAATCAACCCAAACTAAATACTAATATTTATATTGGCATAATACTTCAGGTCTGAGGTTTTAATCTGAGGTTATAGATGGAAGTCATCTGTAACGGGAGTTCTTTAAAACACTTGAAATTATATACTAAATTTTATGTTCGGGGCATTTTGTGGGAGAGACAGTCTATAATAAATAGCCTGTCGTATTTTAAACGAGATCTGTAACACCTCCTCTGTTTAAGAACCGCTGATACCGATAGAAATGACTTTCTTCCTTGTTAAATCCTGGGGATAGTGTTGTTCACTTAAGAAATACAATTCCCAGACCCAATTCATTTCTCTTAATTATTTGTCTTAAAATTTTAATGGATTGGTTCTTGGTGGCTTTCAGACAAGTCACCGTTTCTTTATACTCATGCATTTTCTTTATCAGTTAAAAAATATCAATATTTCCCTAAGGAGAGTTATTCTAATAAAGATGTTTTTAAAAATCCCGACACCAAGACCTGTTAAGAATGCTAATTCCCTAAAGTTACTTCAGTTTTATGTGTCTGAAAGTTATTACTTTCATTTATGCTAGTGTGACATATGGATGGGAAACATGGTGTTTTCAACTGGCAGGAAGAAAATACCAGGGGACCCAAGAGAGCATGGGGTTCATATCCCTGCTTGTATTTCCTGACTTTTTATTTTATTTTTTTAAAATTAATTAATTTATTTTTGGTTGCGTTGGGTCTTCGTTGCTGTGTGCAGCCTTTCTCTAGTTGCAGAGAGCGGGGGCTACTCTTTGTTGCGGTGCGCGGGCTTCTCATTGTGGTGGCTTCTCTTGTTGTGGAGCGTGGGCTCTAGGTGCGCGGGCTCAGTAGTTGTGGCACGTGGACTCTAGAGAGCAGGTTCAGTAGTTGTGGCGCACGGGCTTAGTTGCTCCGCAGCATGTGGGATCTTCCCGGACCAGGGCTCGAACCTGTGTCCCCTGCATTGGCAGGCAGATTCTTTAACCACTGTGCCACCAGGGAAGCCCCCATTTCCTGACTTTATAGCCTCGCAGAAGTCACTCCATCTCTGCACTTTAGTTTTCTTAGTTTCTGGTTTGGGACAAACATATCTAAATTCACAGGGTTGCCATGAGAATTAAATGAAATAATATGTGAAAACGTGCTTGGCACATAGCAAGTTCTCAATAAATGATGAAAATTCAAATATATCACACTTCCTGCAGTTTCTGCTCAACTTGGAACTCTTCAAAGTGGGAAGAGCCACTTGTTTGTCTCAAAGTGATCATCAGGGAAGTAGAAATGGGTTGTTTGTTGATTGTTCAGTCATGCTCCTCCCTTTGGGAGACAGGGGCGATGTAAATATTAGTATTATTATATTATCGATCTGGTACTGTGACTTTGTAGTGTAATTAGCTATTGTGGTAAATGCATTGAAGAAAGAAGGATCCAGGATGGTTTAACAATAATAGTAGCAGTACATTGCAGGGAAATATAGCCATTATTTTGTAATAACTTTAAATAGGGTATACCCTATAAAATATTGAATCATTATGTTGTACACCTATAACTAATATAATATTGTAAATCAACTGTATGTCAATAAAAACAAGAAGATTGTTCCAGCAGCTCCTAACTGGTCTCCCTCCCTCTAGTCTTGCTCCCTTTTAATTCATTCTGTACTCTGAAACCAGAATGATCTTTCTAAATTACAACAGATTATGTTCTCTGTGAAGTTCTTTGGTGGCTCTTCAGTGACTTTAGGATGAGGCCAGACTTTGTAATGATGTGTCCAAAGATTTCTGGGCTGGCCCTTGCCTCCTCAGTCACCATACTGTTCCCCATTCTCTGTACTTGCCAGATTAAATTTTATTTCATTCTTTCAACCATTCACAATTCTATCCAGTGTTGGTGGTCGAGGGAGTTTGGTCCATTGCGTACCTCTCTCCCATGCTGCCTGGCTTGGAAGCCAGAATAAATTGGCACAGGCTATTGGCATTTCAACATTTTAACTGATGATGCTGTAGGAGAACATGGCTTTGGTCCACTAGCCAAGGGAGCTTCTACCCCTTCATCCCTCAATCTTATAGACTTACCTGCTCCCATCCCTGGTAGAGCAAACAACTGCATGCCTTCAGCAACGGGCAATTGTCCCACTGAAAATTAGGGCATGGAGGAGCAGAGCAGAAAGTCTTCGGCATGCTAAAGTTTTCTTGGATAGCACACAAGAAGCACAAGTCATAAAAGAAAATAAATCATAAGCTGGATTTTATGTAGACTGCTGCTCTTCAAAAAACACCATTAAAGAAGAAAAGGCGAACCACAGACAAAAGACAATAGTTGCAAAGATATATCTGATAAAGGACTTGTATCTAGAGGTTTTAAAGAACTCTCAAAGTGCATTAATAAGAAAATAAACCAATTAAAAATGGGGAAAAAAATTGAACAGACATTTCATCAAATAAGAAATATGGTAACAAAAAAACCAATGAAAAGAAACTCAACATCATGAGTTACTAAAGAAATACAAATTAAAGCCACAATGAAATATCACTGCACAACTATTAAAATGGGGAGAAGATGGGGAAACTGAGATTCTTCCATTGTTTATGGGAATGTAAAATAGTACAGCCACTTTGGAAAACATTTTGGCAGTTTCTTATAAAGTTAAACATGCAATTATTATATGTATTAGTTTGCTAGGGCTGCCATAGCAAAATACCCCAGATCGGGTGATTCAAACAACAGAGATTTATTCGCTCACAGTTCTGGAGGCTGGAAGTCCAAGATAAGGTGTCAGTATGTTTGGTTTCTCCTGAGGCCTCTCTCCTTGGCTTGCAGGTAGCCACCTTCTTGCTGTGTCCTCACAAGAACATTCCTCTTTGTGTACATATCCCTGACATCTCTTTGTGTATCCAAATTTCCTTTTCTTATGACAACACTGATCAGATTAGATTACCACGCACCCTAACCACCTTTTTACTTTTTTTTTTATTTTTTCAATTTTATTTTATTTATTTTTTTACACAGCAAGTTCTTATTAGTTATCCATTTTATATATATCAGTGTATACATGTCAATCCCAATCTCCCAATGCATCACACCACCACCCCCCCCCCCCGTGCCAAACCACTTTCCCCCCTTGGTGTCCATACGTTTCTTCTCTACATCTGTGTCTCAATTTCTGCCCTGCAAACCGGTTCATCTGTACCATTTTTCTAGGTTCCACATATATGCGTTAATATACGATATTTGTTTTTCTCTTTCTGACTTACTTCACTCTGTATGGCAGTCACTAGATCCATCCACGTCTCAGCAAATGACCCAATTTCATTCCTTTTTATGGCTGAGTAATATTCCATTGTATATATGTACCACAACTTCTTTATCCATTCCTCTGTCGATGGGCATTTAGGTTGCTTCCATGTCCTGGCTATTGTAAATAGTGCTACAATGAACATTGGGGTGCGTGTGTCTTTTTGAATTATGGTTTTCTGTGGGTATATGCCCAGTAGTGGGATTGCTGGGTCATATGGTAATTCTATTTTAGTTTTTTAACCTCCATACTGTTCTCCATAGTGGCTGTATCAGTTTACATTCCCACCAACAGTGCAAGAGGGTTCCCTTTTCTCCACACCCTGTCCAGCATTTGTTGTTTGTAGATTTTCTGATGATGCCCATTCTAAGTGGTGTGAGGTGATACTTCATTGTACTTTTGATTTGAATTTCTCTAATAATTAGTGATGTTGAACAGCTTTTCATATGCTTCTTGGCCATCTGTATAGCTTCTTAGGAGAAATGTCTATTTAGGTCTTCTGTCCATTTTTGGATTGGGTTGTTTATTTTTTTAATATTGAGCTGCATGAGCTGTTTATATATTTTGGAGATTAATCCTTTGTCCATTGATGCATTTGCAAATATTTTCTCCTATTGTGAGGGTTGTTTTTTTGTCTTGTTTGTAGTTTCCTTTTCTGTGCAAAAGCTTTGAAGTTTCATTAGGTCCCATTTGTTTATTTTTGTTTTATTTCCATTACTCTAGGAGGAGGATCAGAAAAGATCTTGCTATGATTTATGTCAAAGAGTGTTCTTCCTATGTTTTCCTCTAAGAGTTTTATAGTGTCCCGTCTTACATTTAGGTCTCTAATCCATTTTGAGTTTATTTTTGTGTATGGTATTAGGGAGTCTTCTAATTTCATTCTTTTACGTGTAGCTGTCCAGTTTTCCCAGCACCACTTATTGAAGAGACTGTCTTTTCTCCATTGTATATCCTTGCCTCCTTTGTCATAGATTAGTTGACCATAGGTGCATGAGTTTATCTCTGGGCTTTCTATCCTGTTCCGTTGATCTATATTTCTGTTTCTGTGCCAGTACCATATTGTCTTGATTACTGTAGCTTTGTAGTATAGTCTGAAGTCAGGGAGTCTGATTCCTCCAGCTCTGTTTTTTTCCCTCAAGACTGCTTTGGCTATTCAGGGTCTTTTGTGTCTCCATACAAATTTTAAGATTTTTTGTTCTAGTTCTGTAAAAAATGCCATTGGTAATTTGATAGGGATTACATTGAATCTGTAGATTGCTTTGTGTAGTATAGTCATTTTCACAATATTGATTCTTCCGATCTAAGAACGTGGTATATCTCTCCATCTGTTTGTATCGTCTTTAATTTCTTTCATCAGTGTCTTATAGTTTTGTGCATACAGGTCTTTTGTCACCCTAGGTAGGTTTATTCCTAAGTGTTTTTATTCTTTTTGTTGCAGTGGTAAATGGGAGTGTTTCCTTAATTTCTCTTTCAGATTTTTCATCCTTAGTGTATAGGAATGCAAGAGATTTCTGTGCATTAATTTTGTATCCTGCAACTTTACCATATTCATTGATTAGCTCTAGCAGTTTTCTGGTGGCAGTTTTAGGATTCTCTATGTATAGTGTCATGTCATCTGCAAACAGTGACAGTTTTACTTCTTCTTTTCCAATTTGTATTCCTTTTATTTCTTTTTCTTCTCTGATTGCCGTGGCTAGGACTTCCAAAACTGTGTTGTATAATAGTGGTGAGAGTGGACATCCTTGTCTCGTTCCTGATCTTAGAGGAAATGCTTTCAGTTTTTCACCATTGAGAATGATGTTTGCTGTGGATTTGTCATATATGGCCTTTATTATGTTGAGGTAGGTTCCCTCTTTGCCCACTTTCTGGAGAGCTTTTACGATAAATGGGTGTTGAATTTTGTCAGAAGCTTTTTCTGCATGTATTGAGATGATCATATGATTTTTATTCTTCAATTTGTTAATATGGTTTATCACATTGATTGATTTGCGTATATTGAAGAATCCTTGCATCCCTGGGATAAATCCCACGTGATCATGGTGTATGATCCTTTTAATGTGTTGTTGGATTCTATTTGCTAGTATTTTGTTGAGGATTTTTGCATCTATATTCATCAGTGATAGTGGTCTGTAATTTTCATTTTTTTTAGTATCTTTGGTATTTGTATCAGGGTGATGGTGGCCTCATAGAATGAGTTTGGGAATGTTCCTTCCTCTGAAATTTTTTGGAAGAGTTTGAGAAGGATGGGTGTTACCTCTCCTCTAAATGTTTGATAGAATTCACCTGTGAAACCATCTGGTCCTGGACTTTTGTTTGTTGGAAGATTTTTAATCACAGTTTCAATTTCATTACTTCTGATTGGTCTGTTCATATTTTCTATTTCTTCCTGGTTCAGTCTTGGAAGGTTATACCTCTCTAGGAATTTGTCCATTTCTTCCAGGTTGTCCATTTTATTGGCATAGAGTTGCTTGTAGTAGTCTCTTAGGATACTTTGTATTTCTGCGGTGTCTGTTGTAACTTCTCCTTTTTCATTTCTAATTTTACTGATTTGTGCCCTCTCCCTTTTTTTTCTTGATGAGTCTGGCTAATGGTTTATCAATTTTGTTTATCTTCTCAAAGAAGCAGCTTTTAGTTTTATTGATCTTTGCTATTGTTTTCTTTGTTTCTATTTCATTTATTTCTGCTCTGATCTTTATGATTTCTTTCCTTCTACTAACTTTGGGTTTTGTTTGTTCTTCTTTCTCTAGTTCCTTTAGGTATAAGTTTAGATTGTTTATTTGAGATTTTTCTTGTTTCTTGAGGTAGGATTGTATTGCTATAAACTTCCCTCTTAGAACTGCTTTTGCTGCATCCCATAGGTTTTGGATCCTCGTGTTTTCATTGTCATTTGTTTCTAGGTATTTTTTGATTTCCTCTTTGATTTCTTTAGTGAACTCTTGGTTATTTAGTGATGTATTGTTTAGCCTCCATGTTTTTGTGTTTTTTACATTTATTTCCCTGTGATTGATTTCTGATCTCATAGCGTTGTGGTCAGAAAAGATACTTGCTATTATTTCAATTTTCTTAAATTTACTGAGGCTTGATTTGTGACCCAAGATGTGATCTATCCTGGAGAATGTTCCATGCGCACTTGAGAAGAAAGTGTAATCTGCTGCCTTTGGATGGAGTGTCCTATAAATATCAATTAAATCTAGCTGGTCTATTGTGTCATTTAAAGCTTGTATTTCCTTATCAGTTTTCTGTTTGGATGATCTGTCCATTGGCGTAAGTGAGGTGTTAAAGTCCCCCACTATTATTGTGTTAGTGTCAGTTTCCTCTTTTAGAGCTGTTAGCAGTTGCCTTATGTATTGTTGTGGTGCTCCTATGTTGGGTGTGTATATATTTATAATTGTTACATCTTCTTCTTGGATTGATCCCTTGATCATTATGTAGTATCCTTTCTTGTCTCTTATAACATTCTTTATTTTAAAGTCTATTTTATCTGATATGAGTATTGCTACTCCAGCTTTCTTTTGATTTCCATTTGCATGGAATATCTTTTTCCATCCCCGCACTTTCAGTCTGTATGTGTCCCTAGGTCTGAAGTGGGTCTCTTGTAGACAGCATATATATGGGTCTTGTTTTTGTATCCATTCAGCAAGCCTGTGTCTTTTGGTTGGAGCATTTATTCCATTCACGTTTAAGGTACTTATCGATATATATGTTCCTATTACCATTTTCTTAATTATTTTGTGTTTGTTTTTGTAGGTCCTTTTCTCTTGTGTTTCCCACTTAGAGAAGTTCCTTTAACATTTGTTGTAGAGCTGGTTTGGTGGTGCTGAATTCTCTTAGCTTTTGCTTGTCTGTAAAGCTTTTGATTTCTCCATCGAATCTGAATGAGATCCTTGCCAGGTAGAGTAATCTTGGTTGTAGTTTCTTCCCTTTCATCACTTTAAGTATATCATACCACTCCCTTCTGGCTTGTAGAATTTCTGCTGAGAAATCAGCTGTTAACCTTATTGGAGTTCCCTTGTATGTTATTTGTTGTTTTTCCCTTGCAGCTTTCAATAATTTTTCTTTGTCTTTAATATTTGCCAGTTTGATTACTGTGTGTCTCGGTGTGTTTCTCCTTGGGTTTATCCTGTATGGGACTCTCTGCACTTCCTGGTCTTGGGTGGCTATTTCCTTTCCCATGTTAGGGAAGTTTTCAACTATAATTTCTTCACATATTTTCTTGGGTCCTTTCTCTCTCTCTTCTCCTTCTGGGACCCCTATAATGCGAATGTTGTTGTGTTTAATGTTGTCCCGGAGGTCTCTTAGGCTGTCTTCATTTACTTTCATTCTTTTTTCTTTTATTCTGTTCCACAGCAGTGAATTCCACCATTCTGTCTTCCAGGTCACTTATCCGTTCGTCTGCCTCAGTTATTCTGCTATTCATTCCCTGTAGTGTATTTGTTATTTCAGTTACTGTATTGTTCATCTCTGTTTGTTTGTTCTTTAATTCTTCTAGGTCTTTGTTAAACATTTCTTGCATCTTCTTGACCTTTGCCTCCATTCTTTTTCCAAGGTCCTGGATCATCTTCACTATCATTATTCTGAATTCATTTTCTGAAAGGTTGCCTATTTCCACTTCATTTAGTTGTTTTCTGGGGTTTTATCTTGTTCCTTCATCTAATACATAGCCCTCTGTTTTTTCATCTTGTCTATCTTTATGTGAATGTGGTTTTTGTTCCCCAGGCTGCAGGATTGTAGTTCTTCTTGCTTCTGCTGTCTACCCTCTGGTGGATGAGGCTATCTAAGAGGCTTGTGCAAGTTTCCTGATGGGAGGGACTGGTATTGGGTAAAGCTGGCTGTTTCTCTGGTGGGCAGAGCTCAGTAAAACTTTAATCCGACTGACTGCTGATGGGTGGGGCTGGGTTCCCTCCCTGTTGGTTGTTTGGCCCAAGGCAATCCAACACTGGAGCCAACCTGGGCTCTTTGGTGGGGCTAATGGCGGACCCTGGGATGACTCTCGCCAAGGTGTACTTCCCAGAACTTCTGCTGCCAGTGTCCTTGTCCTCACGGTGAGACACAGGCAGCCCCCTGCCTCTGCAGGATACCCTCCAACACTAGCAAGTAGGTGTGGTTCACTCTCCTGTGGGGTCTCTGCTCCTTCCCCTGGGTCCCGATGTGAACACTGCTTTGTGTGTGCCCTCCAAGAGTGGAGTCTCTGTTTCCCCCAGTCCTGTCGAAGTCCTGCAATTAAATCCCGCCAGCCCTCAAAGTCTGATTCTCTAGGAATTCCTCCTCCCATTGCCAGACCCCCAGGTTTGGAAGCCTGACGTGGAGCTCAGAACCTTCACTCCAGTGGGTGGACTTCTGTGATATAAGTGTTCTCCAGTTTGTGAGTCACCCACCCAGCAGTTATGGGATTTGATTTTATAGTGATTGCGCCCCTCCTACCATCTCATTGTGGCTTCTCCTTTGTCTTTGGATGTGGGGTATCTTTTTTTGGTGAGTTCCAGTGTCTTCCTGACGATGATTGTTCAGCAGTTAGTTGTAATTCCGGTGCTCTTGCAAGAGGGAGTGAGAGCATGTCCTTCTACTCTGCCATCTTGAACCAGTTTGTCCACCTTTTTCCTTTAAAGGACTTATTCCAAATACAGTTGCATCGTGAAGTACTGGGGGTTAAGGCTTTACCATATGAATTTTGGGGAGATGCAGTTAAGCCCATAACACCATACAACTCTGTGATTCCCACTTCTAGGTTTTTATCCAAGAGAAATGAAAACATATGACCACACAAAGACACATATGGGAATGATTACAGCAGCTTTACTCATAATCACCCCAAACTGGAAACAACCCAAATGTCCATCAACTACTGAATGGATAAACATATTGTGATACATCCACAGAATAGACTGTTCCTCAGTGATGAAAGAAAGCAAACTACTGTTATGAGCAGCAACATGAATGAATCTGAGATGCATTATGCTAAGGGAAAGAAGTCAGACACAAAAAGCTATATACCCTATGATTCCATTGGCATCCTGGAAAAGGCAGCACTATAGGAACAGAAATCAGATCAGTGGTTGCCTGGCACTGGGGGTTGGGGGAGGGAATGGAATACAGAGGGTCATGAGGGAACTTCTGAGAATAAAGGAAATATCTACTGTATACCTTGATGGCAGTGGTGTTTATAGGATTGATTCTATGTTTGTCAAAACTCATCAAACCATACACCTAAAAAAGGTGAATTTTATTGAATGTAAATTTTATTTAAATAAATAATACTTAAAAAGAAAAAGAGAGAAACTGATAAGACCCAAAGAGGCTTATGAGCTCAAAATCTCCCAGGAAGTTATTTATACAGATTCAACTTGTATCCAGCATCTTGTCTGAGATATAATGTTTATTGAGATGCTAAGGAGAAAAATAATTACCCCCCATTAAAACAAAACAGACAGTGATGAGAATCCAGGATGAAACCACTGCCCATCCATGTCTCCATCCTTATCGGACACAGTCTTGCACAGCTGTGTGGTCACTTCGCAGAGAGGAGGGCATGTTGATCTAAGAACTTCTGTGACCTTGGATTTCACTCTTGGGGGCATCACACACATTCTACTGCTAAGCAGTCTCATTACTCCAAAGGAGTCATTGGATATTTTGGGGCCTCAGTTTCCCCACTCTTAGGAAGTATACGTGTCTTGGGTTTCTCAGAGAGAGATCCAGTATCTGTTGAAAAAGAAATGACAGTCAACATTTTTTAGATGCTTACCACGTGCTGCCCACTCTGCTAATAACTTACATGTGTGATGAGTGCTTGTTTCACTTCCTCAGCAACCCCCGTTTTGTAGATCAAATAGCTGACCCTTACAGATAGGCTAGAGAAGCAGGCACACAGTAGATACCATTGGTGTCCTGCCCATTTTTCGTCGTCCTGACTGCTTCAGTGCTCCTGGCCTGATTCCAACTGCCTGAGATCTTTCTCTGTTGAAACCTACTTTTCCCACATATGCAACAGGATGGAAACAACCCCACTGCATGATACTCAGCAGGAGTCAGTATATAATTATCCCAGCTCTTTTGCCCCTTGGGTGGGATAATTCTGAAGTCTGCTCTAAACCAGCTTCCTGAATGCCCCAGGGAGTTTACTCCCTTGCTGCTCACACATTATTGGCTGCCTTCCTTTCCGCCGTCTCACTTCCCATTCTTCCCCTGTGTTTATTTCCCCACAAAAATTAACTACCTGCACTCCAATCCTTACCTCTTTGTCTGCATGTAGAGTAACTCAAACTAAGATCCATAAAAGCACCTTGGAGAGTTACTGCTGCCATGAGCATGAGAACTTGTTCTCAAAGGAGGCTCAGAGACCACATGTAGAATTAAAATAAATTCTTTAAAAAGTAGAGAGAATGTCCTAGAAGGTCAGAAGGAAGAGATTCCATGGAGAATTGCCATGCTGAAGAAAGACTTTATGGAAGTGTTAAGAATTGAGTTCAGCATTTAATCATGAGTGAAAATTAGGTGTCTCCTTAGTTGCACAGTACAAACATGTGGCTGATTGTCATAGTTGAGGGAATAACAGCAATGACACTGGTCAGAGAGAACTGGTATAAGGTATAAGCTCAGGCCCAAGGTAGACATATTGAATCCACCTGGATGTTTCGTTTCCTTCCACAATACCACCTCTCTACAAGCCAGTCCTCCTCCTGAAGTGGAAGAAAGCAAATGGATTGTGTGGCCAGCTCCTGTGATGACACCTGACAGATGGTTCCAGACCCCTGAACATCTCTGAGCTCCTGGCCCCCAAGCCAGGGCTGGGTGAGCATCAGTATCTGGAAAAGGTAGTGGCCCAGACTCTAGGAACACCTTCATCCTGACTCCAGAAGATAAGTTGGCATGATGACACCTCACATATGACTACCTTTGTGCTATCTTTCATGTGTGGGCAATAATATTTATGCCATGGGACTGTCATGAGTAGTAAATGACACAATGTCTGTAAAGCTCATCATGGTGCCTGGCACATAACAATTAATGGGACCCCAATGAGCAAAATGTCTTAGTGCAGAAAAGAGACTGAGTCCTTGGTCTCAATAATGCTAGGCTAGGTTCTTGGAGGAGTGATGTACCTCCCACATCTCCATAAAGTCCCTATAAAGTAGAAACCATGATCTTCAGCCCCCAGGAGCTGGGGAGCTGGTGCACGTAGAGTACCAAAATGATGCTCTCAGTAAGTACCATTAAATCTCAGTCTGCAGTCATAGGAGGAGGTGTCAGTCTTGAAGAGAAATGGAGCATAGTTTTCTCTGAGTGGTCTACACCTACCCAAGGCATAACTCCAGAGTGGAGTAGCATTTTACCCTGAAGCTAAGGAGCTTGTATTTCAGGGTTCCTCGAGGCCCAGCGTGGTACCTCAAGGTTCCTGCATGGCCCTTCCAAGGCCCAGAATTCCGTATTCATACTTTGGCTTAGTTTTGTTAAATAGAGCTCCCTCCCCAGTTGAAGAAGCTTCAGTCCCCACTACCAGCTGAGGGCAAGGGTCGTTGATGGGAACATTGTCTGGGCTCATAGCTGGAGTCCAGATGAAGCTCAAGAGTTAATCCAACCAGAACCTTCTTCCTGGGCTCACTGTGTGTTCTTACAGGTCTTCTCTTCTTTCATCCATCCTTTCTCTCCTCCCTGCCTCCCTCCCGTAACAGAGTTGCAGACTGTCCAAATGTAGAGAGCATCAAGTTTTACCACCTGATCTCTGGAAGAAAGGAAGGAATTGCTCAGTGGCTGAGTTGAGCTAGAAATTAAGTTTCCTGTCCTCCAGTTTAGAGCCTTTTCTCATACTGCTCCCTCCCTCCCTCCCTTGCTCTCCCCCTTCCTCCCTGCCTTCCTCTTACTTCCTAGAAATAAAGGAGTTTCATCTTTTCTCTAAAAGGAAGTCACTTCATGAAAGTGGCCAACAAGGGACAAAGAACGTCTGATTTTTTTGGTGTCCAGCTCTGGGATTCAATTGTTTTCACTGGCCTTTTGTGCTCTTAGTTTATAAAAAAATCAATAGTTTAATATAGGAAAGAAGTCCCCTGGCTATCTCTTTAGAGTTGTTTTACCTTCATTGCAGGGCTCTGGCTCTGCCTGCCTGCCTGCTAAGAATCCCTAACTCAGATTATTTGGTGCAGCATCAGCCCAGCTCTCTAGAGTTGGTCCACCAGATGCAGGATGTTGATCATAGTAACACCAGTGACAGAACTCAGACATGTGTCCAGGGCATTCTCAGAGACATTTCATGTGTGATGATACTCATATACATAGTCGACACTTAATAAATGTTTAACCAAACTGCTTCAAATAAATAATTACAATATCCAAATAGATAGGCTAGACAGCATTATCCTTACAATGGTAAGAGAAGCAGCTATGCAGTGAGGATCTATTGTATTTCCCACTGTTGGTATTAATTGTCTCCTCTTCAGCATACTCACGTGAGGAAACAATTATCCCCATTTTATAGATGAAGAAACTAAAGCTTAGAGAGTTTATGTGACTTGCCAAGAGTGCTGAGGGAAAGCACAACTGGATAATAGCATCTCCCTCATCTTGATAAAGCCCATATTTTCTCTGCTTGACCTTAGGTCCTCTTGGAATGTGGCAAAATACAATCCAGAGAGACTTTGTGATCTCCTGAACATCCATGTCTTGGCCTTAACCTTTTCCTTTGTTCTTTCCCCAACTCTAGATGACAGAAGATTGGATCAGGCCAGGGGGACTCTTGAATGATAAGCAACACATTCTTAGCTCCACGGTGACCCATGATCCATGCTCTGACCCAAGATGAGGTGGGCCAATTGGGCTCTCTCCTTGGGAGTTAACACTTGAGAAACTCAAGGAGTAAACCAGTTGGTTGTGATTTCTGGTGTTGGAAAATCTTGCAGATACTGTGGCTAGGGGATCCCTTATGGGTTATGCTCAAGATGAGACAGGAGATAATTCATGTGAAATTCTCGTATAGTGCTGTCCGTGGAAAGTACTCAAGAAAGGACAAGTAAAATCATTGTATTCATTTCCCTAGGGCTGCTTAACAAATTACCACAAACTGCTTAGCTTAAAACAACAGAAATGGATTATCTTACAATTCTGGAGGCTAGAAGTCCAAATTCAAGGTGTCATCATGGCCATGTTGCCTTCAAAGGCTCTAGGGGAGAATTCTTCCTTGTTTGTTCCTAGCTTCAAGTGGCACCGGCAATGTTTGGTGTTCTTTGGTTCATAGATGCATCACTTCAATCTCTGCCTCTTTCTTCACATGATGTTCTCCCTTTGTGTTTCTATCTTCATGTAGCATTCTTTTCTCTGTGTATGTGTCCAAATTTCCGTCTTCTTATAAGGGTACCAGGGATTGGGTTTTGGCTCACCGTAATTCTCTGTGACCTCATCTTAACTTCATTACATCTAGAAAGACCCATTTCCAAATAAGATTCCGAGATTCTAGAGGGGGAATGAACTTTGGGGGAGAAGCACTGTTCAGCCCTGTGCAGTCATTGTCATCATCCTCATCCTCATCCTCAGCATCGTTATAGAAGAAGTGCAAAGTGCCTGGTAAAATTCTGGTACAGAATAAGTGCTCAATAAAAGATAGCCTTAAATAAAAACAACAATAGCAGCAGCAAGAATAATGATACTAATAAATAAGATAATGTGTATAAAATATCTAGTGTCATGCTTAGCATATAATAGGACTGTTCATTCTCTTCTTCCCCAAAGCACCTAGCACACAGAGGTATACACAGGGTGCTCAATAAATATTTGTTGAAAAAACAGCACATTTCAGTTTCTTAGAAAAAGCCCCACCATTTGTCTCCAAGAAATTGACATCGGACATGGAATGGAGCAGCCCGCGGGGCTGTCACCTGGGAGTGGGAGGTGTGAGTGGATGACAGGCCAGCTCTCGGCTGTAGGTGCCGATGGCCACTCCTAATGAGACAGAGTGAGAAATGAGCTCAGTCCGTGGAGCTATAGTTTAATCCTTCCTGAGCCCACGGGGACCCAGCATGGTGACACCAGTTGTTTACAGATTTCTTTCTGGAAAAAAGCACAAGCTGTTTTTGGTTTAATGGTGCAAAAGGTATCTTCAGGACCCCTCTAACCCTCAGCACAGTTTCCAATACCACTTGGCAGAGAGCAGAATGAGAGGGCATGGATTCCAAGCCTGACTCTCCCCCAAGGATCCAAGTGGTCATGGGTGGGTTCTTTTCTATCAGTGACCCTCAGTCTTTTCATCTGAGAAGTGGGCATGATATACACACCACTGAGCCCTCTTGAGGATTAATGAGATAATGGGTCTAAAGAGAACTTAGTAACCTGAAAAGAAATGCAAGCATGTTATCTGTCTAGCAGTCCCACCCTACCAGATCTAAGCTTCTCCTCCCACCAAACACCTCTCCCTGCTGATGTGGATTGCTTGTTCTCTCTTCGTCAAACTGCATGCTTAGGAAAACATTTGAAACTGACTTGAATTCTGATACTGATGAGTGATGACAACTTCAAGTGTTACTTCCCTAGGAATCTCTTCCCAATAGGGACCAATACTTTAAGCTAGATGAATTTATTTATTAATTCATTCATCCATTTATTCATTCCACTGTGCATTTATTCATTTGTTCTTAGATCCATCATCCATTTGACTATGATTTATTGAGCATTTGCTCTGTGCCAGTCATTTCCTAGGTATGAAGATGAATCCAGCAAGGACTCTAGTTTCACGGCACTTGCAGACTCAGGAGGGAAGTATATGAACACAAATAACCAAGGCAAAATCATTGTTTATGAATTAGGGCTTTCCTTCTCTCTGGACCTCAGTTTCCCAGCTATAAAATTAGACACCTGGACCAATTGTTCTTAATTCGCTCCCCCTAACAATCTACGAAATGACTGTACTATTGGAAAGAACACTGAACTGGGACTCAGGACATTCTAGTTTGGATCCTAACTCAAATCAGAAAGGTCTGAAGCCCTTTTCACTCTGTGCACCTCAGTCTCCTAGTGTACATGATGTATGTGTGTGTACATGATGAGACAGGGTGAAATAATCCCTAAGGTCCTTTCAGTTTAGAGTCTTTTACTTTATAAGGTCATTCAACTCCTTGTCTGGGGTGCCAGTGACACAGCAGTAGCAGCTGAGCAAAGATTCAGAGGAAGACACCAAAGAGAAGGCTCAGGAATGGAGCTTTTAGAAGCCTCTGTTGATTGTCGGCAGGTGTTTTCCTGGGATGCTCGGCATCCTGCCACGGCTGGTGATCTCTGTCTTCTGCTCTCATAGGCTGAACGTGGAAATGTCGGAGGCAGAGAACAGACACCTCCTTTTCCTCACTGCGGCCAGCCTGCCACGACATGTCTGTATCCTAACCCAGGTAGTGTGATTACGTGGGAGGCATGCTGGCACCTCAGCAGCCGGGGGGTGGGGGAGTGGGCATGGGGAGGGCGAGGTCTGGCTGAATCAGCCTTTCAGGAGAGGAGGTTTTGTGGTGATCAGCCCGCCATTGATTTGTGTTTTGTTCTGGCAGCTTTTGGTAGCCCAGGGGACCCAGTCTCAGAGGTGGGGCAAGAGGCCCTGCCATGGTCGGGGATGCTAGTGCATCGGCACACACCCAGCTGCCAATAATCAGGGCTAAAACAGCAGTTCTTCAGCCAGTGGCTGAAGACTTCCAGAGTACAATCTCAGAGAACTTCAGAGATTCTGTATGTGCTCCGTGGACTACTGAGCCTTTGAGATATCTCAGCACAATCCATTGGTGACGAGCACACCCCCTCTGCCTGCATTTGAATTCTGCCTCTCCCACTTCCCAGCTGTGTGCCTGGGGCAGATTTCTTTACCTCTCCATGCCTGAGTATCCTCATCTACAAAATTACAACAAATACTTGAAGTTGTGAAGGTCATTAAATGAGTTGATGCTTAGAAAGCATTTAGAATAGTGAACTGTGTCTGGAGCATAGTAAACAACAAGAAAGTGTCAATTCTGTATAAAGTGGAGCGAGAAAATAATACTACTAATAATACTGACAACAACAATAATAATAACTCCCTCTTGGAGCTTCTCAGGCACAGCAGCATGGCAGGGGTTTTGGGAAGTCTTACAACACAGAAACTTGATTAACTTTCTTTAAATGAGAGATGCTAATAGCCCCTACCTCACAGGGATTTTGGGGAGTTAAATGGGATTACGGATGCAAGCACTCTGCATAGATTCTGACACACAGTTAGTGATCAGCAAAACGTAGCAGACGTTGTTGTTGCTGAATTCCTGTCCAAGTGAGGGTTAAAGTGGCAGTTGCCTGTGACTTTGGAAGGTGATTTATAGAAGCTAATGGTTCTTTTCAGCGGGCAAGAGAAGGATATCAATCGGTGAAAGTAAGCTGTAAGTGAAAATTGAAACTGTCAGATGGCATGGACTTCCTGCTCAGTCTCTGGCAGTTTTTTCTCTCTTCTTTTAATTAAAAGTTTTTGTCTTCTGATGTAGAAGTGAAATAAATCCCTTCTGACCTTAGCATGCTCAGTGCCTACCTGGAACGGAAGCCTGCCCTTGTAGGCACGGATGTCTTCCTTCTGGGGAGTCCAGCGCTGGGACCTGCTCCTGAAATTCACTCAGTTAGCAGGACATTCAGCACGATGCTCACAGTGGCTTTGGATCCTGACCTGAGTTTAAAACCCAACTCTGTGACTTCCTGGATGTCGGATTTTGGCAGGTTATTCTGAAACATGTTTCTATCTTTTGTTTAGTGAAATGGTGTTAAAAATGCCTGCTTTAAAAGGGTTTTTTTTCAAGAATTAAATCAGAAAAAGTATTTCTAGCACAGTGACTAAACACAGAATCTCCTTGATAAATGAGAGTCCTTTTCCCCTTCTCCCTTCCTCACTCTGGGCTCTGATGCCTTGTTCTCTGGAAACATTTGACTTTCCCAACTCAATTAACCAGCATTCTCCATTTAAGGACACAGTATGGGCTCCATGGTTAAGAGAGCAGACTCTGGGTTCATACCACCTGGATTTGAGACTCAGTTCCAACATCTATTGTGTGACTTTGATCAAAAGTTAATCTGTCTGTTCAGGTTACCTGTTACGGCATTTAAAAAAATCTCTAAACTTAGTGGTTTCCAATAGACATTTTATTTTGACCACAATTTAGTGGATTAAGAATTCAGGGCTCAGCTGGGCAGTTTGTCTTGGATCCATGTGGCATCATCTGAAGAATCCCGTTCTAAGATGGTTATTTCACTCCCATGCTTTGTGCCTCAGTGCTCCTCAGACTGTAGCTATTTCCACGTGGAATCCCATGCTCCACAACCTCTCCCCATGGTTTGTGCTTCTCATAGGTTGGTTCTTGTAGAATCTTCTCATAGGTTCTCAAGGTTGTTGGACTTTTTACAGTTTCTCAAGGCTCTAAGAGATAGAGAGTATTACAAGAAAGGCTTCTTATGACCAAGCTTCAGAAGGTCCAGAACATCATTTCTGCTGCATTCTCCTGGTTGAATAAGTTATTAGGACAGCCTGGATTCAAAGAAAAGGGAATTTGACTCTCTTTGTCAATGGGAGGAACAATAAAAAATGTACAGCCATTTTTAACATATCACATCCTTGGAGCCTCCCTTTTCTACCTCAAGGGACTTGTGGAGAATTAAATGAGATAATGAACAAAAAAGCATTTAGCACAGCACCTGGCATGCAATAATCACTCAATATAAAGTTAGCTGTTATGATTAGTTGTCTCTTCTCCATCCAAGCCTTCTTCCTCATGGCCACTGCCTCCTTCCTCACCACTTTCCCCCTGCATACACAAACACATCAGTTTTTCCCACTTTGAAAATAAATATGAAGGATGGAAATCTGGGGAGAAATGGGAAAGCCCTGGGGAACCAAATTATGCCCAGGCTATAATTCAAGCCTGGACAATGGTAGTAGTGGAGGGAATAGAAAACGTAGAAAAGTTCAAGAGCTATTCAGGAGTTACACTGAAAAGATCTCAGTGATTGATATATTGATTATTTGATGTAATGAGTGTGTAAGGAGAAGGAAAGAGATGAATTGAGGGTGATGCCCAGGTTGCTGACCAGAGTGACTGACCGGATGATGTTTTTCACAGACAGCAAACACAACACTGAAGTTCTGCTGGCTGCCACCTCTTTTACTTATACGCTTGTCTTCCTCACATTTGCAACATGCAACCTCCTAGGAATTTAGACCTTGCTCTTTCAGTAACAGGGAACTCTGGAAGCTTGTTGATCAGAGGAGTGACATGAAACAAGTTGTTCCTTAGGGGGATTACATGGTTCATAACAAGGTAAGACAGATGACTACCTTGTATCCGTTTTGGTCTGGTCATATTTAAGACTTTTCACTGTATTAATATAGCCTTGTCTTTTGCACAGAGAAATGGCAGTGCTCTGGTGGAAAGTTGTAACTGCAGAGAAAGTGCAAAAACAAACAAAGCTGCTTTGTTGGCTTTCCAACTTAATGAGAACACAGGCTACTCAGATTCCCAGGGGGTACATGTGAACTTGATTATTATCCAGAGGTCCTCTCCGTTTGTATCTCCATCAGCCTGAGGTGGCATCCCAGATGAAGTCTGTCTATCACCATGCCTCGTACACCCCCTCCAGCTTGACCCTTCTTTATGATCTTTGGCTTAAATCAGAGCTCACAGCTCTATGCACAGCTCCAGGCCTCTCCAAATACCCTCTGACCAGGGAGGGGTCTTCTGTGATATCTGATCTGCCTTGTGACTCCAACTGGTGCCAAACAAGTTTATAGTTTTTCCCCAGAGTAAATGCACTACAGAGAAACCCTATAAAAATACACATATCATGATGACATGATATCAGCTGTTACATGTCATATCGGGTATAACATGGTAGGCAGTTCTCCCCTGCGTCATAATAGCCTTTTAGTTTTTTCTTAAATTTTGCAATAATGGGATCCCACATTGTACACAATTGAATTTTTAGACCCTATTTGGAGCATTATAATGGAGGATTACTGCTATAATAGTAACAGCAACAATAAAAACAGCAATGAAACTGATAACAATAACAATTAGAGTAACAACAACAGCCAACTTTAAAGTGTGCTTATTACATGGGAGGCATTGCGCTAAGCATTTTATATATGCTTATCTCATTTAATCACCATGAGAATCTTATGTCTCAGATGATTTTTATGTCCGTACTACAGATAAAATTTAGAGAGGTCAAGTAATTTGCCCAAACAGGTAATAAGTAGTGAAGCTAAAATTCACATCTGGGTCTTTCTGACTTGGTTTCCCTGGTGAGTGGGGATAGTCACATTATACAGCCCTGGAAGGTTTCTTGGGTGCATTGGGTTTGACCTGAGCTTTGTCTTAATGAAGGGGTTGCAGTCTAGACTGGTTTCCTTTACTGAGTGCTGTACAGAGGGCCCTGACATCCTGCTGGATGGAAGATGATAGAAACATATTAGGCAATCAAAATGTAAACGTTTCCACTTAAAGAGCAAATTGCGGAACACGTAGGGGACTTGAGATCCATCACATTGGAATTCAGCAGCAAGGGTAAAAGATCCAGGGTATGGTAATAAGTTGCAGAGCAAGAGAGTGTCTGGAATGGTGATTTAATTAAAGATAGTGGGATAGGTTTCATCTCCCCACTGCTACTGACACAGGCAAGTGACCAGGGCTCTGGAGGACAGGTGACAATCAGCGCCATTCATGGGGGCTCCAGGGGAGATTTGCAGAGACTTATTGTCTGAACTCTCTTCTGGCTAAAAATCTTAGACCTGATTCATGCATTTATGATGACATAGACGCCAGACTGGAAATGTAAAGAGTGGAGAGGGTGAGGTGTGAGAGTTCTGGGAAGTGGGGCGACCTGAGAACACACGCTCCTCCTGAAGGAACAGCCGCCATTGACCTCCAGCTAATGGTGGTGTGTGGCTCTTTTCATCTTTCGAGGGAGGCAGGACATCAGAATGTCTACATGAAATATGCAGACTTATAAATACTAGGAAAAATACAGAAAGAAAAAAATCCTCTGGTCCACGTCTGTTGGGCAAATAAATCCTGTGTTTCTGTTTGGAAATACAGAACTTATTCAAATGTCACTTCCTCTAGGAAGCCTCTGTATTTGTTTGATAGGGCTGCCATAACAAAGGACCACCAACTGGGTGGCTAGAAACGACAGACATTTTTCCTTTCACAGTTTTGGAGGCTAGAAGTCTGAAATCAAGGTATTGGTAGAGCCATGCTCTCTCTGAAACCTGCAAAGGAATCCTTCCTTACCTCTTCCTAGCTTCTGGTGGTTTTCTGGCAAGCCGGTGTAGGACTGAAAGTTCAAACCCTCTAATCACTGGATTGGCTGCACTGGCATCCAGCCCCCATCTTTAGGTGCCTTCCAAAAGTCGTAACATAACGAAAGTCATCTTTATCACCTGGAACATCACTTAGGAAGTTCCAAGGGTTTAGGAGCTCTGTGCCTTGGAACTGTGGATGAAGACCAAATTTCTTGTTATAAATTACAGTATCACAAATACCTTGGGAGAAAGAGCTCTGGAAGTCTTCACAGAAGAGTCATTTATGTCAGAGGGGTGTGGTCATGAAGGATAACTAAGATTTAATAGGTTGGGAGGGAAATTGGGGAATAGAGAGGCCAAAGCAAATCCTCAGGAAAGAGTTTTAAGGATGGATAAGAAGATGAGGAGACATTCAAGGCAGAGCATAAGGTGCAGGCCAAACCATGGAGTGTCAGAGAACAGAGTGGCTTCAGAAGCTATAAGTGACGGGGTGGTGGTGGTGGGATGAACTGAGAGATTGGGATTGACATATATACACTAATATGTATAAAATAGGTAACTAATAAGAACCTGCTGTATAAAAAATAAAATGTAAAAAAATTTAAAAAGAAGCTGTAAGTGACGAGGAGTGATGGGGGCATGTCAGGGAGAGGGGTGAGAGTGAGGCTAGGAGATCAGGAGGAGCCATATGGTGAAGGGTCTTGAACCAGGGTAAGAGTCTGAGTTAGCGAAGTGGCCATGGGATGGAGAGAAAGAGACTTGGGAGATTTGCTCAGGTGGAATATATAAGAGGTAGCATTTAGTTCACAAACTTGGGTGTGCAAGTTATAGGGCTTTTATTTTCCTCCTATAATTGGAAGTAATTTCTATTTAAGCCACGCTTCTACTATATGGGAGGCATGTATTTATGCCTTGGTAGATTCTCCCCTTTCTGTGGAGTTGTATCTAAGTTCTGGGGGATATGCATAGGGATAGGTGTGCTGTGTGTGGAATCTGTTAAGATCTACTCCTTTTATGGCCCCTGGCATGAGCTTAGCAGGTAACTGCTGAATTCCCCCATCTTCTCCACCACAGCCCTCTCTGAGTGGTCTATCTCTTCACACATGTGTGCCACCACCCAGGAAACATTGTCTTGACTTCTGGGTAAACTCTAGGAGACCATCTCAGTCCTGTCTGCCCAAACACTGGGGTCTTGTAAACTTCTAAACTTCTACCCAAGAAGTAGGAGCATATTAACTCTCTATTCTCAGATTCCCTAAACCAGTGTTGGGTTTCTCCAATTCCTTGGTTACCCTGGGGGAGACAGAGCCAAGGACACCTTTCTCAAATACATCAATGATGTCTAACTCACTTAATTTGTTTCACTTCACATCTTTCCTCTTCACATCTTTCATCTTTCCCAAATGATGATTTGGGTCATCATTTTTTATTTCAACATTAAAAGTGAGGGGAAACTTTTAAAATCTAATTCAGAGTTTCTTTACATGGGGTCTGGTGGAATTCTAACTGAAATGTATCATTTCCTTCCCTTACAAATGTAAGAAAAAAATCACATTGGTTTTAACAATACCTGTGGCTTTGTAAAATACAGAAATAATAGATATCTTCATATCACATTATAGGCTTTGAAGATTTCAAAATTTGAAGAAATTTTGCTGATGCATGTGATTCTGAAATTATAGTAGTCATTACAAAATCATGTTAACTCAAGAAGCACATGTATTACTATATCACAAAATTTAAACTATTCTAATGAGTGTGTTTCTATATGATTGGTTTCCTGGATGCTTGTATCTATTTCATTTTCCAGGAAAAAAATTATAAAAAAACTTTTGAAATGGCAAAAAATGAGTACTAGTTTCTTACAGAATGTCAGAAAACCTGTTGTGCACCTTCTGGTTATCTGATTCTATAGTAGTTTCCATCTTTCATTGCTTTGAGCTGTTTTACAACTCTGAAAGTTAAGAAAAACTGAGAGTAATGGAAATAACTCTTGTTCATAAAAGTAAAATTTGTCCTGTAGAGGTACAGTTGATTCCCACTCTCTCCCTGATCTTTCCACTTTCCAAACACTCCAGTTATGAGCAAGTTTTGCATGTATTAACACATTTGTTTTAGCATTTCTAATTGCCCAGGTATGTTTCTGCTCTTTGAATTCCCCTTTAAACCAGTTTGTAACACCTTCCTGATTTCTTCATTCATTAATGAGTTAAATAAAAACTTTAAAACACGTTCACTTTATATTTGTATGAGAGTCATGATTTTACATTGTAAAATCATTTTGCAATGTGGTTTATGCCTATAAAAACATTATTCTGAGAAGGTGTCTCTATAGGCATCACATGGCACAAAAAAGAGTAAGAAATCCAGCATGTAATGCCCCATCCTTGGGTACCTTCTGGTCCTAGACATTTGATACTCAAAAGCCTTTTCTCTTCTTCTGAGGTACTATCCCTTTGCTGAAGCAATGCAAGCCACGGGCTGTAGCTGCTGCTCAAAAGAGGGGATGGTCATAGTAGCAAGAAAGAGCAGGGTGGGTAAATCGCCCAATGTTTCCTTAGGTCAGTCTCCCAAGCGATAGAAATAAAAGCAAAAAATAAACAAATGGGACTTAATCTAATTTAAAAGCTTTTGTATGGCAAAGGAGACCATAAACAAAATGAAAAGACAACCTATATGGCCTGGGAGAAGATATTTGCAAATGATGTGACTGACAACGGCTTAATTTCCAAAATTTACAAACAGCTCCTACGACTCAATAACAAAAAACAAAAAAACAAACAACCCAATCAAAAAAAGGGCAGAAGACCTAAATAGACATTTCTCCAAAGAGAATATACAGATGGCCAATGGGCACTAATTATTAGAGAAATGCATTTAAAACTGCAGTGAGGTACCACTTCACATTTGTCAGAATGGCTATCATTAAAAAGTCTACAAATAACAAATGCTGGAGCGGGTGTGGAGAAAAGGGAACCCTCCTACACTGTTGGTGGGAATGTAAATTGGTGCAGCCACTATGGAGAACAGTATGGACGTTCCTTAAAAAACTAAAAATAGAGTTGCCATATGATCCAGCAATCGCAGTCCTGAGCATATATCCAGACAAAACTATAATTTGAAAAGGTATATGCACCCCTATGTTCATGGTAACACTATTCACAATAGCCGAGACATGGATACAGCCTAAATGTCCACCGACAGATGAGTGGATAAAGAAGATGTCGTACATATATACAATGGAATACTACTCAGCCATAACAAAAGAATGAAATAATGCCATTTGCAGCAGCATGGATGGACCTAGAGATTATCATACTAAGTGAAGTAAGTGAGAAAGATAGAGACAAATATCATTTGTCTCTTATATGTAGACTCTAAAACATAACACAAATGAACTTATCTACAAAACAGAAACAGACTCACAGAGAATAGACCTGTGGTTGCCAAAGGGGAAGGGGTAGGGGAGGGATGGAGTGGGAGTTTGGGATTAGCAGATGCAAACAGTTATATATAGAATGGATAAACAACAAGGTCCTACTGTATAGCACAGGGTACTATATTCAATATCCTGTGATAAACCATAATGGAAAAAATATGAAAAAGAATGTATATGTATGTATAAGTGAATCACTTTGCTGTACAGCAGAAATTAACACAACATTGTAAATCAGCTGTACTTCAATAAAGTAAATTTTAAAAAAAGAAAGAGCAGGGTGGGGATGGAGGAAGCAGAAGCATCATCTGAGACTTCCAAGTCATCTAACCACCTGGAAAAGGGCATTATCCTTTTTATCTGACAAGAAGAGGGTCTAGAGTCACTGTAGAGCTCTAGTCACCATTTCCCGCAGACTGTGCTCCATGGGGCCTCCTGGGGTGCTCGCAGTCCGCATTCTTCAAGGGAGGAAGAGCTGCGGAAAGGCGGTGACAGACAGCACCTTCGAGCACGCAGTTGTTTAGGCTGAGCTGGCGTTTGGCTTTTTATTGTAGCTGTCATTTTACTCAGTAGGGCCATGGCAGGAAAGTGTCAAGCTGGTTCCCTATTGTACACTTCAGTGTAGCTGTGTTGTTGCTGGTGTGTATGTTTTTTTTTTAATCACAAGTCTGGGCCTCCTGGTAATAGACTAAACATGAGCTGCTGCTTGCCTTCTTCCCTCTGTGGATGTCATCAATGTAATCAGGGAACAGGTGGGTACAGGCGATTAATAGGGTGGGAGGGGGTGGAGGGGAAGGGATCTACTCAAGGGGGTGGGGAGTTAATTTGACTCTGCAGCTCAGATGCAGCATCTCCTCTCAGCAAGGCTGCCACAGCAGTTATCGGTGGGAACAGCCTTTCTCGAGCCTCTCAGTCTCATTTCCAGTCTGGGCATGCTTGAGAAGCCATTACCATATTTATAGAGCTACCTAGCCCCAGGGCACACGCATGAGAGGGTAAGAAAGACCTATCTATTTTTCCAGCTGTGCTGCTATCCTTGGCTGTGAGGCTGGCGGGGGAGGAGGGAGGGCCCCATCCCAGCATTAGAAGGGTGGAGAGGATTAGGCTGCAGAACCTGGCCAGAGAGAACGTACATACTGGCCTCTTGCTTGCCTCTTCCAACTGGTTGGGCTGAGCCAGTGTGGCTATCCTTGCATCTATCAACCCTGAGAAAAGGAGCATGGTGGACCGCCAGTTAGGGAGAGCATTGCTGGGGAGCTAGTCTCAATGTCTGCTCCTTCTTCACCCTCAGCCTAGTTCCCTTACTGAAATTCAAAGCAGCCCGTGGATGGGGGGATGTGGAAGCAGTGCTGGAAAGTGGACAGAGCATGAACTTAAAGAGTCAAAGAAATCTTATTTGTTGTATAACCTTGGGCAGATTACTTTCTCTGAGCCTCATTTTAGTCATCTGCACAAAAGGGATAATGGACTGTTGGATGGATTTAATTACAGACATGGTTGAATGTGTCTTAATAAATGCTCCTCTTCCTTGATCAGGCCATTCTGTCTCACACTTCATGACTTACATCACTGCACTCTATGATGCTTTGTTGTAGCGGTCAGAAATGCCTGTATAAATTTATGCACTCCTCACTACCCCATCCCCATGAACACATGTGCACTCTTTCAGTTTCTCTGTCTTTGTCTGTGTGTCTCACACATACACACACACACATATACATACACACTAGTATTTTTGTTCTGATCAACTGTGGCATATCTACCCTGTTCTTTATACAACTTAGTGGGTTTTGCAACCAGAAAAGTCATTCTAAATCTCAGGATAGTAGTCCCAAATAAGGGTACTGTGACATTTCTGATTGTTTGTGTCTCTTGGCACCCCATATTCCCATGACCATCTGGTTATAATATCAAGGTTGCAATGAAAGCAATTGACAGCATGCTTTACCCCCTGCCTTCAGTCCAGCTAAAAGCCAAGTATACTGGCAGCAATTGGAGAGAAAATTTACTGTGTGTTCTGATGGGCTAATGAGGAAAGGATAGCAAGCATCTTGAAGCAAACTCTTAGTTCTACAAAAACTTGAAAACTAAACCACAAAAGAAACTGTGGACTCACCAGGTTGGGACCATCTTTGAGTGCTATTTATAGTCTCCCCTGCCTCTTTTTCTCTTCTAAGGAGAACGGATTCCAGAAGGGAGCCTTTAATTTGCTGATTAAAGATGCTGAGTGAGGAAGCAAAAAGGAGAAGCCAGGCTGAGGGAGCGCTAAATATATTTTCAGAAGGAAAGAAATGGTGACACCTGGAGAAAAACACACACAGGAGGGGAAGGCATCCGGGAAGGGTAGGGGAGAGAGGCTGAACAGAAAGGTGGTGGTGCTGATGGTGGTGCGGGTGATGTGATAACTGTGGCTGGGAAAATAGCGGGAAAGGGAGAGGATCCCAGGGACTGTTGAGGAAGTCTTGCTGTGCAGTATGCAGTGTAACCATCTCAACTCTGTCTCCTGTAATCAGGAGTTGTAGTCTATATTTCTCATCAGTCCTTTGGGAGCTGGAAGTGTGAGTGTGAGTGACTTTGTGTGTGTGTGTGTGTGTGTGTGAACTGCCGAGACTGGACCCAAGGAGGTTGGGTTGTAGTCGGATTACAAGTACCTATTACCAGATCAGCAGAGCCCCAGCCTTTGATGACTTATCTGAATGGACTCTGGAAGTGTGATGTCACACCCTACATTCACAGCGAAAGGAGAGAGGGAAATATCTATTTCAAGGGCAGCAAAAAGTCCTCTGCCTACAGCTCACAAAAACTGTGTCTCTGCTACATTATAGTATTTTTGTTTAACAGAATATATTTAGGTTGGTAAACAGAGGAGACATAAGAAGTGCTATTTTGGCTTCTGGAGCTCCAAATCAGACCCGACTCTGTCTCTCAGCAGCCAGGCAGGAGGTGAAGCAGGAGACCTGTGCTTTGAGAGTCCCTCTGATTGTCGTGAATCCACCTCCATCCACTCCCATGATATACATATGCAGTTATAATGCCCTGTCTATCCAAATGTATTTGTTTTTCTCAGACTCTGTTCAAATCTTCCATCCCCAATGAAGAATGTCTGGGATACCAAACCCTCACCAAGCTTTTGCTTCTCTGAACAGCTATAGAAATGATGGACATTAATACAGCATTTGTGTCTCATGTGATCTGACCCTCTCCTGTGTCCATCTCTGTCCTAGATTCAGTCTGACTTCCCAGCCTCAAGTCCAGTGACTATGCTACGCACAGGTGATAATTTTCCCTCCAAGTGCTACTTCCCCCAAAGAGGAATTCTGCTTATATCTTTGTCTTTACACAGATTCTCTTACTAGTTTATTTTGAATAATGAATTAGTGTTTGAATAAGACACTTTTTTTTCTAAAATAACCTCAAATAACATTAATTGTGCATGTTTATAGCAGTTTATAGAGGTCATGTGACAGAATTAGTAACAAATGAGGCAAAGACCTTTAGCACAGATTTGGTGATTATTCATGGGGATGTGGCAATTGCACATTGGCTGTCATTGTAAATGAGTCTTTTAAAGATCACTCCAAAAGGCAATACAGCAAATTCTGGGAAGATGACATTGATGATACAGTTTTTGCATCTCCCTAAACCCCCCATAAAAACTGAGCTAAGATATGAAAACCAAACAAACTGACAGCATCTATTTTTCAAAAACCTGAGTTACAAGGTATCCTCCAAACCTCAAATTATGAGCAGATGTGGACAACACACTGACACTTTGAGATCTGCATAGTATCAGAATCTGTGAGGGAGGATACAGAGGGGTGCAACAGATTCTCTGATAGCCCTAAAAAGAGGACAAGAGCCAACTCTCCACCAGACACTTAATAAAAAGCAGGCAGAAGGATTTGGGACAGCATCCTCAACTGCTGGGTTTTCGTACACTTCTGTACATAGTAAAGTGCAGTTATCCCTGGTACAGTCTGAAAGGGCTGGAATAGCCTGAGTTCAGTGAACTCTTAAAAGGATGTAGCTAACCTCTATTCTAGGGCAAAATCCCACATGGATGGGAAACTGCTGGAAACGGAATCCAGATTAAACTGGACAGAGATGATACAGCAAAAGAAGGATAAGATCAGACAAAAGTGGGAGAGAAGCAAGGAGATCTCAGAAAGCACAGGTCATATTATGAAGCAACAAAAGAGTGCTCTCGAGCCATGAAGCTAGAACATCTGTCGTGAACCACTTATTCCTCCCCAAAGTTCAGGAAAACTAATTTCACATAACAATAGGCAGAAAGGGATCAAGTCTGAGATCAGTACAAACTTACTAATAAAGAATGAGACAGAGGAGGCTAATATCATCTCCACTGGCAATGAAAACTGTAGCCTAAAATTTCAAAATGTACTAAAAGAAATTAAAATAATGATGGGGAAATGAAAAAAATCAATCTGTAAAAGAAAAACTTAGTAATGAAGTTGTAGAACTCAAGAAAGAATTAGAAATGGAAGAAAAAAAACTCAAAGATAAAGATTAAACTGGAAAGAACACAAGAGTGAATGAAAACATCAGAAAATATCGTGAAGTAAAAGTGAAAAGGAGTAAAATTTTAAACATCAAACAAATGAGGAAAGAGATGAAAAAAGATTTGAAAGTGACAGAAATGAAAGGTAAAGAATAACATATATATTATATAATAAAAATTCAGAAAGAACACCAAAGCAATGGGATAGAAATAATAAAAAGTTTAAAACAACTTTCCTAGATTAAAAAAAAAAAGATTTGACAGCACATACTGAAAAGAAACACCATGTACCCAAGAAAAATGACCCAGGCTGACCAATACTGAAACATTCTAAAAAGTACTTTGTGCTCCCAGGCAAAAGGACTAAGCCACTGAAGAAGGCAAGAGAATCTGATGGTCATCAGACTTCTTGACAGCAACGCTTCATATCAGGAGACAATGGAGTGAGATATTTAAGATACTCAAGGAAAGATAATATAAGCCATATATTATAAATCCAGCCAAACTTACGTTCAAGTATAAAGACTGCAGACAAACTGCTATCAACAAGCAAGAACTCAGGAAATATTGTTCCTAGGAGGCTTTACTGAGTAAACTACCAGTGAATGAAAATGACTGGAGAGACATTGACATAAGGCCTGGTGGTGAGCATTAAAGATACATCTACCTGTAAAACTAAATATAAGTGATGTTAATAAGGGAGAAAGTGCCGACTGTAACGATAGCACTGAAATTTTAGGAACTGTGCTACTACTTTTTAAAAGGGAGAAAGCATAAAAATAGTAGATTAAGCTTATGACTGCTTTAGAGTTATTAACTAGAAATAAAAGATATTGTTCCAGGGCTTCCCTGGTGGCCCAGCGGTTGAGAGTCTGCCTGCCAATGCAGGGGACACGGGTTCGGGCCCTGGTCTGGGAGGATCCCACATGCCGCAGAGCGGCTGGGCCCGTGGGCCACATCTACTGAGCCTGAGCATCTGGAGCCTCTGCTCCGCAACAAGAGAGGCCGCGATAGTGACAGGCCCGCGCACCGCGATGAGGAGTGGCCCCCACTCGCCGCAACTGGAGAAAGCCCTCGCGCGGAAACGAAGACCCAACGCAGCCAAAAATAAACATAATAAATAAATAATAAATAAAAATTTAAAAAAAATAAAAAAATTAAAAAAAATAAAAATAAAAAAAAGATATTGTTCCAAATCAATTCCTGGGATAGAAGGTGGTGAAGAAATTGTTACCAGCAAATTTCAGTATTATTTACAGTAGCAAACCAATAGTCAATTGCCAAAGGAGGATACTGGGGGTTGTATATAAAAGTATTGACTTAGAGGAGGCAACTTGAACAAACATAACTAACTTTCCTAAGTACACCATCGTCAAAAAAACCCCAAAAAAGTAAAAAGATAGAAATAAATAAAAGAGACCACATTATAAAGGGCCATTTGCATAAGACAGTGTGTCAGAGGGCAAATATAAAAATCATATCAATAAACGCAATGGGCTTAATTCACCTATTTTAAAAAGAAGTTCTATATTCTGCTATAAAAATGATATATAGACTCTGAAACTATATGATGTAGACAGGTTAAAAATAAAGTAAAAGGATGGGCTAATATATACCAGCAAAATGGAAATAAAAATAAATCAGAGGACATTTCCATTATCCCCCCAAAGAAACCTGTATCCATTAGCAGCCAACTCCCATTTTCTTCAATACCTCCAGTTTTAGACAACCACTAATCTACTTTCGTATGTTTCATATCAATGGAATCATACAATGTGTGCTCTTTTGTGACTGCCTTTATTCACTTATAATGTTTTCAAGATTCACCCCTGTTATAGCATGTATCATCTTCAGTCCTTTTGATTGTCAAATAATATTCCATTGTGTGGATAATTCATTGCCTTGATGGTTGCACAACTCTAAAACCATTGAATTCTAGACTTTAAATGGGTAAGTTGTTTGGTATGTGAATTATATCTCAATAAGTAAATAACTAAAATAAATCAAGGTTCATAATCTTTATATCAGAAAAAGCAGACTCTAGATAGGGTGACCAATATGTCCAGTTTGCCTGGGACTTTGCTGGTTTTAGCACTGAAAGTCTCACATCCTGGGGAATCCCTGGGCAAACTGGGACATTGGTCACTGTAAATTTAGACCAGTGATATTTAAAGGAGACAAAGAAAAATATTTATAATGTTAAGTTCTGTAAAGCTCAATGAAGATAGAGTCATTATTTATATTCATGCATCCAAAGCCACAGCCAATACACAAAGTAGAAATGATAGGAGATGCAAGAAAGAATAGAAACTCATAGCAGTATCTAACATACTTGGCTCAACCCAGGACACATGAGGTGGACAAAATTTGATAGAATTTAGAAGGCCTAAACAGCACAATGAATAAAATAGTTATCTGAATCTCAGTAATTCAGAATACAGATTATTTTCAAGTGCACGTAGAATATTCATGGGATTGTCCATATTTTAGGATACACACACACGCACACAGACATACACACACATATGCCCCTCAATAAATTCCAAGGAATAGGAATAATAAAAATTTATGAGGATATTTATTTATTAATTATTTTTAAGGCCGCCACTGTGCAGCATGCAGTATCTTAGTTCCCTGACCAGGGATCAAACCTGTGCCCTCTGCATTGGGAGTGTGGAATCTTAACCACTAGACCACCAGGGAAGTCCCTAGACTGCCAGGGAAGTCCCTGTGAGGATATTTAATAAAAGGAGAAACTATTTAAAAAGTTGTAAAAAGTTTTCTCTAACAAGAATTTTTTTAAAAACTGTTACTAAAAATACCTTGGGAAAAGTAAAACAAAATTATAAAATTATTTGAAAATAATGAAAATATAGCATGTAAAATCTATAGAATGAAATATTTGTCAGAGAAAAAAATCATAGCATGAAATACCAATATCAATAAAATTAAAAAGATAAAAATAAATGAATAAAATAATAAAGCTAGAAAAATCAGTAAAGTTAGAAAAACTATAACAAAGTAAACTAGAAGAAATTAGGAGGAAGGAATTGATAACAATGTAAGTAGGGGTTAGTGGAATAGAAATCTTAAACTAATAGGTAAATCCCAAAGTTGGTACTTTGAAAAAACATTAATAAAATAAGCCACTAGCAAATATAATCAAGAAATTGGTGGGAGAAAACATAGACACATAAAAATAGTAACCCCAGAAATCCCCTTGAAGACTTCCCTGCCTCGTGAGATCTAGGGGAATTCCATGGTTTGAATAAAGCTGAAGTCCTCCCTCAGATTTCTGGTAATTCAAGATAGGAGTGAGATATGGCGTAGAGAATGGTGTTTAACTTTGTCGTGCCTCTAGACCTCTTAGAGACTGCATGGATTTTGCTTCTGTTTCATGCTACTTCACACTTAATGTAAATTTAACCCCTTCTTCATAATTAGCAACCACTGCTACCATCATGATGAAAATGATCTATTCCTAGTATTTGAGCGTATACTATATTTTACAGAAAAATTCAGAGGAATCGTATCAGCCAGTACCCAGTACTCTGCTTTCTCCATTTTCCAAGACTCCCTTTTTCCAACCTTCTTCTTTCTACCTTTCCTCCTCCTTTCCTTTTTGTTATCTTGAGCACTTCAAATTCATCTCCCTGTACGACAGAGTAGCATCAACTTTCCTTTTATGTCTTCATGCCCATCATATAATGCTGACTTGTCAGATTTACACTTATTTTCTCCAAAAAGATAATCTTCTCTTTAGTAGCTTCTGTTATGTTTATAAACATTGTTATGCTTATAAGATGCAAGTCACTAGTGGGCCACAGACGTAAACAGGACAAGGTCTAGGCAAGGTACAGTAGGATAAAAATTGCTGGTAGGGATATGCTGTGGAAAATAGTTTGGTCGTTTTTCTAGAAGTTAAACTAAGAATTATCACGTAAATTAGCAATTCCTTTCCTCAGTATATATCCAAGAGAAATGAAAACATATATCCACACAGAAACTTACTTGCAAGTGCATGTTTATAGCAACATTATCATAATAGTCAAAAGGCAGAAACAAACTCCCATCAACAGAGAAGTAGATTAATAAAATGTGGTATATCCATACAATGGAATATTATTCAATCATAAAATGAGCAAAGTACTGATCCATACATAGATGAACCTCTAAAACCGAAGCTAGACACAAAAGCTCACCTATAATATGATTCATTTTACGTGATATATCAATAATAGGTAAATCTGTAGAGACAGAAAGCAGATTAGAAGGTACCTGGTGATAGAAGAGGGAGGAACAGGGAGTGATTTGGCACAGGGTGTTTTTGTGGGTTAATGGAAATGTTTTGAACCTAGAGAGACCTGCTTGTGACACAATATTGTGGATACCCTAAGTAACACTGAATTGTACACTTTAAAATAGTTAATTGTATGATATGTGAATTTCACTTCAATTTTTGAAATACACAAAACCAAAATAGCCAGTGGTCAATGGTATACATGGTATTACTTGGGGATCAGTAGGAGAGAAAAATCAAACCCTGGGTTTCTTATCTTGGATGCTCTTGAAAGGCAAGCCTGAGATGACAGCTTGCTTGTAGGTAACGATCCAGGGAACAGGAGTGAGGGGCTGGGGAGTGATTAGGGAAGTAGGGAAAAACATACCAGATGTGTCATCAAGTTGGCTACTGCTCCAGAAGCTTGATGCTCCAATTCGCCAGAACTCTTGAAAAATCTTGAAATGAACCCCAGAACCTCAGATTGAGGACAAGAAGGGAGGTGTTTATCCATCCAGTGGTTAAGAGGGCCCTTCAGTCACTAATTCACCTGTACTTCTGGGTTGCACATATTTGAGCATCCATCAGGTTCCCAAGGTTGTCCCATTGCTTGGTGGCAAAGAAGCCCATGACCGGGAAGTGAGTGGTATGTGACACGGGCTAACAGGTCTCATTGCACCTGCATTCAGCTGTAATGAGATGAGACCAGGATGAGGCTGGTCTCTGTGGCTGACACTGAGGAGGAAGAGGTGTGGCTAAAAGGATTTGATGCCCAAGTGATACTAAATCAGGTATTTAACCAGGTATGTTGGGTCAGGAAGCAACAAATCATGCTGCCACCACCCCATTCCACCTTTCAGAATATTTTGACTAAAATCAGTTGTATATGAATATCTAAGTGTAGTCTCCTTAAAATTAAAGGGACTCCTTAAATGCTAACACTTGAGATCTCTGGCTTTAATAGCCTGGCTTGACTTGAGAGTTAGAGGACCAGAGGCTGTCATTTTCTTTTGTGAAGATCTAGTGATAATCTTTCTTAGTGTGAAAATTTTCACTAAAAACATCCATTACACTCATGTGCATTTACAGATGAATATCATGTTCCCCTCTATTTGTATTTTTGTACTTTTATCAGTGTTAAAGGATATTCACTCTTTCAATAAATATCTGTGAGTCATTCACTGGGTGCCAGACACGGAGAAAAGCAGTGGCCAAGGCAGGAGACAGGCTGGATATACTTGATAGTACTGAAGGAAATTTAGAATTGGGCACACAGTTCCAGGTGCCAGGAGTGCTGTGAAAAGGCAAACATGACAAGCCATGGGGGTACCTCAGTGGGGCCTACTCAAGTTTGGGGAGTCAGGAAATCTGGGGAGACTCTTCCAAGAAAGTGATGTCTTAGATACATTTTGGAGGATAAAGTGGAGGTTGACCAGAAAGCCTGAAAGGGCATCCAGGCAGCGGGGACTCTACAGGTAAGCAGGACAAATGTTACCATTGCCATTTACAAATGAGGAAACTGAGGCTCAGAGAGGGGAAGTGACTTACTCAAGATCACATTGGTAAAGTGACCCAGTGTAACAGAAAACTCAGAGAATGTTTGCTTTATGAGAGCCTTCCAAGCAAACAGTTCTCAAGATGAAATAGGATTTAATTACACTTGCAGTAGATTCAGAAACTGCCTCCTGGCTAACTCAGCTGGGGGCCTGATTATGATAGCAACAGCAGGACACCTGGGTACAGCACACCATCTGGGGCTAAATCTGGTGGGTGAGTCTGTCAAGTTTTTGATTGAAATCCTCTTTCCTTGCATTAGTTTCCATTATCTCTATCCATCGGAAATTCAAGCCATTAGTAAAACCCAATTTAATCTTCAGAAACTGAAATATTCCTGCGCTGACCTCCAGGAGGCCACAGCTTCCCAGAAAATAGTTCGCCTGTAATCTTGTACATCAGCACATTTACTTCCCTTTAATGGCCATCAATCCAAGAAAGACGTCCTTGTTGGCACGCTAGTTCCTGGGTGAGAGAAACTAATGCTAAGAGTGCCCACAAAGAATGAGACGGGCTCATGGTTCAAATGTAATTGTACAGGAGCAGTGTTCAAATGTCTTTTAAAAAAAAAATTATGGCAGTGGGGAAGAAAGAATGGGCTCATTCAGTGGGTCTCAGAGGCAGAATGAGACCAGTGGTAGAGTTTCTGGGAAGTCAGTTTTGATTCAGTGTATCTAGGCACACATTGGAGCTGCTTGGCGCCATCCCTCGCTACTGCCGTGTGGGATGCAGGCGCAGTGAGCTCTCCGTTTTGGAGAAGGTGTAGGAGAGAATGGGTTATCAGCATCAAAATACCTGTGAAGGCAAGTTTTATGTTGGATAGAAAGTGAAACTAGAAATCCTTTAAGAAAATTTCTAACCTAGTAGTTATCTTGTGTGTGGAGTGATTGGTCAAAAGACAAAGATACTAATATAACCTCCATCTATTTTGTTCTCCCTCCAGATTAGCTCACTGTGACCTTCACACAGAGTTCCCTGAGCCCTTCCTAGGGCATATCACAAATGCCTCTATTTCTGGAAATTGCCGCAAACTTCAGACACTTCTCTTCTATGTATTAAAATTTGTATATCCTGTATCATATCATCCTGAAATCTTTAAAGATGCCAATATATGACAAAGTATGATCTTGTGGGTTAAACAAATGATAATGTTTGTGCTCCCCGGGACTGTATGGTAACAGAGATCTTTTTTTTTTTAAGATTTCAAAGCACAAGCTTTTATTTTTGTAATCAGTTTCTGTTTATTTTTTTATTTTTTTAAATTTATTTTTAAATTAATTTTTATTGGAGTATAGTTGATTTACAATGTTGTGTTAGTTTCTGCCGTACAGCAAAGTGAATCACTTATACATATACATATATCCACTCTTTTTTATATTCTATTCCCATATAGGTCATTACAGAGTATTAAGTAGAGTTCCCTGTGCTATACAGTAGGTCCTAGGTCCTTATTAGTTATCTATTTTATATATAGTAGTGTGTATATGTCAATTCCAATCTCCCAGTTTATCCCTCCCCGCCTTCCCCCTTGGTAACCATAAGTTTGTTTTCTATATCTGTGACTCTATTATTTCTGTTTTGTAAATAAGTTCATTTGTACCAATTTTTTAGATTCCACATATAAGCGGTATATGATATTTGTCTTTCTCTGTCTGACTTACTTCACTCAGTATGACAATCTCCAGGTCCATCCATGTTGCTGCAAATGGCATTATTTCATTCTTTTTCATGGCTGAGTAATATTCCATTGTACATATATACCACATCTTCTTTACCCATTCCTCCATCGATGGACATTTAGGTTGCTTCCATGTCCTGGTTATTATAAATAGTACTGCAATGAACATTGGGGTGCATGTATCTTCTAAATTAGGTTTTCTCCAGATATATGCCCAGGAGTGGGATTGCTGGATGATTCGGTAGCTCTATTTTTACTTTTTTGAGGAACCTCCATACTGTTCTTCATAGTGGCTATACCAATTTACATTCCCACCAACAGTGCAGGGGGGTTCCCTTTTCTCCATACCAGCATTTATTGTTTGTAGATTTTTTTGATGGTGGCCATTCTGACTGGTGTGAGGTGATACCTCATTGTAGTTTTGATTTGCACTTCTCTAATAATTAGTGATGTTGAGCATCTTTTCATGTGTCTCTTGACCATCTAACAGAGATCTTTAATGCCTTCATCCCCAAAGGGAGAAGCACAAACTTAGGAATCAAACAGCGCAATGCTCTCAGCGAATATGTGGGGAAAATATTAAGTGAATAATCATAGGGACTAGATGTTAGGAGTCAGGATACCTGGGTTTCAGCTCTAGATCTCTGCCCCCGAAGCTGTGTGATCCTATGAAAAAATCAGCTCTGCCAGAGAAAGAGAAAAGGACAGGCAGAGCTGCAAGAACAATGCACGTTAGGAATGAGAACTTCTTCCAGTGGATGGAGAAGAGGGAGTGTCATGGAGACTTGCTGGAAATTAGTCTTGAGAGGTGGATTGGGGTCAGAATGTGAAAAGTATTGACTGTCTCATGAAAGAATTTGACCTTGGTCTGTTATAAAATGTGTTTTCACTGAAGATTTTCTAGCAAGGGAACAGCATGATCAGAGGAGCACTTAACAAAAAGAAAAAGGACACGTACAAAGTGGAGGACAGATTTTCTTTGATGAAGACTGAGAGATCATTTAGATGCCCCCAACCTGGATGAGGGGTGATAAGGACCTATCCTAGGACAGGGACAGTACAGGAGACAGTGTCAGTGTATTTGGGAGTGAGAGTTCACGGAACTTGGAGCAATTGCTCAAGGGAGGCAAGACCCAGATGACAGTTAAATGCTACTCTGGGATGGTCAATCTAGATTTTCAGGAGCATTTCAGGAGGAAGTAGAGTAGACTGGCTAAGAACACAGTGTTGCCATCAAACTCATTCTTAGTTGACTCCTGGCTTTGCAATTTAATAAATACATGAAATTAGCTGTGTTCCCTCTCAGAGTCTCCGCTGCTTCATCTGTAAAATGGAAGTGGCAATAATAGCAACTTCATGAGATTACTCTGAGGATTCAATGAAAAAACCTAAAGGAATTTAGCGAAGTATTCAGTACATGGGAAAATGATCAATAAACATAACATGTAATTATTAATTATTGTATAATACGTGGAAGATACAAAGTAAAATGGATTTGAAGGTGGCATTTTCCAGAAGTCAAATTTTGCTTAGGTAAAATCAGGGAGCCTTCCTTCCTTGCTTCCTTTTCCTGTTTTTGCAACTAAAGCAGTGTTTCTGTTGCTCCCATGGGATGATAAAACCAAGGTTTGACGGTTTGAACCTCTTAAGGTGTTTCCATCTTTGCTTCTGCTTTTCCCTTTGCTAGGGTTTTGTTCTCTTTGTTCAGGTTTTGTTCTCTTGGAAGACTTTATCCTTATCAGAGAAGCAGGGTTGGAAGTGGTCTGTGACCAAGCATCTCAGCTTTATCAACAAAGACAGACTGGCTCCCTGGAGCACCATTTAAACTTTTTCAAGAAAAATTTCTGATTAGCTTCATTTGGCCAGGTCACTCCTGGGACAATCAGCTGTACCCAGGAGCTGGGTAGTGGGACTAAACCTTCATTCCTACTACTTGGTTGGAGTGGGGGAAGGAACATTACAAAAATAGTAAGTCTGTTTGCAAACCTGTTGGTTTTGCTGAACTGGCTTTATAATTTTGCATAAGGACTTTTCTCATGCCATGAGGACACACTTGTCTATGCTTTCTTTGCTGGGCACAGAAACTGGAAAAGGTGGGGTGCTGCCTCCCCTCCTCCTCCACCTTGCCCCCTCACAGTGCTCCCATTATAGGCTCAGTTGGCCAGATAACATCCCAGATACTTGGGCACTGAGGGTCTGTGCTGGTTGGGGCATGCTGTCTTTGCCTGGGCCAGCTGCCCTGCCACCACTTGAGATTCTGGGCAGATCTATGAATGAACACATTTCAAATGCTATCAATATTTTATGAATTTCCATCCACTTACTTTAATGGGGAACTGTAAAAGCATTTAACCATATTACACCCCTTCTCTCAGGCACTGCATTATTCCAACAGAGCTGTTTTATTAGAGTCAACCACCAGGGTTATTGGGATGGCTTTATCCCTCCCTCCCAAAATTTGTCCATCTGCATAGTTGTAAGTCTGTCCGTCTACCAAATTTTCTCTAATCTATCTATTAAATAAAATCAGTCATTAGCAAAGAGAACACAGTTTTGGTAATAGTGCATGTGTACACATGCTCACACGTGTGCACACATTCATATGCACATACGCAAGTGCACTAAGAAAGATTTCATCTCCTGGCCTTGCATGACTAGACTTAAGCTTTAAAAAGACCTTTGGTTTTATGGACTCCCCTGGGTTCTCTGCTGGAGCATTTACTCCCTTGTCTTCTGGGAAAAAAATTCTCGGGGAAACGTCTTACCTGAAGTTTAAATATTTGAATTTGATGGTGAAGTGTCCAGGCATCAAAGTCAGAGGGCCACTGGTTTCACAGCTGAGCTCTACCACTTACCTTTGTGATCTTGGGCAAATCGCTTGACTTGACAGAGCCCTCTCTGTAAAAGGGAGATTTCAGTAGCCACCTTTCGGGAAGTGGTGAGGATCAAGTGAGGGAGCCTGTGAACGAGCTCTGTGAAGTACCTGCCTGGCGAGGGGGTGATGGCAAACACATGATTCCTGAAACTGAAGGGCTTGGGGATTTCTCTCTTTCCACTTTCTGGATATTGAGAATTTCTGGGCTAGTACATGCATTTGTTTCTGGAGATAGCATCAGCCTGCAGGGCATACCTGAGCACAGCTTCCCTCCCACCACAGTTTATCTCCCCACCAAAAATCCCACTCCTTCCGGACCTCACCCCATCCCAACCCACTCTGAGAAGCCTTCCTTGGTCCCCCAAGGCTGGGTTAGGGACCTTTCTCTGAGCTTTCCCATCACCACCCACCTTGTCTCCATATTACAGCATTTACCTCACTCTGTTATAATTATCTTTCCCCTTCCGGATGATAAGCTCTTTGTGGTCAGAGTTCAAGTATTCTTTCTTAGCACAGCTAACAAAGCCCCTGGGGATCTGAACTCTGCCAACCTCATCTCTCAGAAGGCTTCTAACCACCCCGTCTTCTCTGTCCATTGAGTCTAGCCACCATTTTGTTCAGCACCTACTCTGTGCCAGATAGGGTTCTAAACACAATATATGCAATAGCTCATTCAATCCTTACATCAGCCTTAAGAGATAGGGACTATTCTGATCTGCATGGTACAGCTGAGGACGCTGAGGCTCAGAGAAGATGGGAGACTTAAACAGGGTCACAGCTAGTAAGGAGCAGAGCCAAGGTTTACCCTCTGGTCTCATTCTGGAGACTGCACTCACCACTGCGCTCCACTCTTTATTCATACCCTGTTCTATCCCATTGCTTTAACAAAATTGACTGCCACATAGTCCTCTTCTCTATGCCATGTTCAATGTCAACTCCTTGCCTTTGCATATGCTACTCTTCTCCCTGGAATTCCTGTCTGCTTCCCTGACTTTTCTTCCACTTGCCCTTGAGTCAAAACACCTTCCTCAATGCCCTAGCTGTATGTGTACCTAACATGGCATGTGTAGTAGATCAGGTTAGACTGGCGGCTTCTTAGGGCAGGGGCTGTCTATGCCTTGTTGAATCCTGGTACCTAATGTAGTTGCTGGCCCCTAATGGAAAATTAATCCCTATTTGTTAAATAATTTTTTGACATTCCTGGAATCTGAAAAGGCTTTCCCAATATTGTCATCTCTCTTAACCCTGACTTCCACATAAATTGTATATGTAAATCTCTATCTTTGATAACATGGTTATCTGCATGCATAACTAACTAAGATGCCAGATCAAATGAATAACTGTGAGATAAAGGTACGAGTAATGTATGTCTGAATTGCTTAAGGACCAGCCAAAAGAGTCCTAGGGCTCCAAAGCTAGGTTGGTGCATCTACAGAGTGTTTAGGGTAAAGATTGGGGGTCTCATGCTGATCTCTCTGGGACTCTTTGAAGAGGAAACTGTGCTCACAAGGAAAATGGAGGAATGGAGGAACAAAATACAGACTTTATGCCTAAACATCTGGACCCATGTGGCTCTCTCCAAATGCCAAGCATCTTTGGTAAGTGGTGCTGGTATACAAGGATTATGGTCATAAACTTAAGTATTTCCTACATTTATGAACATAAATGATAGGGTCTCCAGAATGGACTTTGAGTCTACTTACCCGAACAGGCTCTTGGACAAGGAGGGCTGCCTGCTAATTCACCCAAAAGGGTGGGTAATCCATAGTATAGAATGAGCATAAATTCAGATATACTTAATCTTTTAAAGCAGTGACCCTACCCTCCATTGAATTGAGGCCCAAAGAATGTTAGATTCTGCCATCCAGATTAGCATCTTTTCTGAAGGGTGTCTGGGGTCTATCCCTTCTAGGCTAAAGTACTGGATGTGGGGCAGAAAAGTTCTTCTGCATAAAGCATCCAACTTAAAATGTGTAGGAGTGGAGAGGGCCAAACAATGAGTCTGAGACAAAGTTCATGGATGGGCAGTGTCTAGTGTCACTGCAAGGAAAACCAAGCTAAGACATCAAGTGGCAGAATCAGAAGACAGGTGGACTTGGAATTTAATGGTGGCAGATGATAGTGAAAAGAGGAAGATTCTAGGTGTTTGTTACAATCAGAGATAGAACTTGCTTTGTCAACTTTCTGTCCAGCAGGTCAGGGTCATCAGCAAGCATAGGGCTCACTGGAGTGCACCAGGAAAGTCATGATCTTCTGAGTAAGTGGTCAAAGGGGATCTTGGCTGGAGCTAATCTTCTTCTCATCTATCTCAGTGGGTCTGGTGGTGCCACCTGGGTGAGATCGCCAAGCTTCCTTCCCTTCCCCAGCCCCCTAAGTTCTTCCATCTTTAGCACAAGAATGAAGATCATTTCTAACAAGAAAATGAAATCAGCTGCCAAGCCCCATCAGCCACCTGTGTTTCCCCTGGCCTACTGCCAGCAAAACCTTTCTCCTGAGCAGACAGAAAACATTTCAGCCTTATGACAGCCCCCTGTCACTCTGATGACCCGTGTCTCTCTGCTGACATGATAGCTGAGTGTGTGAGACAGACAGTGTTTGTGTGATTCTGGCAGCCTTGTAGTGGAATCACCAGACTGGGATGAGGGGGGCAGGTTGGGGCTGGGAGATCTAGGAAGCTGGGTCTTTTCCTCTTCTGTCCGTCTCCTACCCAGCAGGTTGATGAGATAGCAACAAGCCTTCTCAGTCTAGAAGCCCAGTCTGTTGTTCAGAGAGCTATAAAACTCCACCTCCAGATCTGATGGTTTTTAGTACAAACCAGCTCAACTCAACACACATTTACTGAGATCCTGCCTTGTGCCATGCAAAGTATTAGATGCTGAGGGACTACAAAGATGAAGAAGAAAAAAAATTATAAGGGCAGCTCCCATTGAGGATATGCTGAGTGCCAGGTTTTGTGGTTACTGTTACATAAATTTACATTTAAACATCTCAGTAACACTATGAGTAAGATATTATTAATAGCCCCATATTCCAGATGAAGAAACTATAAGAACTCAGAGAGGGTAAATAACTTGCTAAGGTTATACCAGTAATGAGTAATGGATCTAGAATTCTGATTTAGGCCTCTTTGGTTCTAAAGCTTATATTGTTAACTTTTATGCTCTATTTTCTTCAATAAGTGCTTTTAGCAGGCTAGAAAGTTATATGTATATATATCTGGTATAATGCCTATCAATAAAACAAAATCTTACTGTAACTGAAAGGAGGAAGTGTACCATATAACATTCATAGGTTTTTTAAAACATATATTTATTTATTTTCCTTTTTTTTTTTGGCTGAGTTGGGTCTTAGTTGCAGTACACGGGATCTTTGTTGAGGCACATGGGATAATTTTCATTACGGCACGCAGTCTGCTCGGGCTTCTCTCTAGTTGTGGTGTGCAGGTTTCTCTCTCTAGTTGTGGTGCGTGGGCCCCAGAGCCCATGGGCTCTGTAGTTTGCAGCACATGGGCTCTCTCGTTGAGGCGCATGAGCTCAGTAGTTGTGTCGCGCGGTCTTAGTTGCCCCGTGGTATGTGGGATCTTAATTCCCCAACCAGGGATCTAACGCGTGTCCCCTGCATTGGAAGGCAGATTCTTTACCACTGGACCACCGGAGAAGTCCCAGCATTCACAGGTTTTTAAGTAAAACAGAACTGGGCTTGAACTCCTCCATCTCCTAATAGCTGTGTGACACTACTGACCTCTCTGGACCTCAGCATTCTCATCTGTTAAATGGAATAATAATACTTATTATTTTGTGGAATGATGATGAAGGTTAAATAAGAAAATATATGTGAAGTCTACATAGTTAACAAGTGTTGAGTCTTACTCTGTACAAAGCCTTCTGATGCAATCTCATTTGATCCTAATAACAACCTTAAGCAAGACACCATTATTATTATTATTAATTATAATTCTCTTTTTACAAATGAGAAAACCAAGCCTTAAAGAAGTTAAATAACTTGTCCAATGAAGTTAAATGGCAGTGTGGAACTTGAACTCAGTCTATCTGACTTCAAAAACTACTTCTAGGCAGACACATTGAGCTCCATTGGTAGACAGAGTGGCCTAAGATCTGTCTGAAGATCATTCAGGACTACAGAACATGCTCTTTCACCATATCAGGCTGCCTTTTTTTGATAGGACAGACTATGGGGAACCTATATCATTCTGTTGAGTCTGTAAGAGCATTTTATTATACATAGGATGTTGTTTGGAATTTGCCCCAATATTCTCTTTTGGATGACTGATGTATGTCAATTGCATATATATTGAAAGAAAACAGAGCTTTCTTTTTGGTATTCGTGGATGTTTCTGTAACTCGTACCTCAGAGTATAGCAAGTTCAATGACCAAAGATGTTTTTCTAAAAGAAGTAGATTAATACCAATTAACAGGTCGAGGTAGGAGTTGAGACCTTAGCTTGTTCACAGAATGAGTTGTGACTTCGTGTCATCTGACACGTGCATAATTACACACACCAGGAAGCATACACCAATGCACACATCACAATAAATGTGTGCTTAATTATAAGTCACCATGCATATATGCTTAATTACACATCGTGCTACCTGCAGGATTAATAACGTAATGTTACATGCACACAGTCAGAAGAGGTGACATTTGATGACTTTAAGAGAGCTTGGAGAACATAAAGGAGCAATTTTTAAACAGTTGCATAATGTGTGTGCTTTCTTTTCTCTCCACAGAAGGCATCAGACACTAATTTCTACTCAATCAATCAAGAAGCATTTATTGAACAAGTCCTGTCAATTTTGCTTTTATAGTATCTCTTGCATCTTTCCTTTCCTTTACATTTTCTTGATTGCTAATGTCATCCTCTCTCACCTGACAGTCTAAGGTAATTGGAAGGACACTGCATTCAAATCTCTCTCCCTAACCCTTGGCCAGCACCTTGGCCCAGGACACCATCACTTCTTCTTATGTGCATTTCTGTAGAAGTCCCTAACAGGTCTCCTGCTTCTTCCTGGGTCTTAAACTCTCCACCACGAACCAGGGAATGTTCGGAAAACTCAATTCTTTTTTTTTTTTTTTTTTAATTAAAAAAAATTTTTTTTATTGAAGTGTAGTTGATTTACAATGTTGTGTTAGTTTCAGATATACAGCAAAGTAATTCAGTTATACATATATTCTTTTTCAGATTCTTTTCCATTAAAGGTTATTATAAGATACTGAATATAGTTCCCTGTGCTATATAGTAGGTCCTTGTTGGTTATCTATTTTATATATAGTAGTGTGTATATATTAATCCCAAACTCCTAATTTATCCCTCCCTTCCTTTTCTCTTTGGTTATCATAAATTTGTTTTCTATGTCTGTGAGTCTATTTCTGTTTTTTAAATAAGTGCATTTGTATCATTTTTTTTAGATTCCACGTATAAGCGATATCATATAGTATTTGTCTTTCTCTTTGTGACTTACTTCACTTAGTATGATAATCTCTAGGTCCATCCATGTTCTGCAGATGGCATTATTTCATTCTTTTTTTGTGGCTGAGTAGTATTCCATTGTATATACGTACCACATCTTCTTTATCCGTTCATCTGTCAGTGGACACTTACTTTGCTTCCATGTCTTGGCTATTGTAAATAATGCTGCTATGAACATTGGGGTGCATGTATCTTTTCAAATTAGATTTTTCTCTGGATATATGCCCAGGAAAACTCGATTCTGATCATCTCAATCTTTAGCTTAAAACTCCCCAGTGACTGCATTTATCCACAAAAGCTTGGCATTCTGAGCTTAAGCTACAGGGCCCTGTTCGTCCTGGCCCCTGCCCACCAATCCAGCCTCTAATCGTTCTTGCCTTTCCCCTCTGAGGTCCAGCAACACTGCTTTCTCTCCACCCTTTTAGCAAACCATAATTTCTCCTTCCTCAAGGTCCTTCCATACATATTGATCCTTTGCCTCCCAAAGTTCTTCTCCAGTTCTGTTTATCTAATTAAATCCTACCTAACCCTCAGATCTCCACTCAAATATAACTTTCCTAGGAAAGCTTTCACTAGTGCCCCAGACTAGGTTAGGTCTCACTATCAAACGCTGTACTTTTCCTTCCTAAAAAGTTGTCACTATACACTATTTAGGGTCATCTTTGCAATATTTTGATTAATTTTTGCCTCAGTCATAGTAAGTTCCACAAGGATGACGTTTGAGTATATTTTATTTTCCATTATGTCCTCAGCTCCTGGTATAGTTCCTGGCACACAGTAGCCTTTTAGTAAGATTATCAGATTTAATGAATGAAAATATAAGATGCTCAGTTAAATTTGAATTTCAGACAAACACATTTCACTTTTTTTTTAGTTTAAGTATGTCCCATGCAATATTTGGGACATACTTACACTAAAAATTAAGTGTGTACCTGAAATTTAAATTTAACTGAACAGTCAATATTTTATCTGGCAACCCTACTTCTAAGCACTTAATATTTGATTATTGAAGCATAAATGAATGAATAAATTAATGATTAAATGAAGATTCAGAAGACCCTGGTTCTACTTAAGCCATCATTCCTGGTTTCCCTTCACCAGTCACTTGATTTGTCCTCACATACACGGTGAAGGTCAATGATATGTAACTAAGACTCCTATCATATTGGCATGAAATAGTGGAAAAGTATGGCAAAAGCCAAATAATGATCTCTCCTCACCACAGTCCTCTCAGGCCAGTTCTTTATTTCTAGAATTATCTGACAGGCTAAATTATTCCATCCTCCTCCTCCAAGTTCTAACTCTCCCTCATGGCCAAAAAGAATCTTAAATACTCCTTTTTTGCATGCTCTTCTAGGCCTTTTGTAATCTGACACTATCACATTTTAGATCTAACAGGCTAGAAATAATATTTAATATTAATAGTTAAAACAATAAAAATCAATGGAAAAAATCCATAATGAAGAAACCTTCAAAAGTTTAAATAAAAACAGAATCAGTATTAGTGATTTTTCCTTTTGCCTCAGGCTCCAATATGGCTTAGCACAGCGCTTTTTATTTAAGCTTTTGATATTTGCTCATTGTGGATTTATTTGCATTAACCGTGATTTTTAAAATTTTTGAATTAGAGTATTTGTTATTGTGATTACTGAATGTTTTGGCATCCCGTTCAATTCTGTGCCTCTTCCTAGTCCCAGCCCTGGTAAGTGGAGACAGCCTTCGGAAGGCAACATACAGGGAAGAGGCCGTCAGGAGCGGGTAGAGCAGGATCTAAAGTGCCATGCTAACTTATCCTCTGGGCCATGGGAATAGAAAGGCTTTGAGCAAGAGAGGGACAGATTCTGATTGAGTTTTGGAGAGGTGTTCTTTTTTAACTGAAGTATAGTTGATGTATACAGGTGTACCATATAGTGATTCACAATTTTTAAAGCTTATTTTCCATTTATAGTTAGTATAAAATATTGGCTGTATTCCCCATGTTGTACAATATATCCTTGTAGCTTATTTATACCTGATAGTTTGTACCTCTTAAGCCCCATCCCTATATTGCCCCTCCCCTCTTCCCTCTCCCCACTGGTAAACACTAGTTTGTTCTCCATATCTGTGAGTCTGCTTCTTTTTTGTTACATTTAATAGTTGATTGTATTTTTTAAAATTCCACGTGTAAGTGATATCATACGGAATTTGTGTTCTCTTTCTAACTTATTTTGCTTAACATAATGCCCTCCAGGTCCATCCATGTTGCTGCAAATGGCAAAATTTCATTCTTTTTCATGGCTGAGTAATATTCCATAGTATATATGCACCACATCTTCTTTATGCATTCATCTGTAGATGGATACTTAGGTTGCTTCCTCATTTTGGCAATTGTAAATAATGCTCCTATGATCATTGGGATGCATGTATCTTTTTGAATTCGTGTTTTTGTTTTTTGTTCAGATGTATACCCAGAAGTGGAATCACTGGGTCATATGGTAGTTCTATTTTTATTTTTTAAGAAACCTCCATACTGTTTTCCACAGTGGCTGCACCAGTTTACCAATTTACACTCTAACCAACAGCATATGAGGGATCCCTTTTCTCCACATCCTCGCCAACATTGGCTATTTGTGTTCTTTTTGAAAATAGCCATTCTGGCAGGTGTGAGGTGATATCTCTTTGTGGTTTTGATTTGCATTTGCCTGCTGATTATCGATATTCTGGCTGATGGTCTGGTCCAGAGAGCTGATTGGAGGGATGGTGACTAAAGCAGGGAGACCACGGAGGAAGGTAGTGCAATGAGCGACGTGTGAGATAAGGAGATGGGCGGATGTGATGAGGACAGAGGGAAACAACATCCAGTGCAATGAAAAGGGACTAACTAGATGTGCTTGGAAGGAACACCCTCTCCTTCACCTCTGTTTCTTGGCTTTTCTTCTCTGCTGTCTGTCCTCTGTTCAGCTTAGCATGTCTTGTTAGAATAGATCAGGGAGGGAGGGCGCACAGAGGGCTGGCTTGTTAGCGTCAGTGACCACGACTCTCACTACATGGATGCTCCCTGATTTATTTGCAGACCTTCTGGGCATTTTCCCAGCCCCTACGTAAATGAGTTCCCCAGAGAGTCACACGCTGAATATCATACTCATTGTTCCCTGCACATAGGTTCCCAGAGGTGGCCAACAAATTCACTTTCTGAAATGGTCTGGAAAGGGACCGTGTTATTGACACTCTCTCCCCTGGTATTTGTATTTCAAAGAGCAGTGTGTTCAGGAATTCATCATTTCAATTAAAACTCATCTAGGCCTCCTAGGAAAAAGAAATATCAATATTGCAGAGACCCTGACACCACCATGGACTTGCTGTGTGGTCTTGAGTACCCTGCATGGTTTTCCTGTGCTTCAGCCTCACCTTTGGGAGGCAGCTTGCAGTAGATAAATGACCTGAGCTATGGGATTTCAGTCCCGATGTTGCTACTCACCAGTTGTGTGCCTTTGGTCAAATTCTTCAGCCTTTCTGAACAACACTTGCCCTCTCTTCCTGTCAGAGAGAGAGACTGGTGCCCTCCCTTGTAGGGCTGTGATGAGGACGGAAGGTGTCCATGCGTGGCCAGTGCTTAACACTTAGCAGGTATCCAGTAAATGTTAGCCATCCCCTCCCTGCAATGGTTAATGGAGACGGGTAATAAAAAAGAATGTGCCCAAAAAGGGTGGAATGCCATTATTTTTCAGCTGGCAAAAAACTGAGCACAATTACATGCCAAGATTTGCTGATACAATGAATAATTTCAGAGTAATTTTACAGTTGTGTATACAGGATGCCAAAATTCAATATGAGGGTGGGTTTTGGTAAAGTGGAGTCATTCAAGCTAATTGTAGTGCCATATTGGGAAATGCTGCTGTATTTGTGTCTTAGTAATATTTTTTAACAGAGTACTTAAAAATAATCATTTTCCATCAATGATCTCTTTTGATAATTTCAGAGAAAAATGAGGCATACTTATACTAGAGCCAAACCATCATAAGTTTAGATCATAAAAATAGGCATACATTGCAAGTCTTTGTTTTTCTTGGCTATTCAGCTTCGTTATTCCTTTAATATATTTTTAAGTTGGGTTCCAAGTCAGAATAAGTGTAGTCTCACCCTATAGTGCCATATAACATTTAAAGTTTATATATTATTTTTCTGCATCTGTAAGATGGAACCCAAACCTGATTCCTAGGTGTGGTGTAAAGACTAAATAAGAGAATCTACGAAAAGAGCTTAGCTTAGTGTCAGATATAGAGCAGGGATTCAATGATTAGTTATTGGGACTACCATCACTGTTACAGTAGCGATGAATACATAAAATGTTCTATTGATTTTTTTCAAATCTTTTCTGATTTTATATTGAATGTTTCATCCAACATGTAAGTGGGCCTCCTTTTTTAACACTGTGGCCTTGTCATGTGACTTCAGTTTTACTTTTCTTTAAAAAATGCCATAGAATAATTAATTTTTATTTATAAAAAATGAATAAAATCATCTTTTATCTTATTAGAAATGCACTTTTCCACAGAAAAGTGAGGTTTTGTAAGACTCCCACAACCTGGATTCTTGTGAAAAGTTTATTGATTTACCCAAAGTCACCAAGCAAGATCTTTGATCCAGAACACTTTCCACTATCCTGGAAATTTGAATTTAATGTTTTCTTAGTGGATTTTCTTCCAGAATATTTAAATTTGAATTTGACTTTATATCCTTTGGAATATGGTTGAGATATTCCCTTTCTTTCCCCTCCCTTTCATTCTGCCATTAGTTGGCATGTTCTCAGTGAATGCAAATTCATTTTTATATCAGCAAAAGCAAAATTGAATAAGGAAGGCCATCTGATATGCAGTAAATCAAACAAAACCACAATGAATTTCAAAGCCAAGTATAAATTTAAGACATAGCATGATGTATAGGAAAGAGAAATGAGCTCAAATCAGGTGATTTGGAGTCGAGCTTAGACTCTGCACTGACTCACTGCATGACCTCGGGAAAGTCACTTAGCTTCTCTAGGTTTCTGATTTTTCCGTAGTAAAATTAGTGTAGTGCTAGATAATCGTGAATTAATCACTGATTTCAATTAAATGCATTATAATTCTCATTGGTCGATCTTAAAAAATTAAGCCTGGGGCTTCCCTGGTGGCGCAGCGGTTGAGAATCTGCCTGCCAATGCAGGGGACACGGGTTCGAGCCCTGGTCTGGGAAGATCCCACATGCTGCAGAGCGACTGGGCCCGTGAGCCACAATTACTGAGCCTGCGCATCTGGAGCCTGTGCTCCGCAACAAGAGAGGCCACGACAGTGAGAGGCCCGCGCACCGCGATGAGGAGTGGCCCCCGCTTGCCACAGCTAGAGAAAGCCCTCGCACAGAAACGAAGACCCAACACAGCCAAAAATAAATATAAATAAATAAAAATTAAAAAAAAAAAAAAAAAAAAAAAAAAAAAATTAAGCCTGAACTCTATCAAGTATTATAAAGTAATTTGAATTTTTACCAAGATTAAGTTATATATTAAAGTAACCTAATTTTCTCTTATTATGGAGCTTAGATTGCAGAATCCCAAGTATGACATGTCTTGATTTCTGCAAAGAACTTGGTCAAGTTTCTCCTTATACCCTTCTGGACAAGTTAGAAAAATGTGGATGAGATCAGTAGTAAATAAACCTGAGAGATGACGGGAATCTCCAGGGGAGTTACGTCAACATACACATTTCTGAGTCCCATCCTCAGATATTCTAATCGAGGTTTTGGGTGAAATCTGGTGATCAGTGATCTCCAGTTGATTCTGAAGGTCATCTTGGTTTGGAAACTACCGGACTAGATTATAACTAGGTGCATTAGTTAGTGGCTGAAATACCAGTATAACCTACCAGGGTAAGTTACAGAATTCCAACCTTGACCTGGTGCTTGTTAATTCATGTATGCATGATTTGGTTGATAATACAGAAGGGGTGCCAACCAGATGCACAGATGTTGCAGACACACTTGATGACAAAATAAAGACTTAAAATGATCTCAGTGAGTGGAATAATCAGTAGAAATAGCCAAAGTGAAATTTAAAGGATGCATGAACTTCTATCTTTTATTTACAAATTTTTAACTTAAAAATGTAATATAAAATGGGGTGTACCTGACTTGTGAGCATCTCATGTAGAATAGACATTGACGTTTTAGAGGCCTAAAGATATAGGATCTTTTTGAGAATAAAATGATTCTCCTATGAAAACATTTTGTATATGGTAGCTCTGTTTAGTTATTTGAGGAACCTCTATACTGTTTTCCATAACAGCTGCCACATTTTGTATTCCCACCAACAGTGTATGAGTTCCCTTTTCTCCACATCCTCACAAACACTTGTCTTTTACTTTTCTGGTAATAGCATCATGACAGGTGAGAGGTGATATCTCATTTTGGGTTTGATTTGCATTTCCTTGATTATTACTTACCATATGATCTGACAGACCTACTTCTGGGTATTTATCCTAACTGATTGAAATCAGGATCTTGAAGAAGTATTAGCACTCCTGTGTTTATTGCAGAACTATTCACCATAGCCAGGGTGTGGAAACAGTCTAAATGTCCATTGACAAATAGATGAATCAAAAAAATATGGTATATACATACAAAGGAATACTATTCAACCTTTAAAAAGAAGGAAATTCTACAATATGTAGCAGTATGGTTGAACCTTGAGGGCATTACGCTAAGTGAAATAAGCCAGTCATAGACAAATACTACGTGAGTCCACTTATATGAGGTATCTAGAGTAGTCAAATTCATAGAACCAAGGAGTGGAATGGTGGTCACCAGGGATTGGAAGGAAGGGGAGATGGGGGTTGTTAATCAATGGGCATAAAATTTCAGTTAAGAATGGTAACCAAGTTCAAGAGATCTACTGTACAATATTGTGCCTATGAGCAACAATATTGTACACTTAAAAATTTGTTAAAAGGGTACATTTCATATTAAATGTTCCTACCAAAAAAATTAAATTAAAACAAAACACTTATATTAAAGTGTAAAACATTATAAACATTGTGAAATGACAGCAATTGATGTCAGGCAGAGGCAGAATGGATTGGTAGTTAAAAGGAAGTCCTAGATTCAAATCCTGACTTTAAAGACAGTGGTGTGGTCTCAGGAAAATTATTTAATTATTCCATATCTTGTCTTCCTCATCTATAATATGGGGATAATACCTTCCTAACCAGGGTGGTATTAAGGATTAAAACATGTAACATACTGAGCAGCACACAGCAACACTCAAGAAATGGTTTATGTTATTTGAAGAAACATTGCATAATGTCCAGAATGGAGGAGGAACTGGGCTAGCTGTATTCTGTAATTGCCAGGTGATACCTGAAGTATTGCGTCCAGTTGAGGGAACCATACTTTAGGAGACTTATACAAGGAGTGTGTTCAAGGCGGGTGGTGGCACATAGAACCGGGAGGATGGGTGGCTGTTAAGTACAATCAAATAAATTTGAAAGTGTTAAGAGTGTTTTCTCTTGAGAAGAGAAGCCAGAAGACAACATCAAATTAGCTAAAGGGAAAATACAAGAAAGCTGTTTTGGTTTTCGACTCCATAACACAAAGTTTCACTTGGGGGTGAACATACAGGTCTGGATAGCATATCTCAGGAGATACTTTCTATGATCAGAAGAGCATGAGTTTCCTGGGGCAGGAGGGGCGGGGGCAGGGGGGGTCCCTTACCCGCTGCTGTGTGCTCAAGCCACATGGTCAAGGTCTTTGTGAAGGGCACTCCTTCCTAAGGTCAGAGTTTGCTTAATTAAAGACCTCTAAGACCCTCTCGAATGTTAGGATTACATGGTGGGCAGGGTGGCAGCATCCCCAGTGCCTTCCTGAAGGCCTTCATGTGCTGGGTGACTGTACCTAGAGATGGGTAAGGTTATCAATGACCTGCTGCTCCAAAGATAGAAGGTAATTTGTGTTCCCATTTAGTTTAATGCATCTGTCTTTTCTCCCAGGGCATCAGCCAAGTGCCTACATATTGGACCCATCCGTCTTTCCTAAACTACAGAATTGGGGGGTTGCGTTCGGCTAACGAACCTTTTCAGAAAAACATACTTCCCCAAATTAGGTTCTAATTGCACTGGGAAGCAGCAATTGCCTGGAACCTGCTAATATTTCAGGAAGTTGCATCCACCTGAGTGACCTTGAGAGCTCTGTGGAGCCCCGTGGAGGGCTGGACTGATAGTATTCTGGACTAACCCCCACCCCACCGACCTACCCTGTCTTTCCACCATCAGCCTCCCTCTGGCTCACCAAAACTGGATACTGATGAAATCTTAATAGCAAAGGATCTTACAGTTAAGTGAGATTAGAGTTCTGGAACCACAACACTTGGATTCTCAAGACCAGAATAGACCTATGTAGCCCCACCCCCATTTAATCAGTTAATCCACTTGGCAATATCCCCGGGCAGTAGCCTTGAACTCTTCCTTAAACATCTCCCACATTGGGCAACTTGCCACCATCAGATATCCCATTCTATTTTTGTACAGCCTTGAGAGCTAGAAACATCTTATGGAGGTCAACCCAGTATGAATTACTTAGTTCCTCTGGGGAATAATACTAACGAGGATGATCATAGCAGTGTACATTACTGAACACTTACTACCAATTAAACACTCTAGTAAGTACATTTTCTGGTTTAATCCTGATAATTTAGGATGCTTTAGGATTCATGGTATGCATCCTATTCTGTGGATTAAGAAACTGAGGCCAGGAAGGTTCTTGTGTATTTGCCCAGGGATCAGAAGTGAGTTTCAAACCCAGATTTAAAAACAAAAACAAACAAAAAACAAAACCCAGATTCGTAAGACTGAAAAAGCTCTTCTCTTAACCTCTTCCCTATACTCCAGATACAGGTCTGTGCGTTCTCTCCATAGTGGGGCACCTCTTTAGAGTACCTCCCTCCATCCCCATCCAAAAAGAGAACTCATCTTAGATCTGTGCTTTATCTCAAACCTGTTCCCAGTTTTGGCTCCAGTCAGCCTGAGTATTACTGCCCCAGAGCAGAGGTTTTCAAACCATGCTCAGGAAAGCTTTGCACTTTGGATAAAGGGACCCTGGGGGCTACTGTGGGGTGTGAGAGGGGCTGGCATGGTAGGGCCCTGGGACCTTATCTTCAGCCAGAGTTCTTTTGCATCTTATGTACTGGACTTCTGTATAAGATCTCAGTTGGAGAAAAGATTCCATGGCTCATAAGCATTTGAAAACTATCGCACTGGACTAGGGTATAGACATCAAATCTAAATGTTAAGGGGGCATCTTAGGCCAGTCTCATATGTTGTAATACCATCCCCTCGTCAAATCCAACTCTGAAAGCATACATGACCAATGTTTGTTGAATAAAGGAAGGATATACATGTCAGGCAGTAAAGCTTCCTAAGTATTTCTTTACCTGATCTGTTCTTTCTCAGATGTTCCACTCCTTTGCTACTACCATCTCTGTCGCCGTGTCTCTCTGTCTCTCTCTCATTCCTTGAAACACAAATACGCTCACTCACAAGCATATCCATATTCTCAAGTCTGTGTCTTCTCTCCTTCCCTGCATCTGCACCTTTGTTTCTTCCCCACTCCCACCCCACCTAGACTCTCACCCTTTGGAGCTTGATGTCTGTATTGATCACACCTTTTTAGTATTTCTGATGCTCTGACATTTTGAGGCCTTGCTGACTCTGAAAGGGCTGCCTCTAATTCCCAGAGATAGTAAAGTACTTGCCTGTAAGTGCATTTTTCATATACAACAATCCAGCCCAGACCCCACCTCCTTTATTTGGCTCCTACATTCTGGGCCACTATTTTCCTGCCCTAATCACCCAAAGGACAGGTACCCAGGTACCAGGTAGCTAGGGACAGCTCCTATGCCGTAGAGCCCACTGAAATTATGCAAACTAGACAATCCTGAACCTGCTTACCCTGCCTCCCCCGTTCCCACCCATGGAAACCACAGTCAAGGCTCTTGTCCATGTTTGCCCCACCCGCTTCTGCCCCCTGACTGAACCTGATGCTTCCCCTGTAGCCCCTTCCTCTTGGAATTTGTGTGTATGACAGCCTTTCTTTTCAGTGGCACTCAGCTCTTGCTCTGTTAGTTTGCCATAGCTGAATAATAATCAAACCTATATTTTAAAGCATCTTTTTCTCAGATTTTAGCCCTCTTGCTCTCTGCTTCTCTGATCTGCATCTTCGACAATTATTACCCTCAACGCAACCAGATCTGCTTCCCAGGAGTCTTCCTTCTAGGAGAGTCTGAGAAGGGCAGCTACATGTGGTTTCTGAATAGCTAACGCTTTCTTCCAACAAACACATACACATACACACCGGGATATATCCTAGCCCTGCCCTTAGTGACCGTCCCAGCGCTTAGCTCTTGCTCCAGCCCTGGGCCCTTCATGTCCCTCCCAGGTCTGTGGCCAGCAGGCCTTCTCGAATTTCACCCTCCTCTTTTCTCCTTACACAGAGCTTTACACACGCTCTTTTTGGCCTGAGCTGCTTCAGCCATTCTAAGAAATAATCCCAAGGCTACTGCTTCTGCTGCATGTCCTGCATCTTCACTCCTCGTGTGACCGCACTCACTCACAACTTCCTGGTAGCTGCCCAGTCCTGTACCAGGCTGGGTACTCCTTGAGGGTGGTGCCAGCACAGCACCTGGCTTGCAGTGAGCTCACATCAAATATTTCATGAAGGAATGAATGAAAGAATGAATGAATTTGACTTGTGCTCTCTCAGCCTTTTTTTCCTCCCTTTCTTCCCAGGAGCCATCTCACACGCGCGCGCGCACACACACACACACACACACACACACACACAAAAACACATACTCTTTTACCTTAAAATGGTGCTTCTGTTTACCTATGGGCAAATACACACTGAATAGCTCAAAGGAAGCCATTCAGTTTCTTTTATAATAAGTTGTAGGCGGTATGTCTTGAACTGAGTGGTAAAGGCAGAATTTAATTTTTTTTAACCTAGGAAAAAGATCAGAACATGTGGATTTGGATTCAGGCAAAGGGAAGAGAAAGAGGCAGAGAAAAAGAAGAGGAAGCAATGAGTGAAAAAATAGAAGGAGGGAAGGAAGAGTGGAGAGAAAGAAGGGAGGAAGGAGGAAGAGAAAAATCAGTTGACCAATGGCTCCTGTCCGGACTGATTCCTTGGTTGGTGTACTCCAGGAGGGTGGGCTATGGGGCCTCATTCCCTCAAACCTTAACTTATTTCCCTGTCAGTACTATCTCTGCATAATCAAGTTATTCTTGGGACCCTGTCAGCATGTAGCGATAAGGCTTGTCTAATGGCCACCAATTGTACTTGGATGCAAATTACTGGAAAGACCCAAAAAGGCGGAAGGTGCTGATCTAACACCTTTGGGAGCCATTGGGATGGGAACCCTCCTCTGTACTATGGCCCCACCCCCTGCCTTGTTCCCCAGATTCAGGACAGGTGCAGGTCTGGGGGACCTATTGCCTTCCACTTCTTTCTCCTCATCTAAAGAAATAAGACAGATAGGTACAAACTCGGGATTAAAATAATTAGTGTGACCTGTCTAAGCTCCGGGAAGCAGATGGCATTGGAACAACTAGCAAGCTTTGGATGTGCGCGACTGGGCAGTGAGGGAGCTGGTCCATTCAGGAGAATCATAAGACATTCCAGGCGCTTCTCCCCACCTCTGCTGCTCATGCCTCCGAGACACCTCCCCAGGGCCTGTGCCCTGTTCCCTGATGAGCCACTGGTAATTGCTACCTCTGTAGAGACATGGAGAAATTGCTACCTCTGTAGAGATGCGGAGGAATTGCTCCCTCTGTAGAGATGCCCTGTCCCCTGATGAGCCATGGGTAATTGCTACCTCTGTAGGGACGTGGCGGGCTCCAGTTCAGGGCGTAAGGAGATCTGGGGCTCTCAGTCTGTCTGCCTCCTTGAATGGTGCCGCCACTCCCTGTCTCCTTCTGACCCTTGTCTGTCTCCTCCTTCCCTTGTTCCCTGCTCTGTTTTGTTGTAATTTTAGCCACGGGGGAGGGAACAATAAAGTCCGATATGGTGATATCACTGGAGTAAATGGTTTACTGTTAATGTGGCAGCAAATGGCCTCCTCCCTGACTTGTGATGTTTTAACTCTCTTAGGGAAGGGAGTGGCACTGGCCTCTTCTCCAGGCCCAAAGGCCAGGGAAGATTTTTCATCTGGATCATTAACTCTGAGGCATGATTTTAGCAACCACACCGTTCTGTGGAGTGTGTGCAGTGTGGGAAAATCATGACGCCCCAGCACTTGCCGGCAGAGCCCAGGGCTGAGCATCAGGAACCTTGGTTCCTGTCCGCATCCACGGCTCACTAGCTACACAGGGTCCCTGAGTTAACTTCCTGAGCCTCAGTTTTCTCATCTGTCACATGAAGATAGCAGCCTGTTCCTTGGCTGCTTTGAATGGTGATGGTGAGAATACCATAAGATGGTGTGAATGTCTTTGGAAGCTAAAGTACTATTTCAATATTAGTTATCATGATGGCCACTTTTTATTCGTTTGTTTTGATGACTGCAGATTGCAGATTTTTTCCTTCCCAATATCAACTGCACAACACAGTTCCACCTCTAGCTCTCCCTGGATCAAATCTTCCTTTCAGAAAAGTTTCTGATATCAGTCATTTTTATGTAATATCATTCTGTCTCCTTATCCCAGTTTCTCCAGGCCAAACCATTCTCCGCCATGCCAGGAGAGCGATCTTTCTGAAATACATGCCTGTTCCTGCTCACACACCCCCCACCCCCAGTAGCTCCAACTGCCCATGAGTTGACTTCAAACAGTCAGGCAAAATTTAGCCATCACCGACTGTATGTTCCAGGCACTGTTCCAGGGAGGGAACGATAGGAGTAAACGAGACAAGAAAGGTCTCTGCCTTCCTGAGTTTTATGTTCAAGAAGGGGAGACAAAATAAACAGGAAGATAACAAAGAAGATCATAAGAAGATCATTTCAGATAGTGATAAGTTACACGAAGATAGTAAAACCAGGGGATAAGATGAGAGTGATAGGAGCATGGGCAACATTGGATATTTGCACTCCAACCCAAGTGATGGAAGGAAGCATCTGTGTGTACTGTTGGGGAGAGGTTAACAGGACAAGAAACAGCAATTACAGAGGGCGGACGATGAGATGGGCTTGGCGGGGCTGCAGAAGGGAATGGGGGTTGGTATGGTGAGCAAGGGAAGAATGGCGGGAGGTATAATGATTGGGAAAGGCAGGACCCTGTAGAGTATTACAAGATTCTCAGCTGTCTCCTAAGGGCAAGGGGAAGCCTTTGCAGGTTATAAAGCAGAGCAGTGACACGATCAGATTTACCTTTTGTAAAGATCACCCTGGCTGCACTGTGGAGAATGGAATTTTTGTGGATGAAATTCCAAAATTGGCTTTCACAGCCCTTTACCAGTTGGGTCCAACTTACACTTCCAGCCACATGTTCTATTACGGTCACACATGCCTGTGCTCTTGGTAAGCTCGACTACCTACTGTTTCCTACATACCATGTTCTTTCGCCCTTTTAATTTTGCTATTGCCATCCTTTCTTCTGGTGATGCCCTCCCTGCTGTCCCCAGTGGTCTCACACCTGTGATCATCCATTCTGCATGCTTAGATGTGGGCCAGAACCAGATCATTCTCAAGGGTCTGGAACAGATCAGGGAGATAATCGAGAAATAGATATTTAGTGCTCACCCACTATGAGTCTGGCAGTGTTCTGGGCTCCTAGGATTCAGGGGGAATGAGACAGACATAGCCCTTCCCTCCCGGAGCTTATAATCTGAAGGATGAGGGAGGGTAAAGGTGAAATATGAAACACGTTAGGGAGCCTGTGCCTTGAAAGATAACCCAGCGCTATACGTGGTCATCATGGAGGCACAGAATCATAGATTTGTGGACGTGTGGAATCTCAAGCTTATAGAATCAAATCATACAAGGAGAAAAAAAATTCCGGAATTAGAAATGAATATTTATCAAGTCTCTGGAGGATGGGGTGGCTGTATAAGCTCAGAAGTGATAGAAGAAACCACAAAGGAAAAGGCGTAAAGCAAACTGGAAAAATACCCGCAGCAAATATGACAAAGGATTACTATCTTTATTATGTGAAGAGCGCATGCAAATCAATTAAATTCACTAAGACCCCAGCAGACACGTGAGCAGAGGGCACAAAGAGACAATTCTCCAAAGAGGAAATACACACAACTGGTGAACAAACACAAGAAAAACATGTTCGTTCTCTCGAATAATCAAAGGTACGCTTATTAAAACCATGAGATAACATTTTTCGCCTACTGAATTAACAAAGTTTAAACAAAGAAAGAAGAGGATGGCCAGTGCTTTGGAGAATGTGGTGATAGAGTCTCTCATGCATTGCTGGTAGCTGTGTAAACTAGGGCAACCGTTTTGGAAAACAATTTGGCAACGTGCATGAAGAGTCTCAAATTATGATTTAATTTTAGTAATTTAATTTCCGAGGTTTTTTTTTCTAAAGAAAGATTCCAAAAATAGAGAAAAGTTCTATGCATGAAGATATTTTTCCCCCTGAAACATTATTTATAGTAGCCGAAGGAGGGGCGGGGGGAAAGGACCAAATAGCAAACTAGAAGGGTACAGATATCCGTATAAGGAAACATTCTGTGGCCCTTTAAAAAGATGTTTATAAGATGCTTATTCTCTGTGCTAAAGTTAAGTGAGAAAGGAGGATGGAAAAAGGAATTACATATTCAGTATGATTGTACTCATAAGGAGACAATCATAGACAGATTGACTTAAAAGTTTCCCACATTGTTAGATAGATAAGAGCATCCCTAGGGATGTTGGTCTGGGGACAGGGATGTGGACTGGGTCACCTAGCTTGCATCCTCTAAGGTTGGAGACTTGGTAAAAGAAATGGGAGCAGTCTCAGGCTTCCTTGGGAGAACTTGATTTAGTGCCCCAACTTCTGAGTGAGCTTCCAAACTGTATGATTTTAATTAACCCAGCTAGGTTCCATTTCACAAATGAGGAAGCAGATTCAGAATGGTTTATCACTTGCTCAAAGTTGCACAGATTTGTGATAGGGCTGGTACTGGAATTCAGGCCATCTGAATTCAAACCAGTGTAGCTGACTACCTCGATATACATCTGCATTAGTGCATAAGCATTTTCGTTTACTTGGTGTGTGTATGTGCTTCATCCATATGCATTGTGGGTGTACACACCTTGTATGTATATTCAGTGGACAGGTAACCAACCACCGTGGTTGCCTGGATTGTTCCAGTTCTATATCTAAAAGTCAGGAGCAATTGTTGGTCTCCCTAAATGTTTGTGTGTTTCACCCTGTTTTGTGCGCACATGCTTCTTGATGTATCCTATGCATCTCTTGGTAAGTCTGGGTTGGTTTTTCTGCTGCAAACAGGCTGCCCCTTTGGCTCCAGCCACGCAGTTGGCTTCACAGCATCTCTAGCCCTGGGCCAGACTCTCTTGTCCTGTTCGAGGGAGGAGGGGCTCGTGGGAAGCCCCCCGGGTTTGGATCCCACGGGCCAGTGTTCTGTTGCAGGCAGCCGCCATGGCACCATCCAGCCGGCTTCTTGGAAGCCGATAAACGTCCCTCCTCGCTGATCTCCCTGCATCGCTCAGCCCAGGAGTAGATCTGTTTGCTTTCATCAGACAGAAATGTGCTTGCCTCTTGCCTCTCGTGGCTTAATGAGCTCTAATGCGGGTGGAGGCTGTCCTTGGACGGCTTCCCGCAGCTGCCCTCTGCTGGCCGGCAGCCGCATTGGCGGCTGCACCTGGGGAACCAGAAGCTGTGGTTTCCGCCTGAGGCTGAGGGGTCAAGAGGTTTGTGTTTCCCAGAGAGACCCTGAGATGGAGAGGCAGTTATGACAAAAGATCTTATGACTAGTCCTGGCACACGGAGCAGCCCTAATCTCTCCCTCCTAGAATAAATATGTACGAAAATGCTTCCCTGTGTCCATGAGGAAGGTGAGGTTATTAAAATCGACCTGTTTTTGAAAGCACATTTCTAACCTTTATGAACTTGAGCAAGCAGCTGCCCTTCTCTGAGCCTTGACTTTCTCATGTCATCTGTAAAATGGGCACCACCATGGCATTTTCGTTAGGTTCTTGAGAGCCTTAATTAAGAATGTCTGCAAACCCTTGACCAGTGCCTGCCACACAAGGAATACTGATAAATAGTATTATTATTAATAATGATGCTATTATTGCAGTTGCAGCTAGCAGTGGGACAGTTCTGTCTTCTCTGCAGTGATAGGAGAAGGCTGAGCTGATCAAATGCTTTTCGAATTGGCTCTTGACACACTGCTAAGATTTGACAAACATTTTTTTTTAATTATTACCATGTGCTAGGTTTTGTCCAAGAGATGAGAGGGCTATAGAAATAAATAACTCACTGGACTGAAGGCAGAGTAACTGCACTAAATCTGAAATAAAGTGCAGAATTCTTCAAGTGTGTTTTTAAAATAATTATGATAATAACACAATCTTATATTTGTCTAGCATTTTTCAGTTTTCACAGTCCTTTTCCAGGCTCCTCAGAGAGATAATGGATGTGAGCGCTGTAGAAAATAGACAGCTTTCTGCAAAATTAAGGTGATTTGTATTGAGGAGTAAAGTTTGTCTGTATCCTTCATTGACTAAACAAATCGTGCTCCTGTTAGATTGATAAAGACAATCACAGAATCATAGGGTCATGGACCCTCAGAGCTAGGAGAGACTTTAGTTGTTGCTCTCTCTATCCATTGCTATCTACAGCTGTCAGGTAGGAATCTATACTTTGTTTGAATGATTCTGAGGATGGGGCACTCACTTCCTCCCCAAGTAGAGGTTGATCTGTCAATAAATAAGCAGAAACATGGAGTATTCTGCCTCTCTTTTCTTCTTACCACCTGAATCTAGACCACCAATTGTGCTCATGTTCCCTCTAAATGTCCCTCAGCATCTTCATCACAACTGCCCCTGCACAAATATCACTTCCATTGCAATCATAGTAGTTTTCTAATTGGACTGTCAATTTAAACTTCCCTCTTTGCCCTAACCCATTCTCCTCATTGCGTTGCCACATGCAAATCTAATCTTGAAGTTCCTGTTTAAACCCTTTGCCTCTCCCCTGCCTGGAGAAGCCCAGCCTCCTTAGCAAGGCCTATGAAAGCCTTACAAGCCCAGCCTCTGGCCTTCTCCTGGAGCAGGAGTTGGCAAACTATGGCCTGCAGGCCAAATGCAGCCCACATCCAGTGTGTACCATGAACAAGGAATGGAGTTTACATTTTTAGAGGTAAACTGAGGCACAGTTAGCCTTCTCTTGAGGAGGTTACTTGAAGAGTTGAGGACATAGTCTCTTGGGCTACAAAGCTTAAATACTTACCATCTGACCCTTTACTGAAAACGTTAGGTCAGCTCCTGACACGCCCACACACTTGACTTTCCAGCCACTGAGGGTAACTTGCCAGACTCCACGCATAACATGCTTTGACACACCTCTGTGCCCTTCCCTCTGTCTATAAGGCCCTCTCCTGCTTGTCTCTCTCATACACTCGTATTAACCTTTCAGTGTTGATGCTGCTGGTAAGAGCTAATGGGCTTGGCTGCTTACTCTGTGTCAAGCACCACTCTAAGCACTTTACACGTATTAACTCACTTAAGCCACACAACAAGCCTGCGAGGGAGCCACTATTATTATTCCCATTTTACAGAGCAGGAAACTGACATCCCAGAGATCGATTCACTTGCCCAAGTTTCAGAGCTGTGAAGGAGCTGAGCTGATTGAAGACTCAGCTCCGATGTTCTCTGGCAAGCCTTCTCAGAACTCCTAGAGGCAATTTGCTGTTCCCTTTCCTCAGATAACTTCGTGCCTACCTGGATTATAGCATATTCCCTGGAAGGTTGCCACTACTTGTGTCCGTGGCTTCCTTCTTCCCACATGGGAGGGAACCCACTAGGGGCCATGGGTCATGTATTTTGTATTTCTGATCTTGTCCCCTGTGATGTCACCAGATTGGCTCACTATTGGTGCTGGAAACACTGTTCAAGTGAATCAAATGGCAGGGTTTCCCACAGGCAAGCCCAATGGACTATTTTAGGAGTGCATTGATAGTGTGGGCCCACTAACCTCCTGCTTCAGAAGAGGGGTTGTTGACTTAAGAGGTGACGGATGAGTCAGGACCCCAGAACTTGAAACTCTTACTTGAAGGCTTGATTGACCTAGGGGTGGAGATGCTACAGATTCTTCCAGGATTAGGCTCCCTGAAGAAGATGGAGGTTTAAGCCAGGAAGGACAGGTGCATCTTATAACTTCTATAAAAGTGACAAAAGAATAATGCCTCCAGGTAGGGGTCTTGTAAGCCTCCTCTATGGTAAAGAGCACTATAAAGTTCGAAACGCCATTGAATTGTAGGGAAGAGTGTATTACTTATGCTCAGGTTTAGGATTGAAGGCCAAGTCAAAGGGAGGTGGATATGGAAGCTCTGTTAGAAATTCCTCATCTCTGGCTTATTATCCGGGAATCTTGAAAGGCTCCCTTGTCCTTACTTCTTGGGGTCCCAAGATGAGAGTATGGAAGGTATTTAGTCCACGTTCAAGAACCACCATTGGTTAAGGGATGAGCAGGACTTAATGATCACCCAGTTCAATCCAATGGGCAGAAATGCTTAGGCAAGAAGAGACTAATTCACTAGAGGACACTGGGGCATCTTGCAAGCTTGGGTGAGGGGTGTATTTGGATCACAAGGACACCAGGAATCAGGGGCTACACACAGCCACATTGCCTCTCTCCTCGTGTCTCTCATTTCTGTAGGTCACTTCCGTTCTCTTCTGGCTTCCTCTCTGAGGCACAGAACATGACCACTTCCTGTGGTTCTCATTACTCATGTTCCTTGACTCCCACCAGAGATGAGAGACTGGTGTGAAAGTCCCAGGGAAACCTCTGACTGACCTGGCTTATTTGCTGGGCTTACCTCCGGGTCAGTTAGCTATGGCTTGGGACTAGGGCTGAACAACAAGACGTGGCCACCAGGGTCCTGTCTCTGTGTATTAAGGACATTCCCAGAGTTGGGGAAGAGGAGGCTGTGAGCTGGGTGGCTGCTTCAGTTGTTATCCGCTGCAGAAGGTGAGAATAGGGGTCCAGCAAGACTGTTACAGACTCTCCACCCAGAAATTTCATTTTTTTCACAGAACCTGAGACTAAGGAGTACTGTTTAGAGTCTTGGATCCTTCCTTTTGGGAGAAAAGTTACGGAAGACCTCCTACATGCTAGCTGTTTTATGTTTAATCCTCAAAGCAACTGTATGAAGAGGTTGTTTTTACTCCCATCATACACATGAGGAAACAGAGGCTCAGCATTTTTAATGATCTATCTGAGGATGCTTGGCTGGTAAAGGTCCAGCCTGGGAGGGGCATCTGGATCTTGTGGTATCCTAAGCCCTTGCCCCTTTCTTTACACAACTTTATACCTTACACCAGCTGGAACGTGATTTTACCTTTTTGTTCTTTGGTTTCTTCTTCTCAAAAGGTGATCCTTTCCAATTTAAAAATTCATCTTTTCTATTTAATTTTCACACTTTTTTTTTCTGTTTTTCCCATTCTCAACAGACATCTGTGTCTCTGATTCTCTGCTAACTGACACATTCCCCTGTAATCACAGAGGAAAGACACTATTGCCCTGTGAATTTCTGGGCGGTAAAGTAGTGGCCTCATTAATCTCTCAGTCCAGGTTTATGGGGGAGGGAAAGTGTATGGGGCTAAAGTAGACAGAATCCAGGATCTAGAGACTAGGCTCTAAGTTTAGCTTCCAGGCTAACTTGTGTGAACTTCAGTATGATACTTCCTCTCCAGAGCCTCAGTTTCCTCATCTGTAAAAAGAGATACCACATGTATTACATAGACCCAGGGAATATGTGGTTGGGCTACTAAGGAAGCTTTTTAAAACCAATTCACGTAGGTGGACTTTCAGTTTTACAAGCTTCCTCTATCCCCGTTCCTCCAAGTCTTTGGTTTTCTCATCTGTAAAATGTTGGGAGTTGGACAAAACCTCTAGTTTCTATGCCCATGAAAATGCACACCCAACCCTTGTGTCTCCCCAGCTCACCCCGCGTCTCACCCCTACAGGGATTCCTGAGCTGGTCCCCTGCCCCTCCCCTGCCTCCCTCTCCCCATCATCCCAGTGACTCACTCACCCCCCAGAGATCCAGAGATAACTTCCAGCAGCAGGCTCTCTCCTCTCAGCTCTTAAGGTGGCCACACACTGGGCTGGATAAGCTGCTTACCAGCACGTGAAGGGATGGCATTTAGAGTGCCACATCTTTTTTTACCTTTGTTTTAAAGGGAAGCTGATTTGGGAATATGTTTGGAAGATGCCCCTCCAGTTTGGTGCTTGGGGCTTTGTGAAGGTGGGAACACAGAGAGAGAAGTTCTTCCAGGTCTCCTTTGGTGCCTCCTAATGGTTCAAAGATCAGTGGTGTTTTTCTCATCTCCCAAGCCCCTCAGGAAACATTTGGCTCCACCTGGAGCTGGCTGTGTCTGTGGTGACAAGGCTGTAAAGCTCTGGACATGGAATTAGAAAGTCTGATTGCTTTTGTGACCTTGGGGAAGTCATTTCACTTCTCAGTTTTTGGTTTCCTCATCCGTAAAGTATTAACATCATAACTGCAGTTAATAAGACACACAGTAAAAACAATCAGAGCCAATATTTACAGAGTGCTTGCTACATACTAGGCACTAAGATTTTTCATGCACCATCTCCTTTAATCTTCATAATAGCCCTTGGATTGAAATACTATCATTATTACTGTTTTTCATATAAGAGAAGTAAATAAAGCTCAAAGAAGTCCAATAACTTACGTAGTCTAGAAAATGGCATAACAGAATTCAAACTCAGTTCTATGTGACTCCAGAGCCTGTGCACTTAACTATTATACTACACTACTGGACTAGACCACGTAGATGGTGTTCCAGTTATCCGCTTCTGTGTGACGTGCCAACCCAAAACTTAGTAACGTAAAACAACAGCCATTATATTATGCTTGTAGATTCTGTGGATAAGGAAGTTGGTGGCACAGTGAAGATGCCTTGTCTCTGCTTCACAATGTCTGGTGCCTCATCTGGGAAGATTCAAAAAGTCTGGAGCCTTTTTGTTTAGCACCTGGGCTGGGATGACTCGAAGGTGGGCTCATTCTGAAACTGTTGACCAGAGTGCCTACGTTTAACTCTCCATGTAGATTGGGCTTCCTCACAGCATGGTGGCCTCCAGGTATTTGAACTTCTTACATGTTGGCTCAGGGGCTCCAAGAATGAATGAAGCTGTGTGGCTCTTTACGATCTAGTCTCAGAAGTCACATGGCAACACTTCTTTCTACTCTCTTGGTTAAAGTAGTCAAAAGCGTACTCACATTCAAGGGGTCAGGACATAGATCCACCTCTCAATAGATGGAGTTTTAAAGATTTTTTCAGCTATGTTATAAAACCACCATCAATTGGGCCAGCTGTGAGCTGCGCTGGGGCATCAGACTAGGTTGATGAGGAGACTGAAGAAGCTGACAGGATCAGGGCCAAAGGGCACTCATTAGTTATATGATTGGCCTAAAAATGAGCTTTCCAAGAGTCTAAAGTATAAAGGTCAATATGGTGGAGAAAGTCCAGTCTTGATCTGAGTCAGGGCTGTTATTCAAGACACCCTAATCTACCGTATCCTGTAATGCTGCAGAGTTCTCCAGGCAGTGGTGATGGGTGACGCTGATCAGGGAGCAGATTATGACCATATAATCTAGTTTCCTGATGATAGATCATGGTTGAGAACATGGGCTTTGAAATCAGACAGACATGGGTTCAAATGCAAGCTTGACTGTTTCCTAGCTTTGTGAACCTGAGCAAATAACTTGACCTTTCCAAGTTTCAGTTCACTCTTATGTGAAACAGGGTAATAAAAAATAGTACCTCTCTCATAGGGCTCTTGTGAGAATTAAATTTAAGAAGTGCTTAACATGGCACCTGGAACATAGTAAGCACTTAACGATTGTTAGTTATAATTATTCATTCATTCAACCCCTTATGAAACAAATATTTATTGAGTGCTTACTATGTGGCAACCAATGTCCTAAGTATTTATTATTATTGTTATTATTATTGTTGCTGTTGTTGTCTGCAGACGTCATCTATTTGCTGTTTATTTAGGGGAAAGGTTGAGCCAATAGGAAAGTAGGTGAAGCAGGCTGGGGTCCAGGGCACCAATACCAACAGCCAGTTGTACAGATTGGGTAACCCAGGGGAGTAAAGAAAACCCGAAGTTCCATTTGGGCACTTAGATACTCAAGGGTCTCCCCAAGTATGTCAGTAAGACCATTTCCCAATTCTAGGGCAGATGTACTTTACCTGATGGACTTGGGTAAGGTGGTGTCAGTTTCTGAGACTGCATGCCTACATGGCTGGGGTACAGGGGGAGAAACAGGGACCACATTCTCCTTCTCAGAGTCGTGAACCTCAAAAGAGACGAAGGGTGAGACTGTGCGTTGCAAACAGGGAAGGTTTGACAACACTAAGGATGTTGAGGACAGTGCCCCTCTGTAGCTGGCCGTGCTGTTTGCAGTTTTCACCATTTTTTAACGCGTTGCATAGGAAAAGAACAGGCTCTGAAGTCGGGCTCTGCTTCTTATCAGCTGTGATGACTTTCACAAATTTTTCTTTTCTTTGAACCTCAGTCTTCCCATCTGTTAAATGTGAATAATAACAGCAATAACCATCTTAATTGGTGTGAATATTAAACTAAATCCCCATGTAAAGATTTTGACATAGAGTAAGCCTGTGTTTTTCAGTGTCCATTAGATTCCTGCATTAGAATCCCCCAAAGTACCTGTTTAAAGTACAGACCCTAGATCTCCTTCAATTAGAGTCTCTTCACCCCTTGTTTTGCTCCATATTTCCCCCAAACTTTTACCACCTGATATACAGTATACTTACTAATTTCCGTACTGTTTTCTCCATTTCCTTTCCAGTAAACTCCATAAGGGCAGGGACTTTTTGCTGCTACGCCTCCAGCTCCTGGAACAGTGCTTGGTGAGTAGAAATAAAAGAACAAAATGAATGAATGAATGAATGGGAATCTCTGGAAGTGAGTCCTCGGATTAGCCTTTTCTAAAGTCACCCCAGGGGATTCTTACACACACCCAAGTTTGAGAACCACCATAGAAGGTACCTAATCAACATTGGTTGTTTTATCCCCTTCCTTCCTCTCTAAGTGTCTTAAATTTGTTTAACTTGCTTAAAGAATCAAATTACTAAGAAGAGATAACAAAGTGAGTAGCTCTAGGATGGACAGGGTTATCTGATTAACCTATGAGCCTCCATCCTCTGTTGCAGAGATATGAAAGCTTTGAGGGGAGAGGCTGTGACTTGGGGGGTTGTGGTGAGAGAAAGATAGGAGTCCCTTAGGCGCTGACCCTTTGCAGCTGGGTGCCTGAGAATGTGAAGATTCTGGGAGTTCTGGAGAAAGCAGTCTGCCTACCTTCTGCTCAGTTTGCCCCAGGGCCTTGCTCGCTTGACTCCCATTGCAGTAGACTTGGGAAGTAGCCTAACTCTTGACCAAATGGGGCATGGCCTCAACACCAGCAAGATGGACCAAGGTTCAGAACTGGACCCTGCTTCCCGGGCTGAGCTGGCTCTGGCTTGTGATGATAGATCTAGCTGCCAATCCTGGGAGAGAACCCAGGAAGGCAGGCTGACCGGAATCCAAAGGCCATGGGAATAGATGGAGGCTTGAGGTCTCATAGGGCACACAAGGGACTGAGGAAGATGGGGAAGTGAGCTGGCATCATGGCATACCTACTATCCTGTTGTTCATAATTACATCTCCTCTGGTTTTGAAGGTTTTGGCAGTTACTGGCTGTGTGATGCTGGGTTAGTGGCTTCCCTCTCTGAGCCTTGGTTGCATCATCCATAAACTGGGGCTGGTAATAACAGCATCTCCTGGGGGTGGTCATGACGATTTAATGAAGATCAGAGAACTCCATCAGGAGTAGAGTAGGCCCTAGACATTTTTCTTCTTTCTTTTTTAACTTCTTAAATTACAAGTCATTTAAGGGAAAACAAAGGAGACCCTCAGATTAAGGAGGGTGGCTGCTACTGGAAGCAGAACATGCAATTCGGGGGACAGGAGCCAAGGGGAGGGATGTGCACACTGGGGGAAATGTTGGAGCCACTTGATTTAAGAGGCCAGAGCTAATCAACCCCTCTCAGCTCATCACGGGCCTTGCAATCAGGGCTCCACCTGCCCACCTGCTGCTCTGCCCTTGGGGAAGCTGCCAGAGTCAATCATGGCGCATTGTTCTCCCACCTCTCCTCCTTGGAGGAGCACTCTGAGCTTAGCCAGGAGAGCGAGGGAGGACACAGAACCCCAGGGCTTTAGATCTGGACTGCCTAGTGCAGCACCTTTAGCTCTCTCATGAGGTTTAGGAGGTGATGTGACTTGGTCAAGGTTACAGAGAAAGGCAGAGCTGGAGAAGAGAGGGGTTTTATATTCATTCCCATGGACATCTGTTCACTCATTCATTGCCTATTATGGGTGCTGGACCTCATATGCTACACGAGGCCACATTGCATTCCTAATCCTACATTCTTTCCAGTGCTTTCTTCTCTAAAGACTGAAGGTATTCACTCCAGTGGTAACTTTACTCAGACTTGGATGGAGGCCATGGACAAATTTCTGCCCACCCCTCCTCTCCCCTCGTCTCAGTCCTAGATTCTCAAGGCCTAGAAATCGCTAAGGAGACCAGGAAATCGTGGATCCAGTTGGAGTCAGTGGAATTTAGTTTATTTGAATTGACTTGAACTGAATGAAATGGAATTACTAAACTAAATGGAGATAATTGAATTGAAATATAACAAATTGGATTGAATTGAGGTTAATTGAAATGAAATCAATCGAGAATGTATTGAATCATGGTGCTGGAAGAGGTTTGGACATCACCTCCCTGACCCTCTTCATTGTCTAGTGAGGGAATTGAAGCTCAGGAAAGGGGAGGGTGGAGTGTGATGGAGGGTCAGTGACTTTGACCAGGTCACGAAGGTGGCAGAACCAGGCTTCAAAACCAGGTTATCTGACTCCCAGGCCAGCACCTATCCCACTAGGACACATTCCCAGGATTGGTGGGGCCTGAGGCTGTGTTTCTGGAAAGCAGACAAGGAGTCAATAGAAATCAGGGAGTGAAGAGGACTTTGGGAAATAATTAGGCATCCAGTTTTAATAACCTTCTAGACCTTCTAATGAATAACCAAGCTTGTCCTCTCTCCTCTGAGGTTGGCTTTCTGTGGCACTTCCTATCTGGACTATGGTGGTTAATAAAGAACCTGAGACTCTGAGCCTAGTGACAGAAGGTATGGCAGGAAAGTTTTTGCGGGATGATTCTCTATGAAATTGCATTTACTTTGAGGAATGAAGGTATTATACTTATAGCTGGTTACCTTCCTTGAATTCCCAATCATAGATCATTGTGCTTGAAAGCCTGCTCTTAGTACCATTCCTTGTTTAATGTTAAAAAAAAAAAATCTATTAAAATATACACGTGCTAAGTGGAGGAGACAGCATATTTAATATCCACGTATTAGTGTAATAACCTTATCCTATCAACTATCTAACCCAAGAATGAACACTTGTGTGGAGGGTGAAAAGAAATATGGTTTGAAAGAGGAAAGTTGGATCAGTGGCCAGTGCTTTTGTTAAAAACTAGTATAAATTGCTCTACCTGGGAATTTAAATCTGAAAGTCTCTATAATAAGGAGGCATTATTCTTATGAGGAAAGTGTTATGTAATAATATTAGTTTGGATTCCCAAGGAAAAGGCAAATGGCAGCCCATTGACCTCTCATGCCCTTATCCCCCTGCAAATAATCACAAATGATAATCAATAGAACATATAAAGTTTCATGAATAATCTTCACAACAACTTGGGGAGGTAGGGCAGGCACCCTTGGCCTCATTTAACAGAGGAGGAACCAAGCCCAGAGATCTTCAATAACTCACCTTAGATCACACAGTACATCAAAGGCAGAGGAAGGGCCAGGTCCCAAATCTTGGTCCCCCAAATCCAGAGCTCTTGCAGACATAGTGCACACTGGTGATTTTACGACTGAAATCCATTTTCATATAGTTGTTCCTTGGTTGTGTGGGGTAAGGGTGGCGGGAGTCCTGTGGTGGGGACCTCAGAAAGCCAAGGGTGGCTCCAGTCCATTTCACAGACTCAAGCCACCATAGGGCAGCCTCTAGAGTGTGTAATCGTCCTAATGAGCCGTGGCGCTTGTCAAGGTACGTGGTCTGGACGCTTGTTGCTGTGATATGGAGATAATTGGACCTGCCACCGGAACAGCAAACTGGCCGACAGGCTCTTAGCAAACTTGCAGGGTGGGCAGAATGACGCGCGAAGGGATGCTGCCAGCTGCCTGGCTCTGGTTTCTCTGATGTTTATTATCACAGTCATCTCATCACGAAGGTCTAAAAGCAGCAGGAAGGGCGCTATAGGAGGAGATGGGTGGGGCATTGGAGGTAGATTTCTGGCACCAGGGTGGATCCTCCCTCCACCCCCTCAAAGGTTTCAGATGAAAGTGAACTGAATTTGGGAAGATCCACAAAGGAGAATCACAGTCATCTACCTTAGACCCACACATCTCCAATCCAGGGAACTCTAGGGCCCATTCTCAGGGCTTGGCCAGACCCTGAGCTCCATGTAAAATCCATGGAAGGAGCCTCAGACCAGCCACTAAGTGGCATTCCTTTATGTTGGCTTAATTTCAGTTTCTATTTTTACCCCTGTTTCAGTAACTGGATTGTTTTTATGTTCCATTATGATCAAGCCCCTGCTTTTACCTGTTTCTGCCACTGAGTAACCATCATTCATTCTACGAATATGTAATGAACACTGTTTATGTGATAGATACTGTTCTAAGTCTTGGGGATATGACAGCTAAAAAGGTAGGCAATGTCTTCATCAAGATTATATTCCATTGGGAGAGAAACAGGAAAACAAACGTACAGGGTAATATCAGGGAGTGGTAAGTGTTATGAAGGAGGAGTGTTATGGAGGAGGAGGTCAGGGGCAAAGGCACTGAGATCGGGACACATGGGGAATGTCAAGGAGTCATTAGAAGACCAGCAAGGCTGCAGTGCAGTAAGGGTGAGGGAGAGTGGTAGGAAACAAAGTCAGATTGGAAGCTGGATGCAGTTTCCTACAAAGCCTTGGAGGCCAGGGTAAGCTTGTTGGGATTCCCTATATTCTGCCAGATTCCTCTGAGGTCTGTGGCATCTGCCTGTGGTCCAGGATAGCTCCCTCTTTGCTCTTGTCCAGTGATCCCCAAGTTGGCTGATTCCAACCGTGAGTTTCTTTCACAGCCTCACCACACAAGCCAGGAGCAGCAGTTAATAAGGTTGAAGGACACATAGTGGGCTCACAAGTTCTCGTGTTTTACTCCTGGGTTATTTTCTTCCCACTGGAGACTGAGTCAAATTCCATTTTAGCCCCTGCTTCCTTCTCGTTGCACCAGTGGGTCTGTGTTACTGTTGTTCATGCTGACAGTCTCCAGAAATACTCTGGAAGCTGGCTTTGCTATAGTAAAAATTTTTGCTATAGTAAAAGGAGCACTTTGTGATAGAGATTGTAATTGGAAAGAAGTTTGAATAATTGATGAATTTCTTCATTACTGTTGGTGAGCAAAACAGATACCAAACAACCTTTCAGGCTCATTCCCTGCCACTCCCTCTCTGTATCGCTTTCTCTCCAGCTACATTTCCAGGCTGTGATCATTTGCACATGCTGTTCCCTCTGCTAAGGATGTGTGTCCTCTACTCCCTCTCCACTTAACAAACATCTACTCACAAGAAAGCCTTTTTTTGAGAACTCTCTTGACAACCCCACATTGCTATGCAGTCCTCTGATGGACTCCTTTGGCACCTTCCCGTGCCCCACCCCCAATTTAGGTCATAGTCTAGTTAGCTAATCCCAGACCTACTGTCTTCCACTAGAGAGGGTCAACCTCAAGGGCTGGGACAGGCAGTATAACTTGGTGGTTACAAGCTTCACTGCTGAGTTACACTGCGTAAGGTCAAATTCTGGTGCTTACTAGCTATGTGATTCGGGGTAAATTTTTTAACTCCTCTGTGCCCCTATTCATCTCTAAAACTGGGATGGTAATAATGCTTATCTATTAAGTTTGCCTTGAGATGATAAACACTGTCAATTGATCTTCTTACTTCTTTTTTCACCCCTCTACATAGCAACCACTGTGAGTTAAAAAAATTGTGCTCTTTCCACAGACTTTTCAAATGCTTATGACCTGTTTCTTATCATTCAAGTCTCAGCTCCAGTAACTTCTCAGAAAAGCTTTCTGTGGCCATTTAAAGTAAACCCCCTATTCAAGTCACTCTGTCCATTATCCTTCCAGGTAGTGAGCAGTGCTATTTACCACATGTTTGCAGTTCTGTCTCCTTCCGTAGACTGGAAAAGATAACACTCTTGGTTACTTATTGTTAGGTAAGACCATGCACCTAGTTCTAGCCAATGAAATGTGGACAAAAATAATGTTAATTATTCTGAGCATTTAATTGCCAATGAAAGACCTTCCAGAGATCTCTTTCCATCTGGCATGGTAACTGGCATACTCAAGATGAGTTCCTACATGATGATGATGAGAAGAGATCCCCTTATCCTCTAGAACCACCATGCAGCATAAGCAATAAATCTTAAGCCACTAAGATTTGGGGGTTGTTTGTTACTGTAGCATCACTTAGCCTAATCTGGCTGATAAACCCTTTGTATTACTTATCATTTTCTATGAAAATGATTGCTAGGTATTCCTCAATATCTACCTTTTCTTTCTTCTGTAGTAATAAAACTTTTAATTTTTTGCTAAGGAGTGGCTGCCTACATTTCCCAGGCATCCTGGCAGGTGGTATCACCATCTGACAAGCTCTGGCCAATGAGATGTGAACAGAAGCAATGTTTGCCACTCTGAACCTTACTTTTAAAGAGAAAAGTATGCCCTTTCTTTCCTACTAGCTAGAAGGTGGAAGTGATGATTCCATCTTTAACTAAGCAAACAAGCGAAATGCCCTAAAGATGACAGAGCAACAAGAAGGAAGGAACCAGTTTTCCTGATGCTCTGGAACCATCATACCAGCTCTCTGGATTCCGCGTGTCTGAGCTCTAATATGATTAAAGATAAACTTTTTATCTTGTATAAACTAAATGTGATTTGGGGTTGCTATCATAGCAATCAAATCTATTTGCTCACCACTATCCTATTTCAAGTCATCGTGCTCATTTATTCAGTTGATTACTATCTATTCCCACTGCCCTGACACACACGCACACACATAGGTTCTACAAGGACAGGAGTTATTTCTGTCTTATTCATTGCTATATCCACAGAACTTAGCACAGTGCCTGCCATAGAGTAATATGTTGAATAATAGAGTGTAAATGGCATAAGTAATCACTGAATAAATTATTATTAACTGTTGTTAGATATTACTGTTTTTTTATATCTCAGAACAGGCTTTTCTACTGTCCATCATAAAGGTTTAATCATGTGACAATTCCTGAGGCTTCTTGTGTTTCTTCTGCTTGGAAGAGCATTTCTTTTCTTCCTTATTTACCAAATTCCTTTAAGAATGAGTTCTGGACTCAGAGGCAGATAGAATGTTACAGCTAGAAGGGACCTTAGCTGTCACAGTGACATGACTCTCAGTTTACAAGTGTGTGAGCAAGCTCAGGGGGTTAACTTGTATCTTAGTCAGTTTGAGCTGTTAACAACAGATAGGGTGGCTTGTCAACAACACAAATTTGTTTCTCACTGTTCCGGAGGGGGAAATGTAAAGATGGAGTTGCTGGTAGATTCGGTGTCTGGTGAGGGCCCACCTCCTGGTTGCAGAATGATGACTTCTTGTATCCTTCACAACAGAAGGAGGGCAAGAGAGCTCTCTGGGGTCTCTTTCCTAAGGGCACTAATCTCACTTTTGAGGGTTCCACTCTCATGACCTAATTATCTCCCAATGGTCCCACCTCCCAATACCGTCACATTGGGGATTAGGATTTCAATACATGAATTTTGAGGGGACACATACATCCAGTCCATAACTATTTGCTACAAGTCACACAGTTAGTTGGTGAGAGGAGGGCCTAGAACTCAGGATTATTGCCCTTTTTGTGTGCTTATTGTCACAAGAAGTTTCAACTCCTCTTGGGTAAGATATTCTTGGATCAGCCTTAAGGGATATATATAGGTAGAGTGTATTTCTTAATATTTCCTGCATTGGGACTTCATAGTCACTGTGCAGCAGTGTCCCCAATTTTACACCTTAGGACCTGTCCACATTTAGAACCCAAGAGTGCAAAGACCATAAGGTGACTTAGAGGTGAGTTCTGTAGCTCCTTAGGTTTCCATATGAGGACACTGAGGCCCAGCAAGAGGAAGGAACTTCAGTGATCACACTTGGTCCCTTTAGAAACATTGGGAGGAACTTCTGGCATTTTCTAAGAAAATGTTGCCCAGAAGGGAGTGGGTAGTTTAGGAAGATAAAAAGTTCCATGCCCCTGGAAATATTCCAGCTGACGCTGGACACCAGATAACAGGGATGTGGCTAAGAGGCTTAGGGATCACGTGAGTTTCAATAAGCTCTGCTGAGAACACTGAGAACATACAATTCAATGCAATAGATACAATAAACAATAGAATCTAATACAATAAAATCAATTAGGTGACTTGAATATCCTTTCTCTTCCAATTTTACTTTCTTTGAATTCAGGAGAAGTGAAGGAGAAAGTAGAAAAAATAATGCCTGGCATAGGGTGCCCAATAAATTCTCCTTGAAATCAGTTAATATGACCCCATTCAGCTTTTTGCAGTTTTCTTTCTCTGATTCCCACTGATTCTTTTTTTTTTTTCATAATTCACAGCCCACTGATTCTTTATAGTTACAGGCAGGTAAGTGTTTGGAAGAATCTTCAGCATTATCTGGTCTAGCAGTTCCAGAAGATTTGATCAACAAGGTCCTCCATTTTTAAGAATGCCTGTTTGATCAAATACTCACAATGCAAGTTAACATTGATTGAATAAGCTCAGCTGATTCTGAGCTGTCCCATGGTAAAACAAAGAAAAACAAGCAAAAAAAACTTATTGAACTTCTCAACCCCAGATTTCTCCACAATATTCTTTCATGGAATCTTTAAAAAATTTGTTTTGCAAATCATGACTATGTCAACACACCCTTTGGAACTACCAGTCTAGCCCAAACCCCTCATTTCATGCACAAAAAAAACAGAGGCTCAGAAAAGGGAAAATGGTCAGAGTGAGGACATGAACCCAAGTCGTCCAATCCCAAGTCCACTGCGCACGTAGTGTCTCGCTGTGAGTGAGACAGCACATTCCAAAAGCAGTTCTGAATGGTCAGTATTTCATTTAACCGCTCATCTGCCAACGGATTGTGTTACAGAAATATGTGACTAGGACACTGTTTTGTGAAATGAGTGGATTTACAAACCAGGGGACCAGCCCTGTGCCCTGCTCATTAGGAACGATTTGCATGAAGAACATCAGTGTGACAGGCCCAGCAAGGGATTGTTTAGCTCATTTAGAGTAATGGAGAAAGAGATTAATCACTTGAACACCAACGCGCCTTGCTTTTGCAATCCCACCATGCATGCCCACCCAGCTGAACCTGATCTGATGCTGTCTTGTCTCTGATCTTGATGCTCTGTCCATACTCTCACCTATATGTCTCAAGCGTCCAGGGTCTGACCTGGGGCTTCCATCCACAGAACATGGACCCACCACATTGCCTGGAGGAACAACTCCTAAGGCAGTCACATTTGTCTCAGGTCTCCCACAGTCCCCTTCTTGATTTTTCATACAAACTAGATTTAGAATCACAAGTGGCCTCCCAGGCCAGATTTCTATGAACTCACATAGGAAACCTCCCTGTATCTGTTCCCATCCTTGACATCTTTCCTCCAATGTAAGAACAGTCCCTCCCTGGCCAAGGACCACTCCCCCTGCCTGTGCTCTGTACTCCCTGACTTCCGACCATCTCCATTTGTCATCCGACCTCTGTTCTGCATCCTCTCCATCATCTGTGGTTCATCGCAGCACAAATAATAGAATATACAAATATGTTCTATTATTTCCCTTTTGCATGTATGTATAAACCGAGTTAGTTAACTTGCTCAAGGTCACACAGCAAATGTAGCAATACCAGTAAACTAATGTTATATTTCCCTCCAGCTACTGACCAATTTTTCTACCCTCCTTCACATCCAAACTTCTCAAAAACATTGTCTAGCATGCAGTTCCTTTTCCTCCCCACATCATTCCGTCTTCAACTCACTCCAAACAGATTTCTGCCTTATCACTCCATCCTAAATTCACCAGCCGCCTCCATGAGGCTAAATCTAAAGTGTATTCTGAGGTCTTCATTTCAGTTGACCTCTCTACCGTTCAAAAAACATTAACCATTCTTCATGGAATCCTCTCTTGATTCTTCTCCCACTTGGCTGTTTACTCATTCTCATTCTACTGTTTTACTCATTCTACTATCAGCGCCTACTTTTCTGTCTAAAATGCTGAGGTCCCCAGAGTTTGATCCTGAGTCTCGTCTCCTGGATTCTCAGCTTTGCTTTACTGTGCTCTGCTCTTCCCGCTGTTCACTTCCTCTGTAGGAAATCCAAACCATTCCCATGACTTTAAGAACCATCTATATCTGATGGTTCCCAAATTTATCTCCCCAGCCCAGACTTCCCTCTGAGGTCTAAATTCATGACTTGTTGACCTAACCATGCCACACATCCCAAACTGAATTCTTCACTTCCTACCCAGCCTCAGACACATGCCCTTTTGCTTCTTTGCCTCTGGTGTTTCTTATCTCTGTTCATCACTTAATTTCCTATGCCAGAAGCTTGGGAGTCATTGTTGACAGCTTTTATTTTGTCTTCCCTCTGCCACCCCAAGTCATCAATCACCAAATCTTATTGCATCTACATCCAGAATGTAGTGCAAATCTGTCCACTTTTCACCTCTCTCACTGCCTCGTCACTAGTCAAAGACAGCCACCCATTCGCTTGGTGCCCTTATGCTCTGTTCTTGACATTAGAGGAAGAATGTGTTGTTTAATTTTTAAATCACAGGACTGATAATTTTGCTCAACTCTTAAAATCTTCAGTTGCTTCCTTTGACTCCTGGAATGAGAGTCACAATCCTTCTCTGACCCAAGAAAGACCTGCATTTGGCCCTACCTAACCCCCATCTCATCTCACTACCCACCCCCCCCCCCACCTTATCCTCAATGTTCCACTCGCTCTGGTATTTTGTCTGCTGCTCTAATGCAACTTGCTCCTTCCTATGTCAGGACATCTACACCTGCTGGTCTCTTCTTCCCTTTAGGGAACACTCACACTTCTTTCCAGAACCCCCAAGAGAAATGTTTCCTGACCCATTAGAAAAAGTCAGTCCTCCTCACCAACAGCATTAAAAGCTCTTATGACCTCCTATGTTTTTTTTTCATTCCATATATCGGTATTTTCATTGTATAATTACTTCTATAATTATAGACTTCATGTCTGCTTCCTTGGTTAGAATGTAACATCCATGAGGGCAGGTACCAAGTCATGTGTGTTTTATTATGCTAGCACCAACATGGTAAATGGCATGTAATCCCATGCAGTAAATGCATGTAGAATATAAATATCAGTGAATCTCACTAAGCTTCCTTTGAAAACGAAGGGGTTGGTTTCTCCATGATCTCTAGCAACTGGCTCAGATCTAGAGTATTTCAATCCAAGGTACTTTATCTCTCTGGTTGTACATCACCTTGTCTGGGAAATGGAGAAACAAAAGCCCACCTTGTCTGTTTCACAAGGGGAGACCTAATGAGACAGGGGACCAAAGAGGGCTTGGTGAAGCTCTATAATACAAACTTTTTGTAGTACTTTTTGCTTCAGACTGACGCTGTAGGGAGGGTAGTGTGGGCTGCTGTCATGATATGAAAAATCCGAGTTTGGGTTTCTAGTACAGACTTACCTGCATGTCCTTGGGATCTCAGTTCTTCCAGGTATAAAATTAAGCAATTGGGCCAGACACGCCTCTAAGGTCCATTCCTCCCGTGTTATTGCATGATCAAGTCATGTATAGCCAGGTATAGAGATGGCTTAATCAAGTGCTCTGGCAAACAATTTGCATTTTCTCCGAGGCCCACTAGGAAAGGGCAAAGCTTATCGCCAAAGGAAGGTCACGTGATGATGGCATCTCAGGGGCTGTCATGCCATGTGGCCACTCATCATGCACAAGTCCCTGGCTTGGTTTCAGGAGCCAGGATTTTAAACCCAGATCTGCTGATTGTCAGTTGTAGAGCCAGAAGCCACTCTCTAATGCTCTCAGAGCCTCAGTTTCCTCCTTGGAAACATGAGGGTAATAAAACTGACCTCCCTGAGCTGAAGGGAAGAGAAAATGAGTTGATGGTTGGAAGAGTCGGTGGTCATGAATTCCCAGATGCTCCATAGGGAGGGGACGCTTCTTCCCGCCCATTTTGAGGTGGCAGGCATATGCACGTCTCCTGAAAAGTGGGAGTGGGCCTGTTATCCTTCTAGGCAGAAGCCTGCTATAGAACTTTGGGAACAAAGGATGACACAAGAAGCCTGAGCACTTTAAAGCAGCAAATTGTTCCCAGCTCTCAGCCAGTGCAGAGCACAATTTTTTATCCAGAGATGGCAAAATTGAGCCTGGAGTAACTTGATACCGCAGGCTATTGTCTCACAAATGATTTATGAGCTGAGGCTGCTCTGAGCTCAGAAGTTTGCACACTGCCCAAGGCCCCTCTCCCCAGAGGAGAATCTTACCTTCCCTGGGGAATGACTCTCTGGAGATGAATATGAAAACTGTGTCCCGTGACACTCTTGTGGCAGCTCCATCTTTGGCTATGTCCTAAGATTGTTCTAATGTCCACCCAAATGGGTTGGTTAGAGAGGGACAGGACCTCCCAGTAATAGGTATGTATTAGACCGTGTCTACTAAAGAAATAGCGTTTTTGGTGTGTGTGAAAGAGGACATCCAATATAAGTTGTTTAAAATCCAAAGTCTGCCATTTACCATCTTTATATACTTGGGAAGATTGCTTGCTTGTTTGGACCTCTATTTCCTATCTTATAAAAGGGATACATTAGTGCCTCTGTGATAGGATCGTGTGAGAATCAAAAGATAAAATGCAGGTCACATTACAGGGGTTTATTGGGTGTCAGTGATTTTTCTTCCTTTGAGAGAGGGCAGGAGGTCAACCAGTCCATGCAGTTGGAGAGGTAGTGCCTGCATCAGATATTTCTCAGTTTTGTTGCTGTATCAGTCACCTAGTGCTGCATAACAAGCAGTCACACATCACAGAGACCATGGGATGAGCATTTATTTATCAGATAGCTCTGCTCATCTTAACTGGGCCCGACTGCAGTTGACAAGGGCTGCTCAATATGCTTCTTGTCCTCCTTGGACCAACAGGTGAGCCAGGGATTTTTCCCATGGAGATGATAGAGGTTCAAGAAAGCAAATAGGAACATGAGATAACTTTTGAAGCCTAGATTCAGAAGTGACACCCTGTCATTTCCACCCCTGTTCCATGGTCCAAAGCAATTCATGTGGTTCAGCCCAACTTTAAGGGATGGTAAAATGGACTCTGCCTTTCATGGAAGGAAGTAAAATTCACTTGGCAAAAGTTATGAATACAGAAGGGGTAAAAATATTGGGGCCATTAATAAAACCTACCACAGATGCTATGCATCCAGATATTCATATATGTAGAGAACCTACCATAAAAGGTTAAGGGAGAATCCCCCCTTTCCCCTCCCATCTCTTCTAAGCAGTAGGAAGAAAAATATTTTCTCCCCCTGTTTCTAGAAGCTGAAGCATGAAAAATAAGCTGAACTGTCATATATTCTTGCCCAGATAGTGATTCTTTTTTAAATTATATTTATTTTTATTTTTAAAAACTCACCTTAAGTTCATCTTTTTATTAGGTAATATACACACAAAATTCAGAGGATCTAAACAGTCACATACAGTAAAGGGGATGTCTCCTTCCTCCCTGTTTCCCAATCATGGTTCTCTTACTTAATGGAAACCATATAGCCATGGTAGTTTGCAGGTTTCCAGGGAAATCCATGTAGATACATGTACCAGCATAGGCATACATTTTTTTGTTTTGCTCCGCGGCATGTGGGATCTTCCTGGACTAGGGCTCGAACCCGTGTCCCCTGCATTGGCAGGCGGATTCTTAACCACTGTGCCACCAGGGAAGCCCTTGTGTGTGTGTGTGTGGTTTTAAAACTTTCTACTACAATATAACAATGAAGTAAACAGTAATTAGACACCTACCAATTTTTCCCTCAAAACAAACCAAAAAAATGTAAACTATCATACTGTACCATACTGATTTTTTTCACTTAACAATATATCTTGTAGATTTTGCCAAGATATGAGCTACCCCTTTCTTTTAAGCGGCTGCCAATTTTCCTTTACAAAGGAGAGGATTTTTGAATCTTGAAGGAGTAGCCCAAGTTCAGGTTTGGTAGAAATTATTTGTGAGGCTTCAGTGTGGTTAGGAGTTTAGCAGTGGGACGAGTAAAAGAGGAATATAGGGGGAAAACAGGACATCTGAAATGGATCATTCCAGTGCCAAGAGCTTAGCTGTGCTCTCTCTCTCACTTTTGCTGCCTACGCATGCCCACAGCCTTCCCGTCAGTGCTGTAAGCCCCCAGACCCCACCACCACATTTCTTCTCTACTGAAGTTTAAATGAAGTTCGTTTCTTTCATCTGCCATCAAGAACCCCAAGTAATACCGAAGGAAACTGGGAGATCTGGGATGAGTAAGACAAATGTAGGGCTGAAGACAGCAAAAATCTGCTGCTGTTGAACTGTGGGAATCTCAGAAGTGTGTCAGGATTAGAAGAGACAATGGATGGAAAAACTGTGGCACGATATCTATGCAGTTGGGCACCAAACATTTCCTGAGCCATTCCACGTGCCTGGCATTATTCTGGATGCTGAGGATACAGTGAAGGGAAAGCAGACAAGGTCTCTGGCCTCATGAAACTCATATTCTAGTTAGACAGAGAGATAGTAAAGAAACAAACAAATTTATGGCATAATGTCAGGTAGTGATAAGTCCTATGAAAAGAGGATAGAGAACAAAAGGGGTGTTGTTTCATCTAGAGAGAAGACAAGATCTTTGGAAGAGAGGCCCTCAGGCTTGGCTAGGACAAGATTCTGCTCAGTGCCTTTTCTACCTTCAATCTGATGACACAGACAAGGCAGAGAAGGCAGTCGTCTGGCCCATGGAATTTAAGAGGTAGCTCCCTTGTTATTCATTCTCTAAAACTTTGCTATGATGTTTGAACTCTCCACCATTGTTCAATATTTCCAGTAAGGGTGCTTGCTGCAGGTTGTAAGGCTCTGTACCCAGGTGGCAGCATTAGTTAACAATGAACACTTACTAACACTGTTGTGACCTGGTTAACAAAGGAGCTCTAAGGAGATGGGACAAAATGGGTGAGATTCAGTCTTCACGTTGGAAACCTTGGTGACTCCATGTAGCTTGTAGGATCAGGTTCACACCCTTTGGCACTTAGGGTGCTCCATTATGGCTCTAATTTATCTTCTCAGGGCTCATTCTCATCACTCCCCTTGGTAGATTCTACACCATAATGGTGATTGATTAGAATATTTTCCAGCAAATGTTCACTCCCCTCCCTTTCCCCCTGCGGTGGGGTGTAATTTCCTACTTCCACTTTGGGATTGGCTGTGTGCCTTGCTGTGGACAGTGGAAGATGGGGAGAGACGTGACACAATCAAAGGTTTTAAATGTGCGTGTGGAGCTTGATTTGTCCTCTTGAGATTCTGTGAACTGCCATGAGAAGAACAGACCCAAGTGGCTGCTAATCCAAGGAGGATGAAAACACGTGCAGATGAGACATGCACCAAATAATGTCTGGTGGAAAGAAATATATGCAAGCTTGTTTTAAGCCACTGAGTTTTGAGGTGGTTTGTTACATAGCATATCTGCAGCAGTAGCTAACTAATACAATAATTAACTGAATAATTCACTGCTACCTCTGTAGGTCTTATATATGACATTTTTGCTCAGAGCATCCCATCCATCTGAGATAGCCGCTCTCCCCCTAACCATTGTATCTCCATGTCTAAAGCATAATTGCTAAGAAGATGTAATCTGAAGACAAGAAAACCTGGGATTTAATTTCTGTTCTGCCACTTATTAGCTTTGGGGAATCATTAACTTTCCTATGCTTCAATTTTCTCAAGTATAAAATGAGATTAATAATATTTACCTTTATAAGCTGTTACAAGGATTCAGGATATCATATATGTAAAGCTTGGCACTTACTATGTGCTCAGTAAATGTTTCTGATTTTTTTTACATGTTTTCTTAGATAACTTTACAACAACGCTTTGAGACAAGTTCTGTTATTATCGTCATTTTACAGATAAGGAGACTGAGGCTCAGAGCAGTTAATTCACTTTTTTTACAGTTATTAAATGGCAAGATTAGGATGCCTGCCAGGCTCCTGGATCCAGAATCTGTACCTTTGCCCCTGTATTACATTGCTCGGATGCTCAGTGAGATTTCTTTCAGCTTCTCTGCTCTGTGTTTCCTTGGTCAGAAATGTGTCAGAGGCCTAAATAACAGAGATGTCTCATTCTAGCCCAGCATCCGAAGTGTGAGACATGCACTGTTGATGGTCCAGGAGGTGATTTAGATGGAACAGGACACTGAAGACACTGAATCATATTGTGAGAAAGTCATTTCCTTTTCAATTATCTTTAAATGTCAAGGGAAAATAATCTTAGTTGGATGCTAACATCTTTAACACTTCTAACACTTGCTGATCTCCCAAATTCCATCCTTTTTTTTAATAAGAAAGTAAGAGCATGTTCCAGGCACAGAACCTCTGATAAGTAACAGTATCCTGTTAGAATTCCATTAACAGCGTATGTTTCCATTATTATTGTTGTTGTTGGAAGGACCATGGAAAACCATTGTCTTCTATTTAAAACTTGTACTGTGGCTTTCCATTTACTATGGTAATTTAAAGTCCCTCTGTAACATGCATTTATTTCACTTAAAAAGTTGATTTAAGAAAAAAGAGTTAAATAAATGAATAGTATAAATGGTCTATAAATAACAAAAATCATGAAGATGGTGGTTGAATACAGTAGTTTAGGAGATACTGTTTCATGAAAGAATTTTGCATTTTGCCTTTGTCTATATGTCTGGCAGCCTTCCTCTTGCCCCCCCCAACCCCACCCTGTATGTTAGTCCCCATGTAAGTCCAAATAACTTACAAAAATTAACTGATTACAAAACTGGATACAGTTCTAAACATTTGAAATACAAATACTAAGCCTGTTTGAGAAAAGGTGGCTCAGTAAAAAAAATACACTAACTGGACAGCAGGAACCCTGGGTTATCTTCTTGTATTCACCACTTCTTCGCTGTGTGACTGTGAACAAATTGCTCCAGCTCTCTGAGCCCCAGTAGCCCCATTTATAAAATCAGGAGTTTTAACTAGATGATCTCTAAGGCTCTTTTCAATTCCAAAGTGTGCTAATATTTTCAATATTATTTTTATTAAAAGAACCACTTTACCATTGAGAATTTCAAATGTTTTTATAATAAACCCTCAGAATCAAGGGCAACAATATATTTGCAATAAAAAGTGCATTAGCATATTTTGATTGTTTTTGATCATTTTTGCATGTATTAAAATGAAACATTTGGTAAAAATTAAACATTATATGCAAATGAGTACAACAAGCCTACTTTTTGAATAATAATTCATTATGCCCCTTATAATATATGTGAGTGGCTTCTTTTTTTTTTTCAGTACACCGTAGCTATTAAGTCAGCATGTTGGAAGTTTACCAAGAAGTATAACGGAAGACCCAATCTTTCATTTGCATAAGTCCCAGAATTCCACCTGTCGAAAATTGTATGCTATTAATAGGTGACAAGACTGTCACTCGATGTTCATTTATAATGTTTTCACTAGAACCTAATGAACATTTGGGACATATTTCAGGAATTGTTGTAAATTTTTTTTTTTTTTTTTTTTTTTGCCACAGAGTGGAAAGTGTGTTTATACTACAGCAAAAATGTTTTACACTGGAAAGGTACAGCTGGCAGAGGTGTTGAATCTTCTCTTGTGCATTTTCCCTTCTTCACTTTTTCAAATACAGAATCATATAATTACAAGAATAAGCTGGGAGGAAATTTGAGGATCTTCTGCTTTGTGGCATTCTCATTATAGGTGAAGAAATTTTAGCCCAGAGAGGTCCAGCAACTTGCTCATGGTTACACAGTTAGTGGCTGTGCTGGGAGACTAGAATCCAAGTCTCCTGACTTCTTTTTCCATGTGTTTATGTGTTTCTACATATGTTGGTATGTAAGCTATAAATACAGAGACTAGAAATATACATGAAAATATAACAACCATTATGCATGCAGATTTATCTCCAAGGTCAATTTTAGAGAATCATGAAGTTGGTCAAGTTTCTCATCAATATCATAATTCTACTTTTTTGGGAAATTAACTTTTGCTGCCCTGTGGCATTGTTTTCTTGAAATTTTATTTCAGATTGTTTTTATATCTATTGCAGTAGATTCCTTGAGGGGTAAGACTATTTATTCCTCCCCAGGTTTTCATGCTCCGTGACACTAGCCAAGGGCTAGCAGGTAGAATGACTTAAAATGTATTAATGGTCTAACCTACTGCTTTTTACTGAAATTAGTGGTCTCTCTAAGATTGCACCGCTAGTTGAGGATGGGGTTCTAAAAAAATATATACAGCCTCCCAACATTAATAGTATAGAGCAATGAACTGGCACTAGAGATGGATGCGTTGCACATTTGTGACTTTAAGGTAACTAAAAAGTATGCCAACTCCATTTAATTAAAATAAACCTTAATATCAGGTCAATAGATTATGCACATACTTTACTGTGACCATGTAAATAGTGATATATTTACAATTTGTCTGGGAAATTTATGGCCGCCATTCTCCAAGCAACGTGAATGTAGAGTTACTGGGAGACACAAAGGTAGAGTCTCAAGGTGGTCTGGAGTGTAGACTCTGAGAGTAGTCAAGACCACATGAAGACAGGTGAACAATACACCATCTTTCTTAACTTGCCCAGCCCACTTAGAGAAACACCATACTTTTCAAAGATGTACAGTAGGATTGCCACAGGTTCCAATGAGATTTTAAGCTTTGGAATCAAAACCACCTGGGCTTGACTCCTGGCTCCTCTCTACTAGCTATGCAACTTTGGGCAAGTTAATTAGTCTTTATGAGCTTTACCTAATTTGTAAAATGGATCTAATGATACCTACTTCATAGGATTGTTGTTAACATTAACTTAAAGGTGAAAACATAGTAAAGTATTTTAGACAAGTAACTTTCCTATGGTGAGTGATCAGTAAAGAGTGGCTATTGATAATATCAGTGACATTCACAGTTGTAGTATTTAACTAATAGACTAGGAAAGCAAGACCTTTATGGCATCTAAGAACACTAACTATGAACTGCCTTACTCTATAACCATATGAATAGTCTTATCCTCTCCGGACTGTAAGTTACTGAAGGGCAAATGCATCTTAATTACATTATGGATATGAAAACTGAGGCTCAGAGAGAGTGATGACCCAGCTTCCAACAGTCATCCCTAAGAAATCCTAAAATTTGAGTAATATCAACTGATACGGATAATTTTCACCAATTTTTTTAGACAAAAAATCTCATTACTCCTTTGCTTATCAAATCATTGTGACCAGTTTCTTTCTATTTAGTGTGATATTCAAGGCCCTTCACAGACGAGCCCAATCTACTCTTTCAGTTTCATCTCAATCCACTCCCTTGCATGAAGTATATATTTCAGACCCTCTTATCTTCTCACCATTCCCAGAAAATGCTCTGTTATTTCATTCTCCCATGCCGTCCTATTAACCTTCTTTTCTGCCTGAAGAAATACAGCTTAATATTCAAGAATCAGCTGTGAAACTCTCTCCAGCCACATCAGTAAGATGGGAATGATAATGATGGTCGCCATTTACTGATCCCTTATCCATGCCAGACACCTTGTTCCTGGGAGTCATGCCGTGCTCCTTGATTCCATGACAACAGTTGTCTTGTTGACTGTGTACCTTGTAACTCTCCGACCTGTCATCCTCCAAACTCGACATAACCACTTGAGGACAGAGACGATGATCCACTCATCTGTGCAGTCCTAGCACAGATCCCAGGGTAGGTTCTCAATCACTATTCATCAAATCAATGAATGGTAAGGTTAGGGTTCTAATTAATAAGTATTTGTTGAATGAAAATACTGCAAAGAAGATTCAAATATCAGATTGGAGATCAGTCTACTGGCTTTAAATTTCCTTCCAACTGTAAGATTGGTGATCTAGATACCCCCATGTTCAAATAAATCCCCTCATGCTGGGAGTTAGGAATAAAAATAAAAAGCAGAGACACCGAGATCTCATGCATATTTGAGCTCCCAGGCCTCCTTATCCAACAAAGGCTCAGACGTGGCTTCACATGCACTCACACATCTGGAGTTATTCTTTCCCCCCTGCCTTGGCAGAATCCCTGTGTCTTTTCAACAGATTGTGCATGAGGGTATCTATAAATAATCACCCAAATGTAATGCCACCCAGCCCGCCGGGTTAAATATAGACATTGGATTAGCTCCAGGGAGGAGGGGACAAGTGATTCCCAACTCAAAGAAATTGTTATGAATTCCATTCGCTGTGTGAATATGTACAGTGGATGTTTCCTTCCATAAGGACACCAAAATAGCAACTAACTCAAGGCTAATGTTATAGCTGCTACTGTCTCCCCTGCTTAATCTTTCCCCATCTGGATCCCAACACAGATGCTGATGTGTCTAAACGTGTGTGTCAAATGACAGCTCTCTCCACACCTGTTCTACGTATACCTGCCCCTCCCCCTGCTTAGCGCCTCTGCTTCCCTTTGATGGAAGAAGGTGTTGCAGGAGTTACAGCACACCATCTTTCACTTTTATATCTTGGATCTCAGTAGGATAGTGGAAAGAACTGACCTCTGACTTCAGTCAGAACAAGGTTAAGTCCTTGCTTCACAACTTACTAGCTGTGTGGCCTGGGGAAACTTACTTAACCTATCTGGGTCTCATCAGTTTTTGTATTTATACAATGGAGAGAATCTTGTGTACTTGATAGCACATTGGGCAGATTTCACAAGATAGTCTATGTAAATATTCTGGCCCACCAATAGACTCTGGGTAAAATAACTCATCTTCTCACCTCATAATCTCATTTTATAGACCTCTGGAGATGAAATGGTCATTAGTGATTATCTGGTCTACTGCTTGCATCTAATAGATGAGGAAATTGAGGGTTAGGAAGGTAAATAATGTGTTTCAGAGGTGTCAGATGGAGTTAGAGATTGAGCTAGGACCAGGATTCATGTGTGCTGCCTTCAGAGCCACAGTCCTTCCCAACATCATTCATTTATTCATTCATGCTATACACACTTTTTTTTTTTTTTTTTAGAGGCTAAGAAACCTTTTAATAGCTACTTTATTTATTTATTTATTTATTATTTTTGGCTGTGTTGGGTCCTCGGTTCGTGCGAGGGCCTTCTCTAGCCGCGGCAAGCGGGGGCCACTCTTCATCGCGGTGCGCGGGCCTTTCACTATCGCGGCCCCTCCCATTGCGGAGCACAGGCTCCAGACGCGCAGGCTCAGTAATTGTGGCTCACGGGCCCAGCCGCTCCGCGGCATGTGGGATCTTCCCAGACCAGGGCTCGAACCCGTGTCCCCTGCATTAGCAGGCAGACTCCCAACCACTGCGCCACCAGGGAAGCCCCTACACACGTTTTAATATTTGTTGAGATCTATCAAGCAGCAAGTATTGAGGATATGAAAATGGACAAGCAAAAGGTGCTCCCAGTTGGCACGGAAAAGAGCTAATGATATGAGGTAACATTTTTGAGCTCTCTTCAGACTCCACTAAGTGCTGGGAATTATTTAAAGCACTTTACATTCTTAACTCCTTTAATCCTTCCCAAAATATGTGAGACACAGATACTATTATCTTCCCAATTTTGCCTATGAGAAAAAAACAAGGCTCAGGAAGGTTAAGTGATTTGCACAAGTTTACACAGCTAGTAAGTGGTTGTTATAGAATTCTACCCCAGGCAGTGTTATGCCCAAGGTCACATTGTTAACCACCATATTATATCAGCTCTTGATGAAGAAATGAGACCAGTGATTTTAACCCACTAATCCAGGGAAGCACAGGGACTGTAGGAGTTCAACACTCTGCCATTCCAGCCATCCAGGGGAAGACCAAGAAGGTTTCCTAGAGGGCCTGATTTGGGAAGTGATGTTGTCCATCTGATATTGTTATTGGTATATGATATCTTAACTCCAGAAGTAAAAATTTGATAGAATTACATGGGACCAGGCAAAAGATTCCAAGTGAATCGCAGAAACACAAGATAGAGGAGACCAACCTTAGGTTTGGTAACACTTTACACATATTTGCTTGAGCTTCACAGTAATACCTTTGGGATGAGGGCAGGGAATGGATTATAATTCAAATTTTATGAGTAAGAAAACCTAGACTCAGAGATGGTGGCTTTGATCAAAGATACTAAGCAAGATGGTAGAAGAACTGCGAATATGATATGATTCTCCTAGCTATTCAAGGCAATTTCTGCCCTTTACCCTGCTCCTACCTCTTTTTTTCTTTTTCTGGTTATCTAACCTAAAAATGAAGGAAGACTCACTAATTTAGAAAAATGAATAATTAGTCTGCCCATCAGACTGTCTCCTCAAACATCAGATGTTGTAATCAGGGTTTAGTATGATTCTTCATCTCAGACAGATCTCAGTGAAATCCTCAAACAAGAACCTGCAGGGTAGATATTCTGCATTGCTGGCTAGAGTGAAAAGCCTTTGTTGCCAGAAGAGCGAGGCTATAGGAAATGATAGACTTGTATTCTTGCCCTGGGAGAAAGACTTACCAACCCTGTAGTGGGTAGTGGGTGTGAGCAAAAGTAGGACACAGATAAGCCCATCATTTTTTAAAGAAAATGTGCTTTGGATCATACAGAGGTTCTGCTCTATATGACAAGGAAGTGATAATGTTATCTGTTGGAGGCTTTTTTAGAGACAGCCATAACACTCTGATCGTCCAACACATAAACCTCAGTGGCCTCTGGCAGCATATCGTTTTGAGGACAAGTTTCTGATTGGATGAGTCATCAGTGAAAATAGACTGGACTGCTTGCCATGTAAGTGTTGGGCAATGTGAACAGCCTTAGATTTGATGATCATCCAACAGTTCTCAACATCTTCTGGGTCACTTATGCCTTTGAGAACATGATGTAAAACCAAGGGCCTTCAGCTAAAAAAATGCACATAGACAGACACATGCAAAACTTTAATACATTTTCAAGGAGTCCACAAACTACCCTGAGGCCTCAACATAGACACCCCAGTGATCTAGAGACAAGATATCAAAATCTCAGGGTTTTTAATTGCTTAGTAACCCTTCAGAGGCATTGGATTGTAAATTTCTATGAACAGGGACTGTTCTTATTGTTCTTACTGTCTTATTCATTATTATGCCTCCATTGAATAGGAACATTGTAGGTATTCAAAAACCTTTGGTTGCATTGAACTGATCTATAGTACAGTTAACTGCTGTATTAGTTAGCTATTACCGCATAACAAACAACCCCAAAAGATAATGGCTTAAAACAATAGCCACTTATTTAGCTCATGATTCTGTGAGTTAGCAGTTTGAACTGAGCTCAGCTAGGTCCTTTGGTCACAGCTAGGTTCTTTCATGTGTCTTCAGTCAGTTGCGTGTCCACTACAAGTTGTTTTTTGCTGATATTGGCTGGACTTTATGACATATTTGGGATCTTGACTGGGACAGTTGTGTTGACTCATCTGTGGTCCACATGGTCTGTCATCTTTAATCAGTGTGACATGAGCCAGTTCACATGATAGATACAGGGAGACACATACCTTCATGCTCAGGGTGACTTGACTAGTTTCAGATGCTAAGGACACACTCTCTGTCAAGGGTGTCAAGGGTACCTTGCTGTCAAGGGTAACATCACCTGTGGGTGGCATGGAAGTGAGCAGTCCAGAGAGATTGGCAGTGGCATGGTCACTGGGACGAAAAGGAAGCTATGAATAGCAGAGGAACAAGGGTAAAGCATGGAAGATCAGTGACCATCAAGCTGACCAACTGCAGATTTTTAGGCTGTAGCTCCAGTTATATGTGAGGGCAACGTTCTCAGTTTTCCACTATCACCATCAGGATTATGCAGCCTGGAATTCCTGAAAGCCAGGAGGATGAAGCATTGAGATATAGGGTAATACTATTGATGTGATGCGTATATACCAAAGAGGGTGAACACAGGAAGCCTTCTCACCACCCTTCCTCCTGACCAGAATAGAAGATCCTTCCTTGAGCTTCCATGGCCTTTGTACGTGCCCTCATCTGTAACACAATTGCCTATTTAGCTGACCATATTTCCCATAGAATGTAAGTTCTATGAGGGCAGAGACCTCATCTATACCACTATAATTCGCATATGCCCAGCATACGGTAGGGGTCCAGTATGTAGTTGTTGATCCAATTTACTTACTACTCTCTTTTACGGATAATGTAAGAATTTGAGGACAGAAAGAAAGTGACAGGTCTAATAGAGCAAGATGAAATAGTTAGATCTGTTTCCCATCATCCCACAATCATCCATAAGATTTATCCCATCTCTAAAAGTCTCGGAATCTTCTGATTCAAGTTCAAGGCCAGGTGTTTTCAGGGGGTGTCAGCTTGCTTATGATGGATCTACCAAAATGTAAGCGATTTTGATGTAGGTGGAAGGACAGTGATAATCATCGTAAAGAAGACGTGTTGTTCCTTTCAACTTGGATTAACCTGGATTTTGTTTAAGAGGTTTCCAATTAGCTTGTTGAATCTGCACAGTTAACCTTTTCTGAGCTTTTCGCTTCAGACTCTTTCTCTCTCCAAGCCCTCAGCCCTCATTTCTGCCCATGGAGCCTCACAGGAATAGCTGGAATCCAGCCTCCTGAACAGCTCCTGAGCATAGGATAATTGCAATATAATTAATGAATTAAAAAGAATGAAATGTTTTAAATGCTTTCAATATTCCCTTTCCTATAATTATCTACAGGAAACATGTTCATTAACAGTCTTGTGCTGACAGCCCCCAGGCTCTGGATGAGCTAGCTCACCTTCCAAGAAGAAAATGAATTGATGACCTCTCTATCACAGGCCTCCAACTTCCATGGGGAGAGGAGAGGCCAAAGCAGGACCATCATTTGGAAAATGGTTGGCCAGATCAGACTCCCTCCCTCACCTTCAGTCTCAGGGCACCTTGACTAGTCTCACATGCCAAGGACATTCTCTCTACCTGTGTCTCCCCAGATCCGTTTTGCAGAAACACAATACTAGTTGGTCCCTAGTAAGTATCTTATGTCTCCTATTGTCTTCCCTTTGCCTTCAGCTGGAAATGAGCTGAACCATTAATTCACAGAAATATATTAATGACTCAGATCCTTTAACCCTCTGCCTTGCAGTCAAGGGTAACATCATCTATGATAGCCAAAAAGTATTCAGATCCACAGGGCATACCTGGCATAAATGCCTGGGGCATTTTGACCATTTATATTAAGAGGAAACAGTTATAGTAAATAAAATATCGGTATCTTATGGAGTAGAATTTAAAACACACATGAATTTTAAAAGATAAAGCATTATACTTTGAAAAATCATGCTGATTGGGGGCTGCTTCAGACTAGGTCCCCAGTTGCTCCAGGGATACTTGGCCACTGACCACATCACTGGAGACATTTGTTGTTAAGTATGGTCTACTGGGATATCCCTACAATAGTACTTAGTGCCAGCCCAGGGCAACTAATCTTATACTGTGGAATTTCCATCAATATGACAAACTGTAAGAGGGACATTTTGGGGTAGGGTCGCATCCCAGAACCCCATCAGTTTATTTATTTATTAGATATGTGAGTTTCCAAAATGTGCAAGGTACTAAGCCAGGTCAGGTGTAGAATATGTTGGTGAATGACACAGGGACTGTGTATTCAAAGATTTTATAGACTAGTGGGGGGAGATAAGATTTGTATCTATAAATAACTATAATAGAGACAGGACTAGGAACTGTGAGAGAGGAGTAATAAAAGTGCTATGGAAGTCCAGAGGAGGCAGATACTATCTCCAGTCGAGGGGATGTGAGTCTGTGTCGTAGAGAAGGAAGATTTTCAGCTGGAACTTGAAGGATGGGTAATGTCTGGATGGGCACAGACGATGCAGGAGTATGGTCGCTACCACACCAGGAAACAATCCTTAGCAAAGGTTCAGAGTCTGAATTCAGGGAACAGGGGTCTCTCCAGGGTAGACCAGGGCTGAATATACAGTTGGGGTGTGGCTGCAAGGAAGCAAGGCTGGAATTAAAGTTTAGGAAGAGTATGTGGAAGAGTTCACGTGGCACACGCAATAGGTTGAACTGATAGCAGGTTTTCAGCTTATGAGTCAAAGAATCTTGGTGTTTCAGAAGGACAGCTGTGCAGCGTGGAGAAGCAAGATTTAGGTGTGTGGAGTGAGAATGGAGGTAAGAATTCAGGTTAGGAAGTTGGTGAAAGAATTCATGCAGGCAACAAAGAAGGACTGATCAGACAACACCGGATAAAATTCTGCCATCTCCATTGTATACACAGGAGGAATCAGGCTGCCATTGCACCTTGGAACAAAAACAGATTGAAGAGTAGAAAAGTTGTGATATTCAACATACTGAAAAGGACTGAAAGTTATTTAAAAAATCAATCTGTTTATATAATCAAACCATCTGAGTATATATTTTTGAGATGGGGGAAATTGGTCACTAATAAAATATTTATTGGGGATCTTCGGAATGCCTACAAAATCCTGTTTTTGGTACAGGCACTTAGAGGCAGGCTGGTGAGGGATGCTGATTAGATAAATTGGACAGACCACAGATTTGGGCAGCTGTCAGTGTAACCAAATGAGCTGAGACAAGTGGGCAGTTTGAAAGTTTGTTGATGTCAGGGCAGGAAAGGATCTGGGCATGCTACCATCAGGTGCCTTTGTCAGGGGTCCCTGAAGTGGGTACTACACAGAGTTCAAGGCAGGCAAAGATGGTCAGTCAGCCACAGAGACAGAAGCAGTTATTTCCAGACCCTCAGACAACTCCAGAAGGCTCTCACCACCCTGCCAATTTGAAGTCAGCTGGAGGCTTCTCAATCCTCTGAGCCCAGGCCAAATTGTGTTGTGAGTTTTCTTGCTTCTCCAAAGGGCCCATATTTGTTCCTTTGTTTGAATCAAGCACCATCTTCATATCCTCAAGATGATGTGGTCTCTGAATTAAAACAGAAGGTCAAGACTTATGATCTCACGAGGATGACAGAATATGGCTTCTGGAGTCAGGCCAATTGGATTGACTTTTTCCCCCCTTTTCTTCTTTTCTTGCTGTCTTTTACTGGGTTAGTAAACTTGGGTAAGTTTCTTAAAAATGTCTGAGGTTCAGTATCCTTATCTATGAGCTAATGTTAATGATAGTATTTGCCTCCAAGGGTCATTGTGTGGATTAAGTTAGATAATGCATGTAAGTCTTTAAGCAGAAAGCCTGATATTCATTGACTACTCAACAATGGTTCCTTACTATTCTTCTAATTATCATGGTGGTTTTTGGTATGCTGTTCTCAGATTGTCTGGCAAGTTAGTCCTTAAGGAACTATATCACCATCTCATTATTTTCCTATTTGGTCATTGTCTCACAGTTACAATGTCTTGGAAGTTTTTTGTTTGTTTTTTAAGGGACTAAACCCACACTCTGTTCTTGGGAAGTTAAGTGAAGTGTATGTATTACGCTGGATTATTTGGTTGCAAGTGACAGAAATCCAAGTGGCTCAGGCAAAAAAGAGAATGTGTGGTCTCATATAGCACCCTTCAAGGGTGACTGGAGAAGCTCAAGTTGAGTTTCAAGAATCTATGTTTTGCATGTTTATGCTCTGATTTCATCTGTTGGTATAGTCATCAAGAGATGCAAGATAGCCCCCAGTGGATTCAGGCTCCCATTCTACCAGGTGGGCAACCCTTGAAGAAAGATGTCCATTGGATGGACCTGGTTCTCCTGCCCATCCCAAGTCATCCTCTGTGGCTAGGTGGTTTGAATAAACTATTAGTCAGGCCTAGTTTGTGTTCCCACCTTTGGAGGCAAGGGCTGAAATGAACCTCTTAAACCCCATAGACTGAACGTAAAAGGGGGTTGGTTTCTAGAATTGTGGTTCGCAAAGTGTGGTCACTGGGACAGTAGCAGTAGCATCAACATCCCCTGGAAAACACCTAGAAATATAAATTCTCAAACACTATTCCAGACCTTTAAAATCAGAAACTCTAGAAGGAGGGTTCAGGAATCTGTGATTTAACAAGTCCTCCATGTGATTCTGATGTATGATCAAATTTGAGAATCATCATTCTAGAAGAGAATGTATGAATAATTTCCAGAAGAAGAAGGGACAAGCAGAAACAACCGATGCCTAGCTTGCATGCTAATAAATCACCATGCCCATTTTATAGAAGAGGAGTCTGAGGATCCAGGAAATCATGGGAATAGACCAAGACCTCATGTCTAATAATAAGCCCAGAGCCAGACTCAGATATTCTGGTTCCTAACCTAGCACTCATTTCACCAAAGCACTGTAAAAGAAAATGAGAGAAGAAATTCCTTGCCGTGAGGCATTGCACCTGATTGTGTAGACTGTTCATTCTTTAAGGAGCCTTTTTCACCTAAGTAACCACTACCTAATAGTGGATTGTCCAAATGCGTCTTTAAGACGTAAGCTTCTCTCCTGCCCTAGAGGGAATAAGCCCCTGAGAAGTGATGGGTACGTCAGGTATCAGTTTCCATTCCGTGTCTGCTCACATCCCAGAATACTTGCCCATGCCCAGAGGTTCTGCATAGCCAGATGACATGACTATCTGAAGATGTTACTGACTCTAGGGCTGAGTTATTCATATTTTACATTTGAAAATCATCTCCCAGTTAAGGTCAAATGAAATGACCTTTGCAGAATGAACTAGACTGAAGTCAACAAGAATTTATTGAGCAGGGGGTATGTGGCCAGTGTCATCAGTCATGGCTGAGCTTATGAGGGAGGGAGAAAGCACAGGCACTTCCCCAAAGGAGATCCCAATTCAGTCTGGCAGATGAGATGAACACAACTAAAACAATTAGAGAATTTTACAGGCAGTCTTGTCCTTCAGTTGTGTTGTTGTGTGCCCAGCACCCAAACCTTCTTTCTATGTTTGGGGAGTTTTCCACCTTATAAATCTTGATGAGAAACAAGTCTGTGTCCTGCTATTGAAGTGGAAAAAACCCAATATAAACTTCCTTATTAATCCAGAAAATGAGAGCATGCTTGACCAACCAGAGGTGCCTACCTGGAGCTAGCGGCATAGGAAAAAAAAAAGACTGGGATAAAAATTCATCATGGTGGCAGAAGTGACGTCTGCCTGTTTCCAGGGCACTGGGGACAAAGGTGCCAGAGGTGGTGCCAGAAGCCCTGTGCTGGGGGTGGGATGATGCTAGCTCTGAAGCCCAGTGCTAAAACAATGGCGCTATCATCCCTGTCAGAATGCTGATGTTTGCTAAGGGTTTTGGAGGTGTGGACTCCTTTGGTTTTCTAGGCCTTCCTAGTAAGACTGTGAATTTCTCAATATCCTTCCAATAATTTTCTATTGGGCTTCATTTTCACCAGAGTTCAGTTTCTGTTGCTTGCCCCTATGTGTCCTGGCTGAACAGTGCCTCCTTTCTTTTCCTCAGTACATCATGCCCTCTCCCACCCTGGGCTTTGTACAGGGTGTTCCTTCAGCCCAGGCCACATTTCTCCCCTTATCTCCCATTTCCTGCACCTAGTTAACCGCTCCCTACCCTCTAACCCTTCAGACTCTAGCTTGAGCACCGTTTCTTCATGGCAGCCTTCCCTGTGTTCCTGGAGTGTTTCTCCTCTTGTCCACCCTCAGCACCCTGCACTCTTCTTTTGAAACACTATTCAAGTTTGTAAATGCGTGGTTCTTCCCTGCTATCTGTGTCCTCAAACTAGATCTCAGCTACACGAGGGTAAAGACTATGTCTTTTCTCCCTGTTGTATCACCATTGCCTTGCATAGTTTCAGGCACACAGAAGCTGTGTACCATCTGGGGTTGTCGAATGGGATGAGTAGATGAAGGTTGTTAGGATAGGTGTATACACTGTAAATAACGCAGGGCTTCTGAAAGCGCTGTAGAAACCAGAGTAGCCAGGGAAAGTTTCCCCAAAGAGATGGATCTTGAGTTGAATCTTGACATCTTTGTAAAATTTGGACTGGGGAGGACAGGGTGAGCACATCCCAGATTGACAGAACAACATGGTGGCAAGAGTAGGAGAGGGATTTGTCATTGCTCACTCAGAGGACAAGTGAATGATTTACCTGCTGAGACAAGGGGTCTGTGCAACAGAGGAATAATAGGTTAAGTTATATAGGTAGAAGAGGGTAGACTTTGATAGATTTTTATTAAAGGAGACTAATCCTGGCTCTGCTGTTTTTAAACTATTTGGTTCTAGGTAGGTGCCTTATCCTATCCGAGTCTCAACTTCTCCATTTGTGAAACAAGAATAACATCTAGTCCATGATTTCCTTGGAGTGAAGTATATGGTAAAGTCATTTCTAGTGTTCCTTCTGAAAATCAAACATGATCATCTCCTGCTAGGAACCCTTCAGTGGCACAGTTTCCTACGGAACAAAGCCTGAGATCTATAGCCAGGTTTCGAGGTTCTTAATCATGGGACTCACACCTACTTCTCCAGCCTGGCTTCCTCCTGATCCATCTTCAGACATTATTTACATTTCCCGAAGCTTTTTTGCACCTCCTGTGTTTATACGTGCTCTTCCCTCTGACTGTAATGCCTTTTCCTTTCAACCATTTCCCTTTCTAGCCCATCTGATGAACTTGTATTAACTATCCATTTAAAGCTAGTTTATGTCATCTCCTCTGCTATTCATTCACATTTAGTCATTTTGACTCCCTTCATAGCCTACATTCATGTTGATGATTTGCTTTTTCACAATTTTTTGTACTCTAGCACCATCGTTATACCTGGAACATAATAGGTACATACCAAATGTGTATTAACTCAATCCAGTGTGAAAACCACTGAAAACTAGACACATTCATCTACTAAATGCTTGGCACGTATCTATTATGTTCTGATTAAACATGAGGCATCAATAGTGGTGGTCGTGATTTTAGTAGTACCACTAAAATCACCACAAAAATCACCACCACTTTGTGGTAGAACCACAAAGACTTGTGAAATCCTGGTGATGGAAGAGACTTGGGGAGTATCTAATCCAATTACCTCCAATGTCAGAGAAGGCAACAAAGGTCCAGAGAAGTTAGGTGTTTGTTTAAGGCCACAAAGTAATTCATAGCAGAGCAAGAGAAGAATCCACTTCATATGATCCTTAGCTTGGGAATAAGTCCATATCACAATCTGTTTTCATGCTTATTATGATTATAGTTATTCTGCCTCTTAGCCACATTGGTTAACTCCTATTTTTATAGCTCTAGCTAATGTTATGAAGGATTAATATTCTTTTTTTCCTTTCTTTATTATTATATTATGTGGCTGCAACTAAGTCATAGCCTGTGCTTTCCCCTGTTTTTAACATAAGGATACAAAGAGTGACTTCCTAATATTTGAAGAGTTCATAAATTATAAATTCAGAAAATTTCCATTTCCTCCCACCTCCTTTCCTGCTGCAGAAATTCTGGAGCCATTGGGTGGTGATTTGTAAATCTTTGAACCTGTAACGGGAGAATGGATAATTCTAAGTGTGCATCTGAAAGAAATAGTTTGCCTCGTTTGGAGCAATGATCCATCCTGTAATTGAATAGAAGACCTGAGACAGCATGAATGAGATCACGTCTGTAAAATGGTCTGAACCCCTCACAGGCAGCCACTCCATAAATACAAGGTTGTTCCAGCATCTGTAACACCACATAGTATGAGCACTACTCATTGTGAGAGGAAAAGAGTCTGCACAGGGTTTCATAAATAAAAGCTTGTGTGCTTGCTTAGCTCCAGCTTTGCTCTGGCTTCTGGGCCAGTACTTTACCCTGTTTTCCATCTTCCCACTAAAAGTAGCATGAAAATGTTGGAAAGAACTCAGCAAAATGTGCCATTCATTCAGTAATTCATCCAATGTTTATTGAGCGCCTACTACGTGAGAGCCGTATGCTAGGTCCTTGGTAGCTTGATGAAGTCTCTGTCCTCAAAGTCTTATCCCCAGTCCTCCCTCTGGCCCCAAGAAGCTCTGACCTCAGGTGATTATGTCCTCCACACTGAACCTCTTCCTTTGTGCCATGAACTCTCAGAGCCCACATTTGTGCAAACATTTTGCAGGTCATTTTGGAAGAGCCTCAAAAATAGGAACCATTTCCATTTTTTGCCACCCCCTCCCCCCCAAAAAATGTCTTGTTGGTGAGAAACTGCTGTGGTACAGGGATAAAGTAAGACCATTCACTCAGTCACTCATTCAACCGATATTTACAGAGCTCAGGACTGTATTCAGAAGTCCTTGATTTCAATCCCGGTTCTGAGCATGTCCTACCTAGGAAACTTATTATAGTTTCCTCATCTTTGAAATGGTGGCAATATATGTCTCTAATTAAGAAGCTTCAGAGAGTTGTCATTGGTAGCCATCCTTCTTCGCTCCTTCTAATAACATGTACTAAGTAGCTATTTACTCCCAGAAAACTTCACGTTCACTAGTCCACTATACATGGACGGGTTACCTGTAGTCCCTCTCTTCATCAAGGAGCTTGTATTATGTGTAAGAAGACAAGACATATATCCAAAGACATGTATCCAGAAAACCATAATATTCATCAATTTATGATCAATGCCAATATAAAACCTTGTACATAAAAATGCTAAGCATTTATGGATGATTGACCAACTGAGTTAATCAAATAATCCAAGAATCATTTGTCAGGCATTACTGAGTTCCTGGCCCTGCATGCTGTAAAACTTATAAGAAGTTGGACCACTTCTTAACAGGATGACCTGAGAAGGCTTCACTGAGGAGGTGATGTCTGAGACGAGTCTGAAAATGCCAGGTTCCATGAGAGCAGGGACTTTGTTTAATTTGCTACTGTATCCCTGCACCCAAGACAGTAGTTGGCACATGTGGACATGCTCTATGTATTTGTTCGGTGAATGAATGAATACAATCACAATGGCCAGGTGACAAGTGCACGTGATGGGTAGGAGCTGGGCCAGCTTTCTCCTAACGCAGCCACCAATCTGAAAGTCCAAGGAGCTCCACTCAGCTCCAGGACCACACGTGCAGCTCTTCACCTTGCTGACCTTCAGCAGCATTGTTTGCAATCCTGCATCTGCACCAGAGACTCTCCTGAGATGTCTCCCAGGTTTAATGCCCTATATTCAGAGTCTGAGGGATGGGGAAGGAATTGGAGACTCATGATCATATCCCCACAGCCCAGAATTTGCCAGCGTTTGTCCAGGGCACTAATGGAACCGATCTCGAAATATGTCCATACCTCTCCAGTGACTTTTGGCCACCTCCACCTTTCAAGGTTCCCTAGGCCCTGATCAGTGTGAGCAGATGCTACAACTCCTTTCTATCATGATTGACTGGGTGGTCTTGGGTGAGTTACTGCTCCCCACTGGGCCTCAGTTTCCTCAATAGGCAACTATTGAGGCTGGTCTAGACGATCCCCAGGGGCCTTCTCCCTCTGCTGTTGTGTGTCATATCTTGCACTGTTTCGAGTCAGCAGTAGTCATCACCATGACTAATGTGTTCTCGGGATGGAGCATTTCTGCTTAGCAAGGGCCTGCAGGATGGAGTGGGTTTCTCTGTGTGTTCCTACCAGGGTGGAAAATGCCCTTCAGCTCTCAGAGACGGGCTTCAGTGTGGAAACCTGCCCATACCAGGCATGATGGGCCCAGCCCCAGGAGATGCAGGCTCATGAATTTCATGGCAGTGCTTGGAACCTGAAACCTGGGCCCCATCCAGGCTTTAGGTGGGAGGATGTTGTCACTCAGAAGTCAATTTCACTCAGTAAATGGAAAATTCCATTCCACCCGAGCGATAATACTACAGGGATCCAGAAAAAGGCTTTGGTTTGAAAGATCCTGAAACAGAGCTCATCAAGAGAGGTTCTCCAAAGTCCTACAGATGCAGGGCTGAGAAATATTTTACTGCATGGCATCGGAAAAATTACTTACCCTCCCTGCTCCTTTCCTTGCCTCTCTCAGAAAAGGTGCTAGGGAGTTACAGAGGATTTGAGATCCTCCCGGACACACTGGAGTGAGCTTGACGTTCATCAAACTCTGTGCCTTTTAGACTCATAGCTGTGTCCTCGAAATTTTATGTGACAGTGGATAACCATTGTTGTCTCTCCAAAGTTCTGTTTCTCCTTCTAAAATGGATACAATGTCTCCTGCCTCCCAAGGCTGTTTTAATAATGAATAAATTAATACCTGAGAAATAAAATACTAAAGGGGCAATGGAGTAGCATAGAGGAAATAGTAAAGACTTCAGATTCTCATGGGCCTGGGTTCTAATACTTGCTCTATCCTTCTAAGATGTGTAACCTTGGACGAGTTACTTGACCTCTTGAGCTTCAATTTTCCAATCTGACAGATGGAAATATATTGCAATATTATTGAGGGGATTAAATGAGATGCTATAAAAATGAATAAAGGGTAGAGTGTTTAGAACTGCATGATTAAAAACATGAGATGATATATGAGAAGTATCTTACGTGGTGCCAGGCACGTGGTAGTCACACAGCCAATACTATTTCCTGTCTCCATTTCTCTCTGTACAAACATATGAAATCGTAGACCTATCAGTAAGATGCATTGTGCAGTGTATATTGTTTGTGTTTCTGAGGTGCTGAGGATGCTCTGGGCTTACTGGAGGTTTTAGGTAAATAAGAGAAGGAGAAGTTATTCTGGTTCATGGAAGCTCATGAGGCCTACCAGGATCATGGGAACATAAAAAGCGGTGTCTCAAGCCTAACCCTAAGAAGGAAACTTACTTTCCATTATTATCATTTTTAAAATTTTTAGCCTTTGGTGCTGTCTAGAGAGCAGCAACAGTCCCAATTCCCCTCCTCCAACTCAATTGTTAGGTTATCAAGATCAGGCAGAAAGATAAAGCTCTTGTTTCCTTTCATCAGGTACTCCTGGCTTCTTCTTGTGGATCTCAGCATTTTGTACATTCAGCCCCTGTCAAGCAGTATCCCCAGGTGGAGAAAGGTACCCCTGCAATGCCAGCATCAAGGGCATCCCTGGTACCCCATGTGTTTTCTCCAACGACCAGCAACCAGGCATTAAGATAAAGATGACTCCAGACATGCAAATCCCAAGCAATGACTAAGATTCATGTCTGCTGTGCTTACTCCTTTGCCATACAATTAGCATAGATTCTCTTTTCTAATTGACAAAGCAATACTCGACTGTAGGTCACTTTATTATCCCCATTATATAGATGAAGACTTGAGCTTAAAGAGGTCAAGTAAGTTGCCCAAGCTCAACACACTAGTAAATGACATGGTTGGGATTTGAATCCAGGCTGTCTGGCTACAGAGTCTGTTTCTTTGACTTCTACCCACTCCTGCCTCTCACCTCTGTTCTGAGAGTAGCCACAAGGGTAACACAACAGCCCATGGAGCTAGTGCTCAGCTGAGGTTGACTTCATTCCATTTGGGTGAGCTCATCCTGAGCTTGCTTGTCATGGGTGCTCCTACTTGTTGACCAAGTTAGTTACTTCCTTGATGAGGGCTTCGGATGAAAATTCCGTGGAGGAAGGGCATGGGATCTGCAGCATACAAGGAATGGGGGCCTGCCATCCTGGCAAAGAATGAGCATTTTATCACTGACGTTATCTGGAATTGTCTAATAAGAAACCAGTCGAATTTTAGTTGATCTTACTGTTTTGTGTTTATTGTTTATCGATTGTATTATTGTTTTAAATTCTCTACAGACGCTATGCCCTCTTATTGCCTATACCTAGAGTGGACCACTCCCCACTACTCCACCCTAGGGACGGAGAGTAAAGATTCTAGGATTCACTGCCCCTGTTAACCCCAGACCCCCGCATTAGCCAAAGATCTCTGCTTTTGTGAGGTTTATATATTGGGGTTTGGACAAAGCTTTGGCGGGGAAACAGCTTCTACTCCTAAAAGAGAATTTGAAACCACTAGCCAAGATATTTTTTTTTCCTAGAGTTCTGTCCAGTCTCAACATTTTATGGTTCTAAAACTGCTGTCCTCTGGGAGGAGGGATACAAAGCACTGATTTTACGTGAATGCACAAATCCCCCTGAAGATACTTTGGGAAGGATCCATGGATATGTTACATTTTATGACAGTTATTCCTGATGTGGGTCTCCATGACCCTACCTTCCCCTTTAAAAAAAAAACAAATAAAAAAGTCTTTTACTGTGTGTTCACTATTTGCCAGGCACTGTGCTAGGGGCTGGCATTTCAGGGAGGGAAGGGATAAATATGATTCTTGGTCTTATGGAGTTTGGGAATAATGGGACGAGAACAAAAAATAATCCCAAACAAGTATACAGTTACAAATTGAGGTAAGTGCTAAAAGGACAAAGATGATGTTACGATGGTCAAGAATATCAGAGGGTGTCATAATTTAGATTGGGGAGGAGTAAGAAGATCCTTTCTGCTAAAGTTAATCAGAGACCTGAAGAAAGATTAGTGATAGATGGCAGAGAAGCGCAGGGAACAGCATTCCTGGAGGCAGGAACAACAGTTGCAAAAGCAGTGAGAAGGGCATGAGTGAGGGTCCTGTAGGAATGGCGGCAGTGGTGCAGGGGGAGAGGGCTGGGAGTAGACCGGTGGGGCAGGCAAAGGCCACATTTAACCAGACTCTAGAGGCCATGGCAAGGATTGTGGGAGTCCCTAAAAATTTTCTTTTAAGCAAGAAAATGCCGTGGCCCAATTTTTATTTTAGAAAGACCCCTCTGGCTGTACCATGGAAAACTGAGTCACTAGAACTTGCTGAATAATCGTGAAGTAGCTTTGTCACAAAAATAAATCTCAGTTTCAGAGTTGTAAATTCAAGCTTTTGGGTTTGCCTGAGTCAGCTTCAGGCCTTTTGTACATGGAGGCCCAGGGCTTAGAAGGTCTCAGATACATCGCCCGTGGAGTTCTGTGCTACTGGCTGACGGGTCTCCCTCCTTCCCTTCCTCCACTGGGTGAATCATAGCTTTTGTCCAGGGTGGGCGGATCCTTCTGCCAGCTCCCACCCTCCCCATCCCCATCAGAGGAGGCAGCTCTGCCAAGTTCCCCTCCAGAGTCAGGGACACCACCTGTCATGCTGCATCCTCCTCCTACTCGGACATCTGACAGCCTCCGTGACTCGTGAGCTGGGGAAGCACAGATCACCAAAGCTGAAGGGACCTTAGAAACCATCCAGATCAGTCACCCAAATTACAAACTCAGGGAAAGGAAGGGTGCCCTTAAGGGCCGCAGTTAGCTAGGGGCAGAGTCAGGACCCAGGGAAGCTGCGATGGAGCTGTGTGATAAATGCCTCCATCAAGGGCTGGTGCTGGAATTTGAGTTGAGACACTGTAGGTATTGAGATGTGCTCTGGAATGGGAGTCTAGTGACCTGTGTTCCAGACCCAAGCTCCAGAGCTTGACCTTGGACAAGTTTCCTTCCTCTCTGAGCTGCACTGCTCTCCTCTGCATCATTTAAGGGGATGGTGCTGTGGATGTCTGAAGTCTGTTTGAGCTCTCACACTGCAAGACTGCAGGACTCTGGCAGGGACCTAGAAGGGGGCAGACCTGGTGACAGAGGATGTCTGACTAATCTCTGCAGTGGCTCTCCTCCCATCAAGCTTGAAGAAGCTAATGGAACTGCTGCTGTCAGAGGCCATTCGTCCCCACATCCACACACACGTGAGGGTACACCCCCATGTCACCATCAACTCAGGGGCCCAACTCAGCTCTGCTTTTCTTGACAAAATCACCCTCATCCCTGGAAGTTCCCCATTCCCTCTCCTGCATCGAAACACATCTGCCCATTTCTCATCTCCCATGGTACTCAATCCCAAAGCTGGTCAATCTGTGACCACATCTTACATAGGATATGAATGACTGGTGATGATGGTAGTGATGGTGATGATAATGGTGATGGTGGTGATGATGACAGCATAGACTGAGACATCCACTTCACTTGCATCTCCTCATTTAATCCTCCTACCATACTATAGTTCAAAGCAACCATACATGCACCCCAGTGTTCACAGCAGCACAATTTACAATAGCCGAGACATAGAAGCAACCTAAATGTCCATCGAAAGATGAATGGATAAAGAAGATGTGGTACATATATACATACACACAATGGAACACTACTCAGCCATAAAAAAAGAATGAAATAATGCCATTTGCAGCAACATGGCCGGACTTAGAGATTATTATACTAACTGAAGTAAGTCAGACAAAGACAAATATTACATATCACTTATATGTGGAATCTAAATGACATAAATGAACTTATTTATGAAGCAGAAACAGACTCACAGACATAGAAAACAAACATGCTTACCAAAGGGGAGGGGGAGGAGGGATAAATTGGGAATTGGGATTAACAGATACATACTACTATATACAAAAGAGATAAACAAGGATCTACTGTATAGCACAGGGAACTGTATTCAATATCTTGTAATAACCTATAATGGAAAAGAATCTGAAAAAGAATATATATATATACACACACACACACATATATATAAAACTGAATCACTTTGCTGTACACCCGAAACATTGTAAATCAACTACCCTTCGATAAAAAAAATAACACAAAACCAAGGAAAACATTTTATACATGAGAAGGTGGAAGCAAAGAAAAGAACAAGATATTGCTAAAATCACTCGGTGATGCCAGTGGAATTCAACCTCATCTCTAGGCTGAGGTTGTAAATAATTCACTATACTGATAAGGAGTTCATAAATAAATATCTCCCCTACCCCTGCCCAAACATGAGATCTTTGTCATAAACCCAAAGAGGGACGTGTGGGAAAAGATCAGTGTGCTGAAGGAGACTTCATGGCAGCGGGGAGATCTCAACCATGCCAGACAGGCAGCTGCCCAATCTGTGCTCTGAGTCTGGCCTTGAGGTTGCACATGGTGAAAGGCATCCTGGCCCCTAATCACAGAGGCTTTGCCTCCCGGCTGTCTCTCTCATTCTCTCTCCTATTTTCTCTCCCACTCAATAATGTTTATTTGGGTCTTTAAGAAAGTCCATTACTTTCATGTGTATCTCTGAAAGAATCATTCAGATGGCCCTCCTTGGAGCCCCTTCCTCTACATAAATGCATATACATAGATGCACACACACACACACACACACGCACATGGAGACACTAAAAAAAATCAGCTAATGTAAAAAAGTAAATAGAAGTACGGTGTATAACTCTGAGTTCATATGATTGTGCATTTGTGTATAAGGGCATGGACCTCATACACAATAAACCTATTTTTGTAGGTTTATGAGCCGTGTCTATGGAGGTGCTTATGGAATATGCAAGCTTCCCTCCTTCCAGTATAGCCTCTCTGTGCCCTGAGGGTGGAATAAGTTTTAGGAATCAGGAGAGGGAACAGACTTCAGTTTGTTGCTCAGTTGTGGGTGCCATGTTCCCTGTAGGGTTGGTCCTTTGGCTCTAGGGGTTGATCCTGGCCTCCCCTTTCCAAGGTACAGCTATTCCACAGGGCTCGGAGGTGCTGGCATAGTGGTCTCCCCGACTATTGAGAGGCGGCGGCTCTCTCCTTTCCCTACTCACGGTGTCCTCCAGGCCAGGGTGTGCCACTCAGCTGCATATCCTGTCCAGGCGGGAGAAGCTTAGTCTCTCCGCCCCCTCCCTCCAAAAAAATAGACCACTTCCCTCCTTCCTGTAGTCTTCTAAGATGTGGTAGCGTAACCCTTCTCAAAGGCCCAAGTAATAAATGTCAACGCCTTTCCTGGGTTATGGTGGGGAAAAGGATATCAATGTAAAATAGCATATTTTCTAAGTAATTTGTCCTTTTCTGTAAATTTGTTTAAAAGTCAGAAAAGATTCTGGAAGAATAAAATAGAGCCTGAAAATGGGGAGCGCTATATTTTTGGTCTATTGTTATGGAATATACATATAATACTTAAGAAATGATCATAGGGATGAAATGAAATAAGATAGTGCAGAAAAACACTAAATGTCATGCTTGGCACATAATTAGTACTTGGTAAAACGTGTGCGTGTGTGTGTTCACGCACTCCTGCAAGGCTCTGGTTGGGCCCAGGGGATGGGACAGGATGGGTGACAGTGCTTTCCTTTTCTCTGAGACAAGTGATTTTCAGACGAAGCACTTCTCACGACTCTCAGACCCAAGCTGAGACTGTAATTAATAGCTCTTCCTCACTCAACCTAGATTTCTTTCTCTCATGCTCCAAAATGCTGGCAGCCTGTGCACTTCATTTTTTGTTTGGCCTGAAGGGGCCATTTCCATTGGCTGAGGTGCCAAGTGCCCCTCTGCCGTGGCAGAGCTCGTGAAATGCACGGCCTGTCCTGGACAGGTGCTTACAGAGGCCTGAGTGCTCAGTGCTTCCAGGGCGGCCTGGCTTCAGCCCCGTGCAGGCAGCATGGGGGAGGGGCTCCGAGGTCTGCCAGCCTCCCTCGTGCTTCTTCACACAGAGCTTCACAGCTAAACGTCCGGTGGGATTTAGTCAAGTTGTGTCATGTGTTTTCAGAGAGTTTACCAAAAATCCAAAGTAACTGCTTGCATAATATGGTGAGATGAAAAGCATGTGAGTTTCAGATTAAGGCACACCTACATAGATTTGAGAGTTGGCTCTGACACACACTGGTTGTGAGATCTTAGGTAAGTTTCGGACCTGCCATAACAAGGATGGGTGTTTTGTCTTTGCTCTTCCAAGCACTATGGGCTGACCCATAGCATAGAACTTTCTCCACTGAACTTAATCATCCACTTACTCAACTGTATCTCCACTAGCCTATAAATTATTTGAGAGGTGGAATTGTGTCTTGTTCACCAGTGTAATCCCAGTGGCTAGCAAGGTAACTTCATTGTAGGTACTCCATAAAATATTTGGTGAATCAATCAATCAACTAATGGATGGATGGATGGATTTCTCTAAAGTAGGTATTCCCTCATTTGTCAAATGGCAGAAATACCATCTACTTTGTAAAGATTTTATAGAGATTAAATAAAATGAGAATCACTAAACCCTTGTCACAATCCCTGGTATATAAAAGATACTAAGCAAAACCTGGCTCCTTTCCTGTATTCATCCACACTTGCCCTCAGGGTGACATGTTAACTTCAGCAGATCTTGCTAGATACCAATTACCCATTTGTGAGCTTTCAGCATCCTGGTTCTTTCCTCATGGCCAGGACAATCTTTAAAAACTGCAAACCTAGTCATTTCACTTTTCTACTAAAATCCAAAAATTGATGCCCCCAAATCAGTGAGTAAAGCAGATTGTCTATCCATCAATCATCAAAATTCTCAGTGTAGCCTACAAAGTTCTGTTTAAGTTGATTCTCACCTACTTTCCCTGCCCTGGATTGTGCCACTCTGTCCCCCAGCCACACTGACATTTTTTTACACACTGGGCCTAGAACACACGGGACTACTTTCTGCTCTGGACCTTCACGTGTCTTGTCTCTCCTGACTGCAGTAGCTCTGAACCTATAGGCAAGGTCAGGACTCCTTTTATAAATGCTCATAACTCCATGGGTTTTTCTTCATTAAACACAGTTTAAAATATATATATTTATGTGTTCACGTGATTAATGCCAGTCTCTGATACGTATTCTGTCTGCTTTGCTATATCCCTGCCAACTAGCACATTATCTGACATATAAAAAGGAGTCAAAGGACATTTATTGAAGAATGAAAACCCTAATCTTCCCCATATCCTGCTTTCTTGCTCCTCCCCTGTTACATACACTCACCAACAAAGGTGTGTATATCACCCTTTCCATTCTACATTTAGGGATCCCCTGTTGTACTTTAGCCCCTCATTCTGATATGCTCACTGGCAAGCTGGAACAGACCCACATATTCTGATGGACATTCAGCCTTCATAAGTCCTGGGAAACTTTTTGATATGCTTTCTTTTTCAGATCCAGTCTCCTGCCAGGGCACTAGTCATTTGCTCCAACCTACCTCTCTGAGCTCATTTTGCCTGTTTCCTCCCTACAGCTCATAGCAGTTACATCCCAGGAGACTGAAGTGGAAATAGGCGGCTGACACGGGAATTATGGAGACGCCAAAGAGGACCTGGCTGCATCTCAGTAGATCACCAGGTTCGTGGCCTTTCAGGTGCTGCAGGTCAACAGATGATGCCCTAAGAGAGGAGTAATGCAAAGTTCCCTGAACCCAGCTATGAGGTGAGTCTTCGCATTAAATCCCCCGGGGTCAGTCAAGGTGAGGGTCAGATCATGCATTCACTGAGGGAAGAAATGCATAAAGGTGACTGAGGAACTGGATATATGAAGTCCGGAAGAAAAGCTGTGCACATCCTTAACAACAGCCCTTGGAACAAAAGCTTTTTTTCCAGACTTTATCTTGGATCAAGTCACACTACAGAGAGGAATCCTGTCCCTGCAGGAAACTTTCTGGTCGTATGATTTTTTTTCATTTTTTTTTTTTTTAACTTATAAAGACTGGGGCCTGGGCACTCGAAAAGAGAGAGTTATTTACAGCATGTCACTTTGAATCAAAGAATAAAAATGCCCTTGGGTCTGGGAGCATAGTTCCTGCACAGTGTAGAAGGAAAAGTGTGTTTGGAGATAGGCAGATTGGAACCCCAGTGCCGCCACCATCTGGCTGGTGGCCCTGCCTGAGTCTCGCCTTCTTCCTTCCTTCCTTCCTTCCTTCCTTCCTTCCTTCCTTCCTTCCTTCCTTCCTTCCTTCCTTCCTTCCTCCCTCCCTCCCTCCCTTCCTTCCTTCCTTGAGTCTCGCCTTCTTTCTGTGGCTGTTTCTTTGTCATTAAGTGGGAAGCATTGTGCACATATACACAAGGTTGATAGGAGAATAGAATGTGACGATGTATGTAAAATACTTAGGGAGGCCCTCAGGAAAGGTCAAACCCTTTCTCACGCTATTCAGATCTGGTGAATTTCTTGAGGAATTTTGAGAAGGAGGACCTTGCCAAATTGGGTGAGAACCATCCTGAACAACTTCCTTTTGGGTTTTGTTGGAGTTCCTGCCATTGGCTGGAGCAAAAGCTTGCATTAGAAAGTCAGTCTTTTAATCCTCGTTGCTTAAATTAGACCTGAAGTGAAATCTAATTCCAAAGTGGAATTATATATTATTTTCCCTGAGAAAATTATATAGAAAGTCATTAAAGGTACACGTGTACAACTAGAGAGATCTTTCTTCAGATTTTTCACCTGTGAATCCAATTCGTGATTGAGAGTTGACATCTATTCATTTGAATTGTCTCAGATGACATTTTATCTCCATTCCTGTAGCCATTTCCTCAATCTAGGCTTCATCCATTCAGTTTAAGGCTATATTTGAGCATCTATCCATATGTTTAGGTCTTTAATACCCCTGGCTGGATTTCTGCAACAGTCTCCAAGCCAGCCCCCTATGCCAATTCTTCTTTCATAAGCCATACGAATTATCTTCTTAAAATCCTGCATTTGTACTGCCACCCACCCCGTTCCCTGTTGCTTACCAATAAATCTTAACGTTGACTATGACTTAAGTCCAAATTTCACAGATTTGAAGGTCCTCCAAAATCTAGCTCCCCTTGACCCATCCAAATATCCCCCAATGTTCCTTGCTCACCAGTCAAATCAAAATTATCTTTTTCATCCCCAAACAAGTCATGCTGAGTCCCAGTTCTGAGCCTCTGCTTTATGTCCTTGCCTTTCCTGAAGTGGATTCTCTCATTATTTGCCTATTGTTGAAGTGTATGTGTATTCACATCCTACCCCCTACTTTGATAAAGCATATTACTATCTTTTCAATATTCCTTTCCATTCTTCAAGGTCAATTCAAAAGCCAGCCTCATCCAGGAGGCCTTTGCTTATCTCTCCAGTTCATACTGACCTTCTTCTCTGAACTCCAAATACATTTATAATTAGTCAAAAGAAGATTACCGTTTAGTTATTCTCAAATGCTTCATATAGTGCTTTGTTTTGGTGGTGGTTGTTTTTCTGTGCTTTCAAAAAAATAGATGACTGCTGAGTTCAGCCCTAATATGCTAAGTTCTTGGGAAGTTACTGGCTGGATCTCGTGAGTTTGGGGAGATGTTTTAAAACTGACTGGTGAGGAGGGAGCTACCTCTTCTTCCTATGCCTCTGTCCATCCTCTCACTCTTTTCCTAGTCCTGCCTGGAAAATTCATTGCAGCACTTTTGCTAGTAGATGAGGTCACTCTGTCAAAAATTCTGTGCTCATGTATGGCTCTCCCTTTGACCTTTCTTTGTACTATGGTCAGTCGCCTGCTTACCGTCACAGGTGGCTGATTCTGAGGTTAGCTCCTGAGTAGATCCAGCCATATCTCTGTTTTTATTCCATTTCCCCCCTGCTGTCAACTGGGTGAGTGGCCAGAATTCTTGACTGGTACTAAGATGGTGGCTTGAGACAGCTTTCCAGTGTCTGATTCCAACCTCTGGCCCCACCCTTCACTCTCCACACAGTTATCCTTTTTATAGGCATCACAGAAATTGATGTCTGAGTAGCACATAGAAATCATCTTCTCCACCCATCTCACTGGACACATGATAAAATGATGACTCGGAGGAAATGTGACTTTTCTAAATGTCTCAGAGCAAAACAGAGAAAGGATCTCAACCCAGATCTCCTTTTTTTTTTCTTGCCTAACTCACTTTCAAGGATGCCGTATTCCAGTGCACTCAATGGGGAATCTACCTTCTTTTGACCCCCAACCTGAATCATAACCATCTTTGATGCAAATAATGGCAAATTAAATTTATTAATATCACTTTATTTGCAAGTCATTGTGTCATTGTAAAAAGGAAAATGTCATGTTTCAAGGAAGGTGGTTAACACTTGATGGTATGACAATGGGTACATTGTGAGACAGTGGAAATCCTCCCCTGTCCATGGAGCCTGGACTTGGATCCCAGCCCCCTGAAGTGCACAGGGATGGGGTGGGTGTGGGATCATGCATAGCATGAACTAGAGGGCCGTGAAATGTTGCCTTAGAGGAATTAAGGAAGGAACCTGGAGATCAAGTTTGACAAAAGCTTCCTCGACTCTAATAACACCAGGCATAAAACTCACAAAGTCCGAAATGAAATGCTGGATTTGAAAAAGAAAAAAAAGAAGTGACACAAAATTAAATGGCCAAAAGCTGCTGGCAGTGTTGTAACTTTGACTTGGATTCCCAAGTGATTTAATTCCATTTAAAGCCCAGCTCAAGCTTTGCCACCTCCATAAGACATTTCTCAATCCTCATTGTCAGGATAAATTGTTTCCCCCCTCCAACTGTTGTCATAGAATTTGTTAATATTTCACTGTTGGCTTGTGTGTCTTATGTTTTAGCTAGTTATATATTTGTCTGTCTTTCCAATAGATTGAGAGACTCTTTGGGACAGGGGCTCCCTTAATACATATTTATATCCCTTAGAGCCTGGATGGCAGGTATACAGTGTGCTACCTCTCCCTAATTCCTTGCTCCAGGAAGACATTAATAATCAATCACAGCATTCCTTACCATACTGCTTGGAACAGGCCTCAGGGTCCTTTATAACAAAGCCCCTTAAGCTGACTTTATTGATTAACCAGATTTTTCATGCAAAAGAAATCTATTCAGTGTATCTATTTATTACAAGTAGCATAATGGCTTACACAGTGTTGTTCAGTTAATATTTGTTGTTATGAACCAACTCCTGAAACGTATATCTGAAAAAAAGGGCTTAGGAGATTGGTAGGTGGGACAAGCATGGAATGAGCTGGGGCAGAGAGGGACCTCAGTCATTAGGACCTAGAGTGTGGGTTATGGGAGGAGAGTCACCCAGGACACAATTTTCTGATGGTATAGCAACCTCAGTATTTAGGGTCATTGCATCGGCTATGCATGGCAAAATCAGGTCCAGGCAAAGATCTTCAAATCATTCACAGACAGACAGTTGGGCTGCTTTTATCATGGTGGCAAAGACAAGAGACATTCTAGAAGCATTTGTTGTAGGCCTGCAAATGAAATTTGCAAGCTCTATATCCAGAACAGATTAAATGAATGAATAATCCAAGGTGGCTCCAGGGACCTACTCTCCAAGTCTCACATATCTTTGTCATGTTGGCTTTGCATCTCTAATCCTAATGCTTCATTCATCTCTTGTTTTAGATTAACCAATCACTTCAATTTCCTTTCCTGGTAGTTTGTTTAGCTAATTAAGTGTATTCCTACTGGACAGATTCTTGACTTCATGATAAAACAGGTGTCGTTGGCCATTTATGAAGGGACTGACTTTGGGTCAGGTGTTCACTATACAAGCAACATTTTGATGCAAAGAACATCCAGTTACCACTCCTCTTGGTAGCTTGGTGTGGGCAGAGTAGTCCGAGTTAGACAGATATGGAGGTATTGGCAGCTTCCATGCTGGACTTCTTAGTATAGTCCAGCACCATGAAAAAGTCTGAGAGGCACTAGAGTAGGGGGTAAAGTCAGGAGGTCAGTCCATGGGAGTCAGCAGCGGGAGAACAGATCCTGGTACAGGGGAAATTAGAGTACCCAGTGCTCATATCTGGCACCTTGAGATTGGTTAGGATTATCATCAACCAGGTTGAGTTTCAGAGAAGAAATAGATTCTTGAATCTATGATTTGGTCTCTTTCATCAATTTTGGAAAATCTTTGGCAGTTATCTCTTCTAATATTTCTTCTGTTCTATCCTCTCCTTCTGGGACTCCAGTTACATCATATGTTATAGTCTTACATGTACCTTTTTCAATATTTTTTCTCTGTGTGCTTTAGGTTGTATCGTTTCAATTGATTTGTTTTTTAATTCACTGTTCCTTTATTCAGCTGTGTCAGGTCTGCTGTTAAGCCTAGCCAATTCTTTCTTTCAGATATTGTACTTTTCAATTTTATAGTATTTATTTGGAACTGTTTTAGAGAATCTTTATTAAATTTCTCAATTTTTTTGTCTATCTTTTCATCCTTATATTATTTTACTGTATATTTATAATTTTTAGAAGTCATTGTCTATTAATTCTAGTATCTGGGTCACCTGTGGGTCTGCTCTTATTGACTGTTATTTCCTCTTGCTTATAGGTGGCAGTTGCCTGTTTTTTTGCAGACTTCAAATTTTATTGTATGCCAGATATTGTGTTTTAATCAACCATAGAGACTGGAGTAAATATCATTTTACCCCAGAGAGACAAACCCTTTGCTTAGTGAGGAAGCTAGAATAAAGACTTAGAATCTCAATTAAATTCAGTCATGAGTTGGGTTAGGTCACATCTGAGTTTCAGTTTTATTTAGTTTCAGTTCATCTCTGGTTTCAAATGTCTAAGGTCAAGGTGTATCCTGTGTGTATTATTGGATCTTCTCCCTAGCTGAACTTTGAGCTCTGAGGACCATTAGGTGAAGGAGATTGTTCTTTTTCCAGCCCAGCCATCAACCTCCTGCAAGTTCCCCGTGCACTCAGCAAACATCCTGTGGGGAAGAATCAGTGGGTTGGGAGAAGGAGTGTTGCATTTTGGAGGTGAGGTCCTCTAGATTTCAATTCATCATACTAGGTCACGTGACAATGAGAAGCTTTGTTGGCTTATCATTACCATACAAGACTGTCTGCCTATGACAGACATAACTTTTTACTTTCTCTTGCCTAAACATGGCAGATGCTGCCAGACAAGAAAGCAACCACTATTCTCTGCTCATGTGTGGAAGGGCTCAACTCTGTCTGAAATTTAATCCTCTTAGACTTCTTTGTGTCTATGGCCCTCTAATGTCTTTTAAAGATGTATGATATTTTCTGATAGTTTTAGTTGTTGGAGCAATAGTCTGTCTTGACCTCCTGCATCCTAATCAGAAGCAGAATTCTCTCTGGCTGTCATTATGGTCATAGTCTAAGACCTCTTCATGGAGGGGCTGGGATGCTTATATTTATTCTCTTGTGAGGTATGGCTGCAATAGATATTTTTGGTAGGTTCTGAGACGGTCTCATTTTGTTATTGCTGATAACACACATCAGACTCTAAGTGGCTTACAACAGGTATTTTCTTACTCATGAACCTTTGTGTTGGCTGTGGTTCGGCTGGTGTCATCTGGGCTTGACTTTAAGCAAAGGATTGGATTCAAGTATGATCCACAGACTCCAACATTCTCTTTGGCTACCTGGGGTATGCTCTTCTTGTGGTGGGTCTAAGATGGTCAATAGAATGGTGATATATTAGCAAGTTTAATATACTTGCTAATGTCACATCTGCTTACATTCCATTGGTCAAACCAGGTCACTATGCCAAGGTCAACATTAATGGGACCTTAGGGAAGTAGATTCCACCAACAGAGGGAGGCACTGTAAAGGCAAAGTATATGGATGTAATCCTTTTACAGGAGAATAAAGAATTTGAAAACATATTTCAATGTACCATGTTAGGGTAGGAAAATCAAGGCACAGCTGCATTAACAAGAGCCTGATAAAAGCTCTAAGCCTCTGATATCCATAAAAGGAATCCCTGACATTTTTGCATTAACCTTTTTATACTGAGAACCCATGTAATAACTCTCACCCAAGAGAGAGAAGAAGAATAGATTTGAGACAGATAAAGCCAAGATGCTGACCTTGCTCCAGCTGGAAATGTTCCTCTCACTTGTTCTTCCCGATTCAGATGCTAATGGACAAGTGAGTCTATTAAGAAAAAGGAAAACCAGGTGCCTCATGAAACAAACAACCCAAGCAGAGTAGCCCAGAAAACTCACAGAATTGCTGCAGTTGGTAGCATGCATCTCTTTGTGTGCCTTAGATTTTGCCCATGTATAGTAGTTCTCAGACTTGAGCAAGCAGCATAATTACTTGGCAAGTCCATTCATCAGAGTCCTGGACTATCACCACAGAGCTCCTAAGTTACTTGGTCTTGGGTGGGACCCAATTTTCAGTTCAAACAAGGTTTCACGTGATGTTGATGCTGCTTGTCTGGGAACTACAGAATGAGGATGACTTCCATAGGTCATAAATCCTCCAAAGCAGAGACATTTCATGAATTCTCCTGAGAACTGTGGGAAGGCTCCTTCATCCTTGAGTTGCCTTGATGTTCTGCCAGGGCTCCTGTTGGGCTGAGGATATCCGTCAGACAAAAATGTATGAAGATGCAGTTTGGCATGGTAGATACAGGCTTGTGTTAGGATTGCTGAGTTCTACTCCATTTGTGCTCTTGACCTATTTTGTAAAAAGCCATTTTTTTTTTTTATCTTCTATCCTTGGCCCCCTTTGCTTTTTCTTTTTCTTTTTTAACATTTTTATTGGAGTATAATTGCTTTACAATGGTGTGTTAGTTTCTGCTGTATAACAAAGTGAATCAGCTCTACATATATATATATATATATTCCCATATCTCCTCCCTCTTGCATCTCCCTTCCGACCTCCCTATCCCACCCCTCTAGGTGGACACAAAGCACGGAGCTGATCTCCCTGTGCTATGTGGCTGCTTCCTACTAGCTATCTGTTTTACATTTGGTAGTGTATGTATGTCCATACCATTCTAAAAAGACATTTTTATCTCTCTATGTCTAGGTTCCTCATATGCTAAAGAAGTCTAAGCACTAGATAACTGGTTGAGTTAGTTGGACTTTAAGAAATCCTTTATTCAAAAATAAATAAATAAATAAATAATAAAAAATAAATCATTCAAAAATTATATAATTTTATCATCATACCATATGTAACTCCATGACCTTGGGTAATTTCTTAAACTCTGCAAGTCTCAAGTTTTTTTCTCTTTTTATTATCCTTCTCTCACCCCCCTTTCCCCTTTGGTAACCATAAATTTGTTTTCTATGTCTGTGAGTCTGTTTCTGTTTTGTAAATAAGTTCATTTGTATCATATTTTAGATTCCACATATAAGTGATATCATGTGGTATTTGCCTTTCTCCTTCTGACTTACCTCACTTAGAATGATAATCTCTAGGTCCATCCATGTTGCTAGAAATGGCATTATTTCATTATTTTTATGGGCGAGTAATATATATATATATATATACACACACACACATATATATATATATATATACACACACACACATATATATATATATATATATATACACACACACACATATATATATATATCACATCTTCTTTATCCATGCAAGTCTCAGTTTTCATCTGTAAAATAGATAAAACAATTGTATTTACCTCAGAGGACTGTTGTCTGTGAGAATACAATGAGATGATACATGCACCAATAAATGTTTGATAATAGTGTGTTATTATTGTTTTTAAGTTATTAATCATATAGAATTGCTATGGTGTTTAAGGAGAGGAAGAGAGAACAGTTCTGGAAGAAAGATAAAGAAAAGTTTCGGGCTTCCCTGGTGGCGCAGTGGTTAAGAATCCGCCTGCCAATGCAGGGGACATGGGTTTGAGCCCTGATCCAGGAAGATCCCACATGCTGCAGAGCAACTAAGCCTGTGCACCACAACTACTGAGCCTGCACTCTAGAGCCTGTGAGCCACAACTACTGAGCCCATGCGCCACAGCTACTGAAGCCTGCGAGCCTAGAGCCCATGCTCGGCAACAAGAGAAGCCACCACAATGAGAAACCTGCACACTGCAACGAAGAGTAGCCCCCACTCACTGTGACTAGAGAAAGCCGGCATGCAGCAATGAAGACCCAACGCAGCCAAAAATAAATAAATAAATAAAATAAATTTTTAAAAAAAGTTTCAAGGAGAAAGGAGCACTAGAGCTGGGTCATAAATATCAAGTAAGATTTGGGTTCATAGACATTTCAGGTGGGGAGGGAAGGGCAAGGTAGGGCAAGGGAAGCAGCATGAATCTGGACATAAAGTTGGAAAAATACAATTTGTGCCTAGTGAACAGGAAGAAGCTAAATTTGGTGGGAAGTTACATGTGTAAAGCCATGTAGTGGAAAATAATAGAAGACTAGAACTAAAGCAAAATAAGGGAGACCTTAGTTTACAAGGCACAGAATTTTGGACTTTTCTGGGGAGACGATGAGGAATAACAATGTTTAGAAAAGAAAGTGATAATTGTACTTGGGTTTAATCTTAGCCCCGCCACTTAAGATACTTATGATCTTGGGTTGCCACTTTGACATTCTGAGGTTCAGTTTCCTTGTTGTAAAATGGAGAATATATGTACACGCACGCACACACACACACACACACACACACACATATACATAATGCTGCTGTGAGGATTAAAGAAGGATATTTACGTGAACACATCTTTAGCAGTGCTCTGCATAAACCCTAAGTTAATTCTTTTTTTTAAATTATTCTATTTTATTTTATTTTTTATTTTATTTTTTTAAAGATTTTTAGGAATTTCATGTAATGTCTGAAGCACTTATATTAACATATTTCCATACAAATAACCCAAAGAAAATTTAGTATTAGTTTTTTTTGTTTTGTTTTGTATACAGCAGGTTCTTATTAGTCATCAATTTTATACACATCAGTGTATACATGTCAATCCCAATCGCCCAATTCATCACACCACCATCCCCACCCCCCCCCCACAGCTTTCCCCCCTTGGTGTCCATAAGTTTGTTCTCTACATCTCTCAACTTCTGCCCTGCAAACCGGTTCATCTGTTCCATTTTTCTAGGTTCCACATACATGCATTAATCAATGATATTTGTTTTTCTCTTTCTGACTTACTTCACTCTGTATGACAGTCTCTAGATCCATCCACATCTCAACAAATTACTCAATTTCGTTCCTTTTTACGGCTGAGTAATATTCCATTGTATATATGTACCATATCTTCTTTATCCATTTGTCTGTCGATGGGCATTTAGGTTGCTTCCATGACCTGGCTATTGTAAATAGTGCTGCAATGAACGTTGGGGTGTATGCGTCTTTTTGAATTACGGTTTTTTCTGGGTATATGCCCAGTAGTGGGATTGCTGGATCATATGGTAATTCTATTTTTAGTTTTTTAAGGAACCTCCATATTGTTCTTCATAGTGGCTGTATCAATTTACATTCCAACCAACAGTGCAAGAGGGTTCCCTTTTCTCCACACCCTGTCCAGCATTTGTGGTTTGTAGATTTCTGATGATGCCCATTCTAACTGGTGTGAGGTGATACCTCATTGTAGTTTTGATTTGCATTTCTCTAATAATTAGTGATGTTGAGCAGCTTTTCATGTGCTTCTTGGCCATCTGTATGTCTTCTTTGGAGAAATGTCTGTTTAGGTCTTCTGCCCATTTTTGGATTGGGTTGTTTCTTTCTTTAATATTGAGCTGCATGAACTGTTTATATATTTTGGAGATTAATCCTTTGTCCATTGCTTCGTTTGCAAATATTTTCTCCCATTCTGAGGGTTGTCTTTTCGTCTTGTTTATGGTTTCCTATGCTGTGCAAAAGCTTTTAAGTTTCATTAGGCCTCATTTGTGTATTTTTGTTTTTATTTCCATTACTCTAGGAGGTGGATCAAAAAAGATCTTGCTGTGATTTATGTCAAAGAGTGTTCTTCCTATGGTTTCCTCTAAGAGTTTTATAGTGTCTGGTCTTACATTTAGGTCTCCAACCTATTTTGAGTTTATTTTTGTGTATGGTGTTAGGGAGTGTTCTAATTTCATTCCTTTACATGTAGCTGTCCAGTTTCCCAAATTCTTTTTTTTTAATTATTTAAAAATAATTTACATCTATGGAAGAGTTGCAAAGGTAGTACCTAGAGTTCCCAGATACCTTTTCACCCTGCTTCTTCACCTAATGTTAATGTTTTGTGTACTGATACTGTATTTATCAAAACTGAGAAATTAACATGTGTTACTAATATGAATACTATTAACTAAACAACAGACTTTGTGTTTCACCAGTTTTTCCCCTAATGTCCTTTTTCTGTTACCGGATCTGATCCAGATACCATGTTGCGTTAGGTTGTCATATGGCCTTAATCTCCTCCATTATTTGCCAGTTTCTTGATCTTTCCTTGCCTTTCATGAACACACCTGGACGCATTTAAAGAGTATTCAGGTATTTTGAGAATGTCTCAAATATGAGTTTATCTGACTCTTAATTATGATTAGATTAGAGCTAGGTATTTAGGGGAGGAATGTCAAAGAGACAATCACATAAAATCAGGGATATATGCAGGATATATGCAGGGCTGGCTACATAATTTGGGGGGCCCAGCGTAAAATGAAAAGATGAAGCTCCTTGTTCAAAAAGCAGGAAAAAAATGCTCAAGGTACTAAATACAAAGGTTTTCCTTTCCTCCATAATTTCTCTCTCAACTTTTTATGGTGTTTTTTATTTGCTCTTTATTTAATGTCATTCTACATAAAGAAAAAAGTAACATTTTAGATTATTGTCATACATTTTACTGTTTATCTTTCTGTTGTGCAATGACAGTTTTAAGTACAAATATAAGAGCATTCCACTTGTATGCAGAATCATCAAAATTACACAATTTGTATTTTGAAGCTTGCACATGCATACGTTTTGTTCTCACCAAAATGGCAGAAATGCTGCACAAAACAGTTTTTATTTCACTTCTTGATATGCACACATTCTTCCAACACTTTCTACCTTCTGCTCACTGTTGGATAAGAAAAGCCTGAAAGCAAAAGGAACATGAGTGGCCGTATATTTCACTTTCCTTCTGTTATCATTTCTAGCATAAATACTTGGCTGAAACAGGGAAGGATCATGAGTAAGAAAGGATAATGATAGGGTTTCTTGGTGATTTGTTTCACAGAACACCATTGCTTTTCTTCTCTGTTCAAAGCAAGTTCTGGTTCTAAGGGGACATGTGGCTTCTAAGGGCTATCAGTCTCCCTGTTTGCTGAGTCATAGATGTAATACATTTACCTTGTACTTGCTTTGAGTCTTGCTGAACTTCCATGAGTCATGGGTCCACTGGAATCCTGTGCTCATGGGGCATCCGGATGCTCTATGTAAATAGGGTGGCAAGGAACAGTGGGCATGCAGATTGCACTTATCTCTTCTGCTCACACCCATGCTCCATTCCCTGTCAGACTTATAAAACACAAGTTCAAAAATTAAATCACTAAGAATTTCAGTACACCAAAAGCAGAGCATTAAGTCGAGCGTGGGACCCTCCTGAGTTGGACCCCTGTGTGACTGCACATCTATTGATATGTGATATCAACATCACTGCTGTTCTTTTTTTTTTTTTTAAAGCACTTTTCTTTTTTATAGCTACTTTATTTATTTATTTTATTTTATTTTTGGCTGTGTTGGGTCTTCGGTTCATGCGAGGGCTTTCTCTAGTTGAGGCAAGTGGGGGCCACTCTTCATCGCGGTGCGGGGACCGCTCTTCATCGCGGTGCGCGGGCCTTTCACTATCGCGGCCCCTCCCGTTGCGGGGCACAGGCTCCAGACGCGCAGGCTCAGTAGTTGTGGCTCACGGGCCCAGCTGCTCCGTGGCATGTGGGATCTTCCCAGACCAGGGCTCGAACCCGTGTCCCCTGCATTAGCAGGCAGATTCTCAACCACTGCGCCACCAGGGAAGCCCCTCACTGCTGTTCTTAACCTTAATCGGTTGGTTAAGGGGGCGTCTGCCGGATTTCTCCATTGCAGGGTTAGCATTTTTCCCTTGCCACAGTCTATTTGTTAGAAGCAAATCACTAAGTCCAGCCCACACTCAAGGGGAGGGGAATGGATCTTCATTGCCCAGAAGGGGGAGTCTCAAAAAATTTGTGGACATATGTTAAAACCACCACAGTAGTTAATAAGCATTTTGGAGTAGCCAGTGCTTTTTGAATCTCAAGGACCAATTTTGGAATCTCATGACCCACATCTTGCCTCCAGTTCTATGATACTATGAGTCTGGCAGAAACATTGTAAAAGAGTGAGATAAATCTCACTGCACTAGGAATGCTAATCTCTTACCCGTAAGAGATCCTAGGTCTTAAGACTGACCCAGACGATAGGTAAAGTGACCCTCTACCCAGGAACTGCACTGACTTAATTTCCTTGGAAAATCTTTCCCTTTGTAGGCTATGAGCAGCACGTGGTGAGGCACATTTCTATTCATAACATCCTCTCCAAGTGAATGACTGGGAGTAAGTAATTATCAGCCTATGGAGCAGGGAGCTCCAAGCCCCCTCACCCTTGGCGTGTACACTATCTCCGCCTGCCTGCAGTTCCCCTCTTTTGGCAGATGCTGCCGGCACAAGACGCTGAGTGCAGGCAAATTATTTCCACTACTTCCTGAAATTAGCATTTCAGTACTGCATTCATCCAAGGCTCTTGAAACTCTTAATCAACAGGAATTTGCCAACCTGAGACTGGGTCACAGAAGGACAGCCTAGAGATCTGGGTAGATTGGTGACAGCTGCTGCCCTCTCTCTGAAGAGGATTGGTGTAGAGATCATCGTGCTGGGTGACAGGAGGAGGGATGAGATGGTCTTTTAAGGTCTCTTGCAATCTGGGAAGTCTATGAATATCTCTACCAGCTGAGAGTGATTCTCCATGCTTTATTCATCACGAAAATGACGCAAATCCAGAAAAGCAGCTCTTTCAAAGGTAGGTGGCCGCTAAACCAGGCATCCAGACACTTAGCACTCTGAAAATACTTGCTGAGGAAAGTCCTTGAATTAAAAAAAAAAGGGTCATTTCAGGAATGGATGGAAAAAACATAGTGTGCTTGGTAATACATGGGAATAGACTAATGGGTTTTAAGTTCAAAACCAGTGAGCTGTGGTTGCCTGGAAAAGGTATTGTAATTCTAAATTGTATTAATAGAAGCAAAATGTTTTAGATGAGGAAGGATAATTCCTCTCTGTGGTAACCAGACTAACTTGAGCCACACTGTTCCATTCTTGTTATAACTGGGGAGTTAGGGAAAAGTGAGGATTTTCAGAGAAAGTTACCCCAGATAGTGAGGGGTCTTTGGATCATGCAAATGGTTAAAAAGCCAAAAGGACCAGTCATGTAAAGTCTGAAAAACGGGGCTCGTCGACTTACGACTGTTATCACAGAGGATGGAATGAAATGTGAAAGAAGTTCCAAGAACCTAAGAACAAGTTCTAGTAAAGAAGTGACAGTGATTTTTGTTTTAGTAGCAGATAAGGAAGATCTTTCTGACATCCACAGCTGTGCAATTATGGAATAGTGAATCTTGTCACACACTCATCAAAGGTGGCCTGAGATAATAGGTATAAAGAATCCTGAAAAATAGTTTAAACAGTGGTCTGTTCCTAAAGGGAAAGACTGTTGTACAGATACCAGTTTTGTTCGTATCAATCTCTAAATTTAAGACAATTCCAATCAAGATCTTATTAAGATCGTTTTATTTTAAAAGTTTTCAAATAGACAACAAACTTGAAATAACTTTACAGCAAATACCTATATATCCATCACCTAGATTTTATCATTAACAAATTTAATGGTAGCTTCATTAAGATATGATTCATATACCATACAGTTCACCTATTGAAAGTATATAACTCAGAGCTTTTTAATATATTCACAGAATTGTGCAACCATCACCACAGATGATTTTAGAATATTTTTATCACTCCTTCCAGAAAATACCATGTCCATCCTCAGTCACTCCCCTTCCTACTCCCATCTCCCATGTCCTTTCCACCATCTTCTAGCCCTAAGAAGTCAATAATCTATTTTCTGTCTCTATAGATTTGCCTATTATGGACATTTTATGTAAATAGAATCATACAATACATGACCTTCTGTGACTTAGCTTTTTACACTTAACATAATTCTTCAAGGTTCATCCACGTTGCAACATGTATTGATACTTTATTGCTTTTTATTACCCCCACATATTCCATTATATGGGTATAACACGTTCCTTTTATTTATTCATCAGTTGATGGCCGTATGGGTTGTTTCCACCTTTTGACTACTATGAATAATGCTGCTATGAACATCTGTATACACGTTTTTGTGTAGACATATGTTTTCATTTCTCTAGGGTGTGTATCTAGCAGTGGAATTGCTGGGTCATATGGTAACTCCATGTTTAACCTTTTGAAGAACTGCAAGACTATTTCCAAAGTACCATTAACATTTTACTATACTTGTTTTGTAACATATCTATCCATCCGTTAATCGATTCTTTTTCCTTTTTTTTTGCATTTCAAAGGAATCTGCAAACATCTGTAGAGTCACTCTAAAAGCCACAGCATTCATATTAACAGGACTCAATATTTATTTATACTTTTTCCTCCCCTTGTAAAATTTACATACAATTAAATGCACAAATCTTGACATATGCACTGAGATTTGACAAATGCATCTACCTGTGTAACTCAAACCCCTCTCAAGATATAGAACATTCCCATTTTCCCAGGAAGTTTTCTCATACCCATTCCCAGTCAGTCACTGAATTTACCCTCTCCCTAGATGCAATCGCTGTTCCAATTCTTTTCCAATATAGGTTAGATTTACCTGTTCTAGAATTTCATATAAAATAACCCATGCAATTTGTGCATTTTAAAAGTAAGGTTTCTTTCACTAAGTCTAATGTTTTGAGCTATCAACACAGTTGGCCCTTTGTATCTACGGGTTCCACATCCACGGATTCAACTAACCGTGGATCAAAACTATTCAGAAAAAAAAATTCCAGAAAGTTCCAAAAAGCAAAACTTGAATTTGCTGAGCACTGGCAACTATTTACATAGCATTTACATCGTATTAAATATTGTAAGTAATCTAGAGATGATTTAAAGTATATGGCATAATGTGCGTAGGTTATATGCAAATACTACACCATTTTATATAAGGGACTTGAGCATCTGCGGATTTTGATATCCTGAGGGTTCCTGGAACCAATCCCCTGCAGATACTGGATGCTTTGGGATGACTGTAGTTTATTCTTTTAATGGCATAGTTTTCCACTATCTGGATATACATTGTTTTGTTTATCCATTGACCACTTGATGTACTTTTGGTTCAGTTCTAGTTTTTGGCTGTTAAAATTAAGGCCACAAAGAACATTCATGTACAAGTCTTTGTGTGGACATATTCTTTTATTTCTCTTATTTTTGGATTTGCTATATCATATGGTAGGCATGTACTTATCTTTATCAGAATCTGTCAGAACTTTTCCCACAGCAGTTGTACCATTTTATCTTCCAGCCAAGAATGTAAGAGAGGCTGGTTGCTCCACATCATCGTCAACATCTAATGTTACCAATATATTATATCCATTTTGGTAGGTGTGTCGTTATATCTCATTGTGGTTTTAGTTTGCATTTTCATGATGACTAATGATGTTGAACACTTTATCATTTGTTCATTGGTCATTTGTATGTTTCGTGAAGTGTATACAAGTATTTCAGCTACTTTTTATTGAGTTGTTTGCCTTTTCATTATCAAATTATAGGAATTATTTACATACCCTGGATAAAGTCCTTTACTGTATATTTATGAATATTTTCTCATAGTCTCTGGCTTGCCTATTTATTTTCTTAACAGTGTCTTTTGAAGAGAAGAATTTTTAAATTTTGAGGAGGTCTTATTTATTACATTTTTTTCCTTTTACGGTTTTGCTTTCTATAACCTGTTTAAGAAAAGTTTGCTTATCCCTGATCATGAAGATCATCTCTTATATCTACTTCTAAAATATTTATGGTTTCAACTTTTAAGTTTAGGTCAATGATCCATCTCAAATAAATTTTGGGTAAGGGTTGAGGTTCAGTTTTGGTTCTTTTTTCATATGAATATCCTATTACTTCAGCACCATTTGTGGAAAAAATTTCCCTTTTAACATTGGATTCCTCTGGTGCTTTTGTTAAAAAACAGGTGACCATGTAAAGTGTGGGTCTATTTAGGGACCTTCAATTGTTTTGATCTATGTGTTAATTCCAGTGCAAGTACCACAGGGTTTGATAATTTAGGTTTTCTATATTTTTTCTCAGCAATATTTATTTAGGTTTCAGGGTAGAGGTCTTGCACATGTGTTGGTAATATTTTCCTTAATATTTTATATTTTGATGCTATTGTGAGGGGAATTGTTTTTATAATTTTATTTTCTAATTACATACTTGTGTGTATAAAAATACAATTGATTTTTTTAATACATTTTTTGGTTTATTTATTTATTTATTTATTTTTAATTAATTTATTTATTTATGGTTGTGTTGGGTCTTTCGTTTCTGTGCGAGGGCTTTCTCTAGTTGCGGCAAGTGGGGGCCTCTCTTAATCGCGGTGCGTGGGCCTCTCATTATCGCGGCCTCTCTTGTTGCGGAGCACAGGCTCCAGACGCGCAGGCTCAGTAGTTGTGGCTCACGGGCCCAGTTGCTCCGTGGCATGTGGGATCTTCCCAGACCAGGGCTCGAACCCGTGTCCCCTGCATTGGCAGGCAGATTCTCAACCACTGCGCCACCAGGGAAGCCCCAATACAATTGATTTTTAAAATGAAACCTTGTATTCTACAGCCTTGTTAAATTTATTTAATCCCTCTTGTGTAGCTTTTTAGATTCTATATCCTTTTCTTTGTAAACAAGCATGTCATTTCAAATAGTTTTGTTTCTTCCTTTCTGATTTTTATGCTTTTTACACCTTGTTATTGCAAATGGTTAGGATTTCAGTACAATGTTGAATAGAGGTGGTAAGAGTGGGAATCCTTGTCCAGTTTCTGATCTTGGTGTTCAATATGACACCATTAAGGATGATGTTATCTGTAAGTTTTATAGATGCCTTTTATCAGATTGAAGAAATTTCCCCATATTCCTCATTCTCTATGAAACTTTATCATAAATTGCTGCTGGATTCTGTGAAAATGCTTTTTCTGCATCTATTGAAATGAATGTAGGGCTTTTCCCTCTTTTTCTGTTAATATGGTGAATAACATGCATTGATTTTTTTTAAATTGAGATGAAAGCTCACATGCCACAAAGTTAGCCATTTTTAAAGTGAACAATTCAGTGAATGTAAAACCAACCTTGCATTCCTGGTATAAGCCCTTCATGCTCATGGTAAATTATCCTTTTTAGGTATTGTATTTAATTTACTAATACTTCATTAAGGATTTTTGTTTCTATGTTCATGTAGGGAATTGGTCTGTGATTTTTTTTGTAATGTCTTTGTGATTTTTTTTTTTAAAGAAATAATCTTTTTTCAAATTTTTTTTTAATTAATTAATTAATTTATTTATGGCTGTGTTGGGTCTTCGTTTCTGTGTGAGGGCTTTCTCTAGTTGTGGCAAGTGGGGGCCACTCTTCATCGCGGTGCGTGGGCCTCTCACTATTGCGGCCTCTCTTGTTGCAGAGCACAGGCTCCAGACACGCAGGCTCAGTAATTGTGGCTCACGGGCGCAGCTGCTCTGCGGCATGTGGGATCTTCCCAGACCAGGGCTCGAACCCGTATCCCCTGCATTGGCAGGCAGATTCTCAACCACTGCGCCACCAGGGAAGCCCTGTCTTGTGATTTTTGATAGAAGGTTGATGCTAATCTCATACAATGCATTGAGATGTGTTCACTCCTCCTCCATGATTTGAAAAACTTGGCATAATATTGGTGTTATTTCTTTCTTAAATATTTGGTAGAATTCACTAAAGAAACACTTTTGAGCCAAGGGTCTCTTAGTGATAAGGTCTTAGATAAAAGATTTAATCTTGATAATGTGCTATTCATATTTGTTGACAATTCTCATTCTGTTCACAATTAAGGAAATGAAATTTGAAGCACAATTGAGTTATTTTTCATTAAGTTGAGTGGGCCTTCATATTGCATTGGTATCTGCTAGGCACATGATACTGGCAAAAATAGTGTAAACTGACGTTCTCTTAATCTTTGCAGCAAATACTGGTACATCTTCTACGGTTGTTGTCAGTTTCTTGTATGTGGAGGATAAGCAGGAGGGTAGCCTATATCTCATTAAGAAGAAAACTAAAAGAGATCATCACTGCCTCTTGCCGCAATACACGAACAATGAGGATGGCTGTATTAGTTTTCCGTTGTTAGTGTGTGACAAATTACCCCAAACCTGGTGGCTTAAACAATACAAATTTGTTGTCTTGCAGTTTTGTAGGTTAGAAATCTGACACGGATCTCACCTGGCTAAAATTAAGACACTGACAGGGCTGAACTCCTTGGAGGCTCTAGGGGAGAATCCATGTCCTTGCCCAATCCTTGTCCCATGACCCCTTTCCCATCTTCAAATCCAGCAACACTGAATTTCTTTGACCATTATTCTGTGTACATAGCTCCCTGTGATCACACCTGGGAAAGGTTCTCTGCTTTTAAGGACTCATATGATTAGATTCAGCCCACCTAGATAATACAGGATAATCTCTGCCTCTCAAGTCCTTTAACTGTAGTCACATCTGCAATCTCCCTTTTGTCATGTAAGGAACATATTCACAGGTTCCAAGAGTTAGGACGTGGACATCCTTAGGGGACCATCATTCTGTCTACCACAAGGGAGCCTCTTGCTGGCTCAGTAGGACTTTTACTGTGTTCGGATGGTATCACCTGCAAAAATGATTCTTCATGCAGGCTTTAAAGACGACCAAACTTGCCCTTCTAGTGAGAACACTGCCTGTCTCCTTGTCGCTGTGTCTAGCCATCCTCATGCAATTAAGTTTGTATTCTTTACTAACATTAAAGGGATTCATATCCTTTTCCTGTGCCTATTGACATCTGCTCATCATAATAGTCCTTGTGACAACTGTGCAACCCATTAAAATTAGCCCAAGAAAAGTTAAAAATTAATGATATTCTGTGTTGGTAAATATTTGGAGAAATTCTATTTCTATATAATGTTGATGAGTTTGTAAATTGGATCTGGCTTTATTTGAAGAATGGTATGGCAGTAATCTATCGAAATTTCAAAAATGTGAATATTCTTCAACCCAGCTATTAGGTGTCTGTTCTACAGAAAATATTCTCACATTGCACAAAGGCAGGTACAAAGATGTTCTCTTCAACATTTGATATGGTAAGGCGTATCTGGAAGAGTTCCTGTGATCATTAAAGGAGCAAATGTTAAATATATTCTGGTAGATTCACACTTGGGAAAGTGACAGATTTTTAAAAGGATGAAATAGATCTACATAGACCAAAATGAAAAGATCAAGATATAGCAAAGTAAAAGAGCAAGATACAGTATAAAAGAATATGATCATATGTGTGAGTGATACATGTATATATATAAAGTCATGAAAAGATCTGGAAAGATATAGGCACAATTTCAACAATGATTTCCATTGTGAAGAGAACTGAATATGGAATTGGGTGTGCAGGTTTTGAAGGCAGTCTTTCATTTTTACTTATAATTTTAAAATTGTATTATAAAATGTATTTTTAAATAACAGAATTGTTAAATGACTGAATAAAAGAGCAAAAAGAAATCCATCTTTATTTTCAAGATTTGATGACTCTATGGATTCCATGTTTTCTTCCTAAATCATAGAATCATGAAAAGATCTAATCCAACTGATCTTATTCCAAGGATAAGCATTGTTATCCCCATTTTCTGGACAAAGCATTATGAATTGCCTTTCCCTAGGCCAGATGCAGGGAAGCAGGTCTCTGGGAGCAGCCCGAGGTCAGTGGGTCCTTGAAGAATGAGACAGATAAATGGAGAACACACCTCTTCACTTTGTTGTGTGTTTCGCCATAGTGTGTGGTTGCTTTGAAATCTGATAAACCTTGAGGCAGGTGGGGGTGGGAAGGTAAAGTGCAGCGGGATGGAACATGCAGGCATAGTTGGGACAGAACCTGAAGACCTCTTCGGGAATGAGGAAGCACAAAAGAGGAAGTGCACAAGAAGATGATCCAGAGCAGCAGGGAAGAAATGCCCGTGCAGTAGAGCCAGCAGTGAGACAGTCAATGTCAGGCCTGTGCCACAAGCCTTAACAAGAGCTCCCTGGAAGGATGGCTGGGGGAGTCTGTGGTGATTTCCTGAGAGCCAGTGGTATGGACAGGGCAAAAGTTAGAAGGTGGCAGCACCCCAGTCACAGAACAAATGTCCAGGGATAGAACTCCCATCCCATCACCAAGTTAAGAAGGAGGGAGAAGGAGCTTGCACTCATGCCTTGGATGTTCTGGAGGGGATTGAATACCACTGCAGGGTAGACTGTATGCTTTAGGAGGGTGTGAAAATCTTAAATGTTTTGTTACCACTCTAGCACTAGCATGGTACACTGCAGGATATACAGTCGTCCCTCAAAAAACTCTCCTATGGATGAATGAATATGTATCAAAGGCTTTGGTATAGAACATCTTCAGATGTTTCAAAACATCAAAATTCCAGCTCCATCACTAATAGGTTATAAACCTCGGGCAATTTATGTGATCTGTCTTGGCCTCAGTCTCTTTATCTATAATATAGCAATACAATATCATTCAACTCGTAGGGAAATGGTACAAATATAAATGGTAGAGGATACATTATGAGTATCTGGCTCATAATGAATAAGATTCCAGGAGTGTGTTATTTTCCTGCCTTACTGGTTAGAATCTCAAGTCAGGGATCTGAATATAATCAAAGGACATAGATATCAAAACTAAGGTGTCAAGCAAGGGCTTGGGTGTATAAAAAGCCCCAAGGCAGAGGTAAAGGAAGAACCAGGAAGGGAGCTGAGTTGCCTTTGGGGATCCTGAGGGTTAATTAAGGACTCAGGTAAATTCCCCAGCCCCTCACCCCCAGGTCAGGCTGGCCCCAGAGACTGGAGCAGGTTTGGAAGCAGGCAGGTCTGTGCGGGTTCCACACTCCAGAGCTGTCTGCCTCTGAGAGCTGGGGCCCGAGGGGAGGCAGCGGGCTGAGTGCACCATGCTGTGGCGGGGCTCGGAGCAGAGAGCAGCTAAGAGACTGGCAGGTGATTTACAGCCGTTAAGTGGCTCTCTCTCCCCTTCTGCAGAACTCTTAATTTAATAGGCAAACATGTTGGGAAAAGGGATCGCTAGAGACAGGACTGATGGGCTAAATGCTGGAAGATTAAAGATCTGCAGAGGGGAGTACATAACTCTATTACGAAAACGGGAAAGAACACCCATCCCCTCCCCCAGATGGCACACCTGAGACATGGCACCAACAAAGGAGGTGGGATGGTGAATGTTTCAGGGAAACAGACTGAAAGTCATCACACTTGAAAGGGACCTTAGTCTCTGCATTGTCCAGCATCTCTTCACCTGAACATTTTGCAGGTGGGGAAACTGAGTCGCCAGGAGGTGAGGTGTCTCAGCAAGGTGAGCTTTTACAAAGTCAGTACTAAGATTTGGTGTCTAGGCTTCCATTGCATCATTTGTTCCACAGTGGAAAGTAAACTCCTGGTTAGTGCCAGACACATAGTAGACTACAGGTAAAATATCAGAATTGGCAGTTACATTATAACAAATAAGATTAAGGGAACTGGAAACATTAAATATGTAGAAAACCCAGACAAGGCTCTTTGGAGAGGAATCTGAGGACTCTTGACCAACTTCCACAGGGTTCTTTTATTGGTCTTTAAGAAACTATATCTTGGGTCTTGATCTGACAATAACTTCCCCCTTGTATTTAACTGTGGATTAACCACAGCCAGTGTTTCAAAATGTGTGAGAGTGTAGGAGGAAACTTCTTTAAGTTCACATACAGATATTTGTGTACATTGGTAGCAGTGATATACAAGTTTAAGTCCCATGTCTACTTCTGTATTTGAAAAAAAAATACATTATGTTTAATGTCATCTTTTAGAAGAAGTAAACATCTTCAAACTAGCTATTTAAGTTTTAGGAATTCAACCTCAGAAATAATCTTAAAACTGTGCATACCTTTTTTTTAATTGAACTATAGTTAATTTACAATGTTGTGTTAGTTTCAAGTGTACAGCAAAGTGATTCAGCTATACATATACATATACATATCTTCTTTTTCAGATTCTTTTCTGTTTTAGGTTATTACAAGATACTGAGTATAGTTCCCTGTGCTATACAGTAGGTCCTTGTTGCTTATCTATTTTTTATATAGTAGTGTGTATTTGCTAATTCCAAGTTTCCAATTTATCCCTCCCCCTCCTCTCCCCTTTGGTAACTGTAAGTTTGTTTTCTATGTCTGTGAGTCTGTTGTAAATAAGTCCATTTATATCATTTTTTTTTTAGATTCCACATATGTGATATCATATGATATTTGTCTTTCTCTGTCTGAGTTTCTTCACTTACTGTAATTTCTAGGTCCATCCATGCTGCTGCAAATGGCATTATTTCATTCTTTTATATGGCTGAGTAATATTCCAGTGTGTGTGTGTGTGTGTGTGTGTGTGTGTACACATATATATATATACCACATCTTCTGTATCTACTCATTTGTTGATGGACGTTTAGGTTGATTCCATGTCTTGGCTATTGTAAATAGTGCTGCTATGAACACTGGGGTGCATGCATCTTTTAGAATTAGAGTTTTCTCTGTATATATGCCCAGGAGTGGGGATTGTAGGATCATATGATAACTCTATTTTTAGTTTCTTAAGGAACCTCCATACTGTTCTCTGTAGTGGTTGCACCAATTTACATTCCCACCAACAGTGTAGTAGGGTTCCTTTTTCTCCTCACCTTCTCCAGAATTTATTTGTAGACTTTTAATGATGGCCATTCTGACTGGTGTGAGGTGATACCTCATTGTGGTTTTAATTTGCATTTCTCTAATAATTAGTGACATTGAGCATCTTTTCACGTGCCCATTGGCCATCCCCTATGTCTACTTTTGACTGCGTGCACAACCTAGAGCAATTTATGTAACCAAATAAGGTCCAGTTTTCTGCTTTATATAGTGAGCATGATCATAGTATCAGCTTCAACGGGTTGTTGGGAGACTTTCCAAGACTTAGTGCAATGCCTGGTCCACAGTGGGTGTTCAGTGGGAGTTAATTAATATTATTGTGTACAGGTGTGGAGAGGAGGCTTTATGTTTGTCTGTTACTCCCTCACGTTCATCAAACATTCTCAGAAGCTATCTGCTTGGAGCTGCTTCTGGGAAAAGACTGTATGTACCTTCTCATTTTTAGATGGTTAGTCTCATTTTGAATACTGCTACACCTCCCGGCTTTTGACTTTCACTGAGAATTTAATATCTTTACCACTTTGTGTTTCCTCTCATCAACCTCTGTGTGGAGGAACTTCAAATTTTTTCTGTGTACTTTCTTTGATTTTTGTTCTTCAAAATCAGTTTTGGCAGACCTGTCCCTTGGTTTTGTCTACCCAGTAGGTGATAGGTAATTATTGAACACCTATTACATGCTAGATGTGATATCCCTTACGTGCTTTATAGTGCCTTACCTTTATACCCTGCAGTGCTCTTTGACGATTAAAAAAGGGAATGAAAACAATCCAGGTTATGTTCATTCTTCCTCTCCATTTGCAACATGTTAACTAACAGCAGAAGTACATGAAAGATTTACTGATTAAAACTTTTTCACAGCATGAAGTTGGGAGGAAGAGCCAATACACTGAATAATAATCAGGATTCTTGGCAAGTGAGAACACTGGATCAACTCTAAAAAAACAAAATGTGAATATGGACAAATATCGAGTGTTCACTTGAGTTCAAAACCCCAACTCTATAAAGATAGGATGAAGATATGGTTTAGTAGAAAGATAGGCTAAAAGTTTGAAGTTCTATTTCTATTTAAGGGTGGCATGAATCAACAGTGAGCTTTGATTGAGACATGAAATCTAATGCTATTGCAGACTGAACTAAGAGTAGTTTCATGCTCAGTGAAGGAAAGTGATAACTCCACTCTATTTAACCTTGGTCCAACCATATCTGCAATCTTGAGTTCAGTCCCAATTTAGGCTCAATGGTGACAAACCAGAGGGTGGCTAGAAGAGAGGAAGAAAAAATCAGATCCTCAGAATAGCTGGATAAACTTCAGATTGTTAGCCTAGAGAAAGGAAACTTAGGGAGAAGTAACTTGGTAGCTATATGTAAACATCTGAATACTTATGCAGGAAGACACTGAATGTTAGAATAGTACAATAGGTAGAAATTGCAGGAAGACACAAATTAGCTCAACATGAAGAAGAATTTCCTAAATATTAAAGCTTCCTGCTTAAGCAATTGGCTGTCTTATAGTTTCACCAGCCTTAATCAGTCACTCACAGGGTAACCATCACGACCATTGGGTGCTACAGAGGGTGCTGAATGTCACAGAGGGTGTTGAAACAGCATTGTATAGAGTGAAGGACCGTATCGTAGGCATTTTATATGCATGATAAATATTTATTGAATGCAGAATTAATACATTGCTTCTTTGAATACCTGATACGATTAATTTTTAAAAAGCAGAGTTTTCACTAGCATGGAGAGATGGATTTTGAGAGAGTTGATTAAAATTGGAAGGGGGATGGATAAAGGAAAGTAGTTGCTCACCAAATTTGAAGTTGTGAGACATACCATGAATTTTGAAAGAAATAGTGCTGATTATATACTCACATAGAGCATTTCAGAATTTATAAAACACTTAGCCCCATGATTTGTGATCTAAGCCTCACCAACGAAAGTGATATATAAAGGTGTTACTGCTTTTACCATTCCCGTTTAACAGATGAGGTAACTAAGGCTCAGACAGGTCAATGGATTGACTAGGGTATAGAATTGGGTTTCCAAGACCAGGTTTTTAAAATTTCAGATCCAAAGGATCCTAAAGTTTTGTTTTTTAACTGTGTTCCACTCCTGTGGGACTGAAAAAGGAATAGACCTAGGAAAATAGAGAGGTTATTACTTTAAATATGGTGTAAGCTGGAAATATAAGTAATTTCAAGATCTGTTTTTAATTTTAAAAATAATAAAAATGAAAGAGTATCATTCCAAGCAAAAAAAGCTAAGAAACCTTGAGGGGGAAAAAATGAAGGATCTTTGTAAAGAAAGACATTCAAATGGCAGCTGCACAGACCAGGGAGCAAAGCTTTGATGCGGCTGAATTCTCGTGTGTTTGTTCCTTCCTGGACTTGTGTAGCCAAGTAAACAGTGGGGTTGGAAGGAAGGGGAGGAAGAAAATGATGTTTCCTTTGGGAGCGAGGCATTATTGCTTTGCTGTAGTGAACAGGTAGTTTTGAAAATTATACACTAAGGTGGCAGGTAATTTATTTTTTTATAAATTGTGAGTCCTGAGTTGAAATTGAGAAGGGGAAAAAAAAGGTATCTGAAATGATTAGGAAGGAGTAATATGGGCTTGCCTGCATGTGGCCAGCATGATTAGTACCCAGTGTTACCTGGAGAGGGCAATGTCCATTCTGCTCTGAAGAGCCAAACGTGATGACACTGGCCGAGAGCTTACCTGGAGATGGTTTATGCCTATATCCCCAGATGTGGCCGGTCCCCCACCCTGCTCCCTTAGCACCTTCTACTCTCATTATTGTAACACACATCACAGTGTATTATAATTACACCCTCTTTGCTTACCTGCTCTGCTCCACTGGAAAAACCAGAACTCAGACTCAGTAGGTTCTGGAGATGTAACAATGGCAAGTACCAACACTACGCTGGAGTCTTGGTGCCTAAAAAGATGAATTGTGAAAAATGAATCCCTAACATGATAGCTGGAAATACAGAAGCTCAGAGAGGAGAACTGAGGATCTGAGGAAAATCAGGGAAAAATATTTACTAGGTGCACTGTTTCATTGTATGTATTGTACAGGGCACAACATGGACCTTACCCCTCGGAGCTTACCATCGAGTGGGGAAGACAGACATTAAATCAGTAAAGCAAAGCGTAATCCCAAATGTACAGCATGCTGCAGGGAGAGTTCAGGGTGGTGTGGGAAGGTTTCATACAGGCCTGGAGGGTCAGGTGATCATTCCTGATGCCACACAATCTGTTAGTGTCAAAGCCAAGGCTAGTTTTTAAACCTCCTTACTGTTACGCTAGTCATTTCTTACTTCTATTTTTTGGAATAATTTTGTAAAAATTCTATTTTCCCTGAATTCTTTAGAATTCTTTGGCCCATAGAGCTGAGAATCTGATGAAAGTTATGAATCATCTTTAAAATATATATATATATATATATATATATATATATATCCAATATGTAAATTTGGAAGTAATTTTGGGACTATACATGGATTCCTAGGTTTTGATTTCCTGTTCTGAGCTTTTTCTGAGGTGATGTCTAGCTCTCCGTTCTTTTGGATCATTCCCAGCCTGTATCTCCAGCTCTGGTATCTCCCTTGCAATCCAGATGCCCTAGCAGCTGTCTCCTGGGCAGCTTCCTAATAGTTCCACCAGGCTGTACTACAATTAGGATGTAGCAAAAGTTGCACTTGGTAAACAACTGTGTGCATTGGGGTTGGAAGTGATAGTGGCATTGAGAGCCTAGGAGAGAAGATTTGTGTTGATAAAAATCTTGGTGCACAGGTGGAGATGGCTAATAGGCAGTTGTAAAAATGCACCTGGTGCTCAGAAAAAGGCTAAGGAGGAGACGTCAAGCTAAGAATTGTTAAACTTAGGAGTGGTAGTTTAAGCCCTGAGTTTGCGGGGTATTACCACAGGAGAGAGTGTAGAATGGGGAGAGAAGTAGAAGGAAGAAATATAAAAGAAAAAAAAAGAAAAAGAAAAGAGGAGGAAGGGAGCGGAAGAGAAAAGAAGGAAAGTAAACAGAAGGAAAAGAGAGAGGGTCAAAGAGGATTCTGGGTAAAACCAGCATCCTTGGAAGAAATTGTTTCAAGGAGGAAACATAAGAAAAGACAACACCCAGTACTATATATAAAATAGATAACTAATAAGGACCTACTGTATAGCACAAGGAACTCTTCTTAATACCCTGTAATGACCTCTATGGGAAAATAATCTAAAAAAGAGTGGATATATGTATAACTGATTCACTTTGCTGTACAGCAGAAACTAATACAACATTTTAAATCAACTACACTCCAATAAAATTTTTTTAAAAATAAAAATAAAGAAAAGAAGACACAGACATAGACATTACGTAAGAAAAGAAGCTAAAAAGGTTCATTGGAGTTTGTTGTTCTCCTTGTCAAGAGAACTGTTGAGTGAACTTTCGGGAGAGGAGGTCTAATTTCATTGGGCTGGGAAATTCATGCAAAACAAGAATATAAGAACAGTCAAGGTAGAGAACCTCTTCAAAGGGCTCATCTTTGAAGGACTGAAGGAGGTTGAGGTGAAAGAAGGAAAACAGGGCATCCAGGTGGAGCTGCTACGGAAGAGAGATGATTATTTACAAGAAAAGGAGAGTTAGGCAACTTGTAAACGGAGGGCCCAACTGATGGAATAAAGTCTTAGAGGGGTTGTAAAGAGATAAATCCAAAGACATGGAGCAGAAGAAAAAACCTTGGGTAATAAAAGATCTTGAAGTAGGAGAGAGGGAAAGGAGTAAGCATAAATGCAGTTAATCGTGTAGGTAAGACCTAGGCCGTGCATTGAGGGGCTATAACAGAGATCTTCCTGCTGTCTGAATGGCTGGAGGCCATTCCTTCCTCTCTTTTCCCCCACATTCGTTGCAGCCAGAAGTCACAAGGCTGGTTTTAAATGGCCCTGCAGTCTGTCTCAGTCTCTGACTCACCAGGAACTCAACCTTTTCAGAATACAACCTTTAAAGAAAGTTTAAACATTAGACATCAAAAACAAAGGGAAAAAATGTTTTCCCTAATGCTATTTGCAAATGTCATTTTAGTGCTGAGGACTCTGGTTGGATAACTGAATCCTGTTTCACTTTCTGTGGCTCACTCTAAAGTGGAAAAATGAATATGCAAACTTCTGGAACCTTCCTTCAACCCCTGATGGGACTGAAAGAGCCATGATTTCTGGTCCTGCGTTTGCTGTCACTTCCTTCCTCTGGGTCTCAGTCTCCTCATTTGAGCAAAGTAAGACTGGGCGTGACAATCTCCATGGTTTCTTTCAACTCAGAGAAAGATTCTAAGACTTGAAATCATACAGATTACTTGGTACCCAGAGTTACCATTAAGTGGCATATTTAGCTATGAATCATATTTCACAAGATGGAGAAAGGAGAGAAAATGAAGGGATAGAACCCTGAGCAAGAAAAAAAAAAGTAAAAGCAGATGTTGTATCCTGATCTCATCTTTCCAGGAAAGTTCAGCCCTTTTTCAAAAGCCCTCTCGGCACAGATATCCTGCCACGTGTCACTGACTCACAGGGGCAGATCAAAGCGAGTCTTACAGCTGTTCCTTCAACTTGACCTGAGACATAAAGAAAGCTGAAGGCACAAGGGATGAATACACAAGGCATCAGGCAGTGATATTAGGACAAAATAAAGCTGAGAAAACCCAAGGAAGCCTGCAGATAATTTTTACACTCGCCACCATTCTAGGGGACTTGAGGTGGGGACCCAGTACTTCACTGCCCCTTCGCAGAATTGTCTTCCACGGTGTATCCTTTCCCTACAGCAGGAATCGTGACGAACTGAGTGTCTTTGAGCTACATAAACTCTTGAAATTTCCATTTTGTTCATTATTCAAATTGGTGATATATTTAGCTTGCAGGATAATTTTAAAACCATATGTTTTTAAAAGAGAAGTTTGCTGTTGTTGGAGCCTAATGGGCATGGTTTCGAATTCTATTGCATTTCCCTAATCCATTCATCATGATGATTTCATTTCTTCCCAGTTTTCCTCACGTCTCCAGCATCTCTCCCCCACTTTGCACCCTTTGCTCAGACTTTGCTACCTGCTTCACGAGAAGATCAATGAGAATTCCCACATACCCCACTGCCATACCAGCCTACTGCAGTTTGTACCCATACAATTTACTTCCCCTCTTGTTACTATAGATTAATTGTTCACATTTTTATCTAAGGTCCATCTGTCCACTTCTGCCTCTAGATGCCACCCCTGCTTCTCCCCCACCTTCCAGTCCAACCCCTGCTCAAGGTCATTGCTCTAGCAATCTAGAAATCACCCTGGCTTCTCAGAATCATATTTTAGTCCTCTCTGGATAATCTTACCAATTAACATAAAGCAATGTCTCCCATGATTAAAAAAAGTTCCCTAGACCACAGGCTCACCTAGATGTCCCCATTTATAGTAAATGACAACTTTATTCTTCTAGTTCTTCAGACCAGAACTCTGGGCTCATCCTTGACTCTTTTCTATCTCCCACCCTACAGTCAATCCATCAGCAAATCTTGCTGCCTCACCTTCAAAATACATCTGACAGGGGCACACTTCTCATAACTTGTGCTGCCAGCCGTCATCTCTCCAGGAAAACAACAATAGCCCCTCATTGGCTCCCTGTTGTGACCCTTGCTCCCCTAGACTGGTATTGGCTGCCAGTACACAACTAATTCTTTTAGAATCTGAACCATATTTGTCTTTTCTCTACTCAAAACCTTCCTCTGATTAATAGCTTCTCATCTTATTCAGAGTAATAGGTCCTTCCAATGACCTACACTGCCCTGTCAATCTGGACCCCTCTGGATCTGATAGGGTGAGATATTCTCACCTGCTCCAGCCAGACTTGTCTTCTGCTGCTCTTTCACCCCACCAAGCTCATTCTCTCCTTAGGACTCTTGCTTGTGAGTTTCCCTCCACCTAGAATGCTCTCATTTCAGATGGGTCACATATTGGTCTCTCACTTACTCAATGCTTCTGCTCAATGGTGACTTCCAGAGAAGTCTGCGATAGCCATCCTATTAAAAAAAATAGCACATTCTACACACACTCCCTGCACACTCTCTCTTAAACTCCTTTATATTTTTTTCCCATGGTACTTGTTATCTTTTACATAATCAGTTCCTTTACTTATTGATTTGATTGTGATCTTTTTCTATGAGAATGAAAGGATGCTACTCTTGTATTCCTAGCCCCTGGAACAGTGCCTGACCTATAGTGGAAGCTTAAAAATTATTAAGTGAATAGATAAAGTGGCTTTAGTTAACATTCCTCAATCTAGGTTTCTTCAACTCCATTTCCTACTTTGTAAGATTGCTAAAAGGAACAAGATAACAGATATGAAATGCATGGCACAGAGCAGGAGTACAGTAAACAGCAGGTATTGTTATAAACGTTGTGCAGATTAACTGGATAGTGTATGCAAAGGCCCTGACATGGAGTAGGAGCTCAGGAAGTTGTAGTTCTCAGTACTCAGAACACATTTGCTGATGATTTAGAGAGATTTACTATTGGCAGGAAGTTGGATGACAACAGCTCAGGTTTTAGTTCAAATTCTCATTCTACACTTACGAGGAGCTAGACTTCAGACAGATTACTTAACCTTGTCTTAGTTTCAGATTTTCCATCTGTAAAATGGAAATAATTGTATCCTATCATTACTAATATGATTAATAAGTTATTTTGCATGGCAAAGGGGAATTAAAGTTGCAGATGGAAGTAAGGTTGCAAATCAGCTGACCTTAAATGGGGAGATTATCTGGATCATCGGGGTGGGCCCTTAAAAGTGGAAGAGGAAGACGGGGAATAGAACCGGGAGATGACAAAGTGAGAAGGACTCATCTGATATGGTTGGCTTTGAAGATGGTGGAAAGGGCCACCAACCAAAGAATGTGGGTGGCCCATTGTGATATTGTGATTTATAAGAAATACATATTTGGTCATTCAGATGACCAAAATATATTTAACATACACATTTGGTCTTCTTCCACAGTTCCTGGCTCACAGCTCCCAAAACCCTTGGAATTTTATGAGATATAAGAGCACGGGAACATCTTTTGCTATAATATTTGGTCTCTTGTCCTCAGTTCCTGAAATTGCTTCAGAACCATAAAGGTGAAATGGGTGCCTTGTTATTCATACAAGTCCCTTTCCACCAGAACTGGGTTTATATTCATGATGTGACTTTTGGAAAGCACCTAAGTGGGGAGGGGAGACTGGTTGCCAGGGGTACCAACCTTGAATAGAGGGTTGGAACTTTCAGTCCCCCCCGACACCACCTACAGAGGGGCTGGATTGAGTTCAGTTACTAATGGCCAGTGATGTAATCAGTCCATAACAACCAAAAGAGACAGGGTTCAGAGAGCTTCTGGGTTGGTGGACAATTGGAGGTGCTGGGAGTGTGGCGCCCTAGCGGGGACATGGAAGTTCCATGTGTGTTCTATCCCCATGTATTTCCCTATGCATCTCTTTTGTCTGGTTGTTCCTGAGTTATATTCTTTTATAATAAACTGATGATTTAGTAAGTAAATGGGTTTCCTGACTTCTTTGAGCCTCTCTAACAAATTACTGGAACCCAGGGAAGGGCTCATGAGAGCCTCTGATCTGTAGCCAGTCGGTCAGAAGCATGGGTGATAACATAGATTTGCAGTTGGCATCCCTGAGTTGGAGGGCTTCCTTGGAACCTTCAATTTGTTGTCAGTTGGCCAGAAGCACAGATAATAACCTGGGCTTGCGACTGGCACCTGAAGTGGGGTGGGGTTGGGGGCAGTCTTGAGGAGGAGCCCTTAACCTGTGGAATCTAACGCTATCTCCAGGTAAATAGTATCAGAATTGAGTTGAATTGTAGGACACCCAGCTGGTGTCCAGAGAATTGCTTGGTGCTGTAGAAGCTCCCTCCCACCACACACGTTGGAATTGAGTACAGAACCCCAAAGACCTAGTTTCTGAAGGAACTAGAAAGGGCAGGGAAATGGATTCTCCCCAAGAATCTCTACAAAGGAATGCAGCCCTTCTGACTCCTTGATTTAAGCCCACTGAGAACCATTTCAGACTACTGACCTCTAGAACTGTAAGATAATAAATCTGTGTTGTTGAAACCACTAAGTTTGTGGTAATTTGCTAAAACAATTATAGGATCCTAGTACAATTACTATACAGCTATAAAGTAGATGTGATAAATAGGCTTACCTCTAACATTTGTGGGGCTCCAGACAAGATTAGCAATCTAGATTCTTGGCCTATAGCCCACCTTCCTTCTCTCTCCACCCCAGCTCTTTCCTACATCAAGAGGGTCCTTATGTACCTGTGTGTAAACCCCAGCCCACAAGTCCAACCTTTCCATCTAAAAGGTGCCCCTTAGGCAGCTTTTAGACACAGAAGTGTGATACCAGCAGCTGAGTCCATTCTCAAAAGGACAGATCCATAGGTGAGGCCTTGCAGGTGGACCCAGAGCAGTCCAAGCACATCATTCTGGGGCACTAAGTTTCTGACACATGGCCTGAAAGTTGGGCTGTTAGCTCTAGGTAAGCCTGTTCCTTTTGCTCCATATAGTCCTCACCTCCTTTCCTCACCAAAGGAGAATCAGGAGGCCCTCTAAACAGTATGCTCAGTAGATTTTTCTGTGATGCTAGAAGTGTTCTCTCTCTGAGCTGACACGTGCGGCTAGTGAGCATTTGAAATGTGGCCAGTGTAACTGCAGAATTGAATCTTAAGTTTTATTTACTTTAATTAATTAATTCAAATTAAAATAGCCCCATATGGCTAGTGGCTACCATATTAAACAGCATAGCTCTAAAGCATAGGGTGCAGGACAGGGATTCTAACTGATCCAGTCTTCAGGCAGTGCTGATGATAAAGTACATGAAAAGAACGAAACGAACAATAAAGTTTTGAAAACAAATAAAGAAGTTATTCATCATCCAAGGAGAAAATCCATAAGTCTTAAAGGAAATTAGCTTTTCACTTAGGGTCTATTAGGAATTCTGCTCTTTCTCTTCCCTTTAGATCTTTCTGCACATTTTGTCCTCTTCTCTCAGTAAACTCCTCCTGGCCCTTGAAAACTCTGCTCTAGCTTATTATGTCAGTCAGCCTTTGCTGTGTAACAAATCATCCCTAAAATTAGCAATTTAAAACAACAACCAATTATTTTGGTTTATTTTTCTGCCAGTTGTCGGATTGGGAAGGGCTTAGCTAGATGGTTCTTCTGGTCTTGGCTGGGATCAATCCTGTGTCTTTGGTCTGCTCTTGGGCCAGGTTGAGATGACCTCAGCTGGGATAACTCATCTTTGTCCTACATGGTGTCCCGTTCTCCAGCAGGCCAGCTTGTTCACTTAGTGGTCACAGGCTTCCAGGAGAATGAGTAGAAGCTCTCAAGGCCTCTTGAGGATGAAGCTCAAAGTAATACACTAAGGAACTTCAAAGTCACATTATAAAGATGAGATACACCAGCTGTAAGAACTGTGTGCAGTTTTGGTAATCTTCCTCATTCACCTCTTGTTGAGAGTTTTCTGATCCTTCCCACAATTCCCAAGTCATTTGGGTGTCCTGTGGTTGCTCCTGCATGCCAAACACTGGATTTCTTTTTTTCTTCAACAAATCTTCACATTTTTTTTCAGAGTCTGTTTATTGCATCATGAGGATTACATCCTTTGCTTAAAGATTAAAGATTATATAAATCAAAAAATGATCTCTTTTATGTTTTACTTCAAAGCCTCTTCTTTTCTTATCACCTTCAGCTCCTCAGCATAACCCAAAACACAGGTCATATTTCTAGCATTACCAACATTGAATTATCTTTTTGTTTAATGAAGATGCAATCAAAGATGCTATAAGATCATTTTGCCTGCATATTTTAAAACATGAGATTAGCAGTCTTAATTCTTATTCTGAGCAAATTTTACTTTGTCAAGTTTACTTTGGCATAATATTTGGCAAATAGAAATTGTGAAAATATTTGGCAATACTCCAAGATAAAAACCCCATTGAGAATGTCTTGATATACAATACAGTGACTTTAGTTGTCAAGATTCTATAGTCTTAAAATCTCTTTAGATTCCTTTTTTTTTAAATTTTTATTGGAGTATAGTTGATTTGTGATGTTGCGTTAGTTTCAGGTGTACAGAAAAGTGAATCAGTTATACATATATCCACTCTTTTTTTTTTTTTCTTAGATTCTTTTCCCATACAGACCATTACAGAGTATTGAGTAGGGTTCCCTGTGCTGTACAGCAGGTTCTTATTAGTTATCTATTTTATATATAGTAGTGTGTATATGTCAGTCCCAGTCTCCCAATTTATCCCTCCCCTCATTATCCCCTGGTAAAGGTAAGTTTGTTTTCTATGTCCACAAACACTGGATTTTTAATATTTGTCCACTCAATTTTTACCAAACTGCACAAATTCGGTACCTTTATGATTATTAACCCCATCTTAGAGATGTGGAAGACAAGGACCAGAAACTCCTCCCCGTGTTCATAAAACTACACGTGGCAGAGCTGGAAGTTGAGTCTAATGCTATTTGACTGCAACCCACAGTTTCTCAATCTTGGCATTACTGACATTTTGGGCTAGATGATTCTTTGTTATGGAGAGCTGTCCTGTACATTGTAGAATGTTTAGCAACATCCCTGGCCTCTACCCAATAGATGCCAGTAACATCCCCTCCAGTTGTGACAATCAAAAATAGCTCCAGACATTGCCAAATGTCCCCCGAGGTGGGGAGGGGCTGGGGAAAACCACTTCCAGTTGAGAAACAGTGCTCTAAACCATGCTTCTCACCCCACCTCACAATACTGTCCCTCCTTGAGTGAGAAAGTAGAATCTTATTTAGAGCCAACACTCAGTGTATGCTTTTAGCCTGAAGAGGAAAGTGGAATTGAGGCCGAGCCGGGGCAGAGGTACGAGCCAGGACCACCTTTCCAGCAGGCTTCTCTCAGAATCACTCTTCAGCGTTTAGCCTTTCCCCTTTCCAGATGCTGTCAACTTTTCATTTTGAACTCAGCATCCTCGACCAGGTTACAGTCAGAACCAGCCAGTTTTCCCAGGATGTGAAGAGATGGCCCCAGAACAGGCTAAAGAGATAGCTCCAAGTTGGAACGGCTTTGCTGTTGGTGGCGGGGAGCTAAATATTTCATCTTCATAAAATAAACATAGATTGTCTCATCATGAAATATACATAAAAATGTTTAAACATGTTAATTATTAAACCAATATTGATTCATATTGGATGAGGCATTAAGGGAAAATTAGCTAATGTATTTAATATCTCCTCCACAGTTGACTAGTATCAGAATTCATCATATCTAACCACCAATAATCATAAAAGTCGCAAGCAATATTTATGATCGGGGTGAGTGAGTGCTGGGCAGGAAGTGATGGGGACGGAGGAAATATGAGGATCTAAGAGACAGCCTTTCAGTTGTCACAGCCCATCTTTGGAATTTCAGACATAAATCACTGGATGCAGTCAGATCATCAAAGTTTGATAAACCTTTCATATTGGGACAGTTATTGAATACCATTTGGACCTGGCTTTCTTCTCAAAAATGAAGTGGGATGGCAGATGCAATGTAGAGTTAGAAAGAGAACGGGAACAGGGCTTAAAAACCCTGGGATTGAATTGTGTCTTATTGATTTTTATAGAGCCTTAGGCTCTATTTACTCATCTGCAAAATGGGGTAATAATGATTTCCGCCAGGTGTCATTTTTCTCATATCATTTTGCTTGTTTTGATCTTATCTCACTAACCAGATTTCAAATTCCTTAACGGAAGAGATTTTTCCCTGGTTGTTTTTTTCCTGTGTCCTGAAAGTAGGCTAATTTAGTCCTTTAAAAATCTGCTCTGGAATCAAAAACATGTATCTGAATTCTGGATCTTGAGCAAGTTACTTTCTGTCTGTGCCTCAGTTTCCTCATCTGTAAAATAATTTAGTTACCTTATAAACCTGCTATGAATATAAACTGTTATGATGTGTAGAAAGTGGTGAGAATATAGTGTGTAAGAGGTAAATACTTGGTGATTGTTATTACTCTATTTTCCTAGAGCAGTGACAAAGAATTAAACAGTTGTCAAATTTTCAATGAAATCTCAATGGATTTTTTTTAAATCAGTAATTCATGAACTTTTAACACAGGAAATAACTTTAAATATCAGCCACTGTAGGTAACAGTAGGGTCATGCAAGCCAGCTTCTAGTGTAAACTCTGCCAGGGATGGGGACAAATCTTGGGAAGGAACTCAGCTTGCTGTGCCTGCAAGTTCAGTGTCCTTACACCTCCCCGTGGGTTCTAGTGCCAGGAAGGGAGAGTTTATCTTTAATGTGAAGATGTGCTTGGGAAGAGCTGCTTAGAGTGCAACTTCTGCCATCAAGTCACTTAAAAGGTGACTGTAAAAAAGAGATCAAAAGATCTAACTCACAGTGTCATGTTGGAAATGAAAGGAAATGGAAAAATTAACCCAGCCACATTTTGCCAACTTAGATATATCAGATACCATGTTTTCTCAATTTTGAGATATATTCTTTTTTTTTTTTTTCATTTTTAAAGCACTTCTGAAATCTGGATATGTCTTACAGTTGACATATACATTACTGTAGTGCTTCTCTCCTTTTCCCAAGGAGATCTTATTAGATCAGTAGTGTGTCTTATAATTGGAAATGTCTTCAAATCAAGGGAAAGCACTGTTATTATCCATCCCATGGTAACTAAATAGAGCCTCCTAAGAAACAGTGCTGCTTCACCCTGGATCAGCTATTATGGGGTCAGGTAGCTGCTAATAAGTGAAAAAGAGTAGGATACACCTTGATGTGTTCTCTTATTTTCTTCTGCAATGAGGTCCATTGACTTGTCATGGGGTATTCCTCAGCTCAGAGGTGGGAAAGATGGAAGATTTTCCATGGATATACCACAAACACATTTTCCCTGGATGCATTTTGGCATCTGAGAAAAGTTGATGAGAAATGGCTTACTGTTATGTACCAGGACCCGTCAAACTCTGAGACTGAAAACCTCCAGCGGTATTTCTTACCTACCAGATGTTACACAGATGCACTGCCAATTGCTATCAGAGCTCAAAAGAGAAGAAAAGAGAGGATTGTTGAAGCCATGAAGGCATATGACACAGTAAACGGTGCATTTAATTTCAACTTAATGTGAGAGAGAGTATGCACTAGATTAAATATCATCTGATCATTAAAAACATATTTATGGAAGCTCAGCAACTTTGTCAGGGATGTGTGACTAATAATATAGAGTTGTGAGGCCTCGAAAACATATTTGTCTTAATCGACTGGTGTTTAGTTTGGATTATTGACTGTTAAATCAAAATAAAAGTTTTCACTTGAGATTTCACATTTCATTTGTGATGGATTTGTCTTCATCCAAACACTCATATTGGGGACCCAGTTTACCCATAAAAAGGCCACTCTAATAGAATCATAGAATTTCCATGTTGGGAAAGTTCTTAGAAATCCAATCTCCTTCCAGTTCCTTTTGGTGCAAGTGGTATCCATCTGTTTTAAATTACAGCTATATTTTCTGAATAAATGTAGTATTACCACATGGGGAAAAGAAAAATTTGGAAAAGAAAATTGGGAAAAAATGTCAGCTATATTCCCTTTATCCAAACAATTCCTTCTCTTTCGTTTTCCATATATCTGTGTGTGCTTTGTACACAGTAATAATTGCAGTATACGTGCAAGTTATTTTTAATCTTCCTTCTTCATTCTTCCTATTTAGTTTTCATGACCACTGTGTTTAATAACGTAATACTGTTCTACAGAATGGCTATGCTGTAAAATATTGAACTCTTTCTCAATGTTGAGACATTTAAGTTGCGTCTAGTGGATCCAGAGTGCCTGAGTATGAATCTTGCTTCTACCCACTGAACAACGATGTAACTTCGGGTGAGTTACCAAAAATTTCTCTATCGCTGCTTTCTCATCTGTAAAATGGGGATAATATTAGTATCACCTCATAGAGTAGTTGTGAGGGTTAAATGGATGAATCCATGTTAATAAGCATTTAAAACTGGCACATAATGAGCGCTCCGTAAGCGTTAGCTCTTATGTTGATAAGTGAGTCAACTATGAATATTCTGATATATATTCTTTCCCAAAATGTTGAAACATGTCCTTAAGGGGGATTCCCAAGCCATTTTCATAAAATCTCATGCAGATGGTGACGCACACCCTTTTTGAAAATTTCCAAAATCAAATAATCCGTTACCTTCTTAGATCACTTCACTTTGGAATGACTTTAATTATTGGGAGTATCTTTTTCATGTTTAATCTAGACACGCCTCCCATTGAATCCCATGCAACGATTAGATTCGATCTTTGTCATAGTGTAAATTATATCAATGCATTGAATCTCAAAACATGTTCCTTGGGACACTAGTGACCCCCAAATCCAAGCCATCAAAGTCATATTGATTCCCCCTCCAAAATGCTTCTTAAAACCATCTACTTGTCTCTCTTTTCCTCACCACCACCCTAGGCTAAGCCACCATCATCACCTCCAGCCCTGGTTATAACAGTAGCCTCTTAATTGGTTTCTACTGGTGGCACATGGCCACCAGTCTGTTTTTAAACCAAATGCTAAACTGATCACAAAATTTGTGATGTAAAACCCTTCTATAGCAGCCCATTTCTTAGCCTAAAATCTGATCACGGTCTACAGGCTGAATCTGAATCTTGCCCAGTCTCTCTCCCCTCATCTCTTTCTTCCTTGTCCTTTGTTCTCCACAATCCAGCCATGCTGTACCTCCTCAAGTATCCCAAGCTCTTTCACGGTGAGGGGCATTTGTAACGTTGTTCCCTCTGCCTGGAAGTCTCTTCTTATCCTCAGCCAAGCCAACCTTTCCTGTCCTTCAGGCCTCTCCTGAAATGTGTCTTCCTTAAGGAGGCCTTTTTGAAAACTTCTATATAAAATATGCTTATCTGTTTTTACTCTGTCAGAGTACCTTGCTAATTTTCCTTCAAAGTGCTATTTAACAGTGTGTAATAATATGTTTATTTGTGTGTTTGTCTGTATGATCCCTCACTGAAGTAATGATTTCCCAGGTCAAATGCATTTGTGAACTGACCCTATTAGTCATACCTGAAAGCAAGTTCAGACAAACAATGGTCATAGATAATCTACTATCATCTCTTCTGTGTGGCTAGAGTTGGAATAAAATAATCATGGTAATGTTTATTGAACACTTACTATGTTCCAGGCCCCATTCTAAGAATTTTATGTGTACACTTTTATTACCTAAGAGGCAAACACTAATACTGCCCCATTTTACACCTAGAAGAAACTGTAAAGGTCCCAAGGTCACAAAGCAGAAAGGTGGCAGAGCCAAGATTTGAGCCCAGGCTAGCTCTAGTGACCATCTTCCTACCACCACACTAGAGAAATATACTTTTGAGGACCTTAGCTTTGATTTAGGAAGGGAAAACTCACAAAGCACATGAAGTACTCTACATTTTGCACAAAATATGAAAATAAATCATTCAGTGATGCAATTAGAGACTAGGATGCCGAAAGGGACGTTAAATGAACCTTTTCAAGGTAAAGTATTACGTGATTGAAAGTGATATTATTATCCCCCCAAAAAAGAAAACACAAGGAGATCAACATGTCAGAAAGGGAAGCAAACACTGCTGAATGTTTTAGGAATGACTTCGTGGAAGGTTTGGCTGCAATAATTACATATAGTGTGTGTTTATGTGTGTGTGTATAGCTATATACACACATATATAACATGTATACATACCTACCACATATGTATACATATATATGTGAAAAGTGCTACTAAAATGAGGAAAACATATACATATTCAGCAAATATATACATATTTGGTGCTTTCCCTCTTTTTAATAGCTGTTTTTTTCTCTTCATAAAAATACTACATGCTTATTCAATTGATCAAAAAGTTTCCAGATCTTTGATCCTCATGTCCTATCAGTCTCTAGAGTATAGGAAGAACTATTATTGTTTTAGGGTAAGAAATCTGAGACTCAGAGAGGTGAATGAACTTGCTTGAAGTGAGTTCAATGGGAGAATCAGGACTAGACTCTGAAGACACAAGAGGCAGAGAGATAAAGCACATATGGGCGGACTTTAGAATCAGAGCGATCTGGGTCTGTATCACACATGCCAACCATAGGACCTCTTTAACCTTTCTGACTAGTTTCCTCAACTGGACAACTGGTTTTTAATGCCTAATTGGCAGGACTCTTGTGAAGATTCAATCAGATAATGTCTGAGAGGCACCTGACTCAGAATGTAGCATATACTCTTAGCTGTTCAGCATGTGAGTTTTTTTCTCCCCACTGTCCTGGCCCCTTTCTCCTTTTCTTCTGGCTCCTCTTTCCAAAACAGTTCAACTGAGGTGATGTAATGCTTCAATTGCCTGACCCGGTCCTGCTGTGGGATCACGGCCATGGCCTTGCTTGATAAAAGCACTATGTAAATACGCTTCCTGGAAATGCTGACATAACCTCAGTTACCATCAGATGACGCCTTGGGAAGAAAAAAGATGGATGTCTTTATCTCAGCTTATAACTCTGGAGGAAACTGGACATAGGCACAGCTTCTTATCCTGGGCATCTCTGAACCTGGGGGGTTAGTTAAACTCAAGGCCCATTGCATCACATCCATAAGATAAAAGCTCTCTGTGGATGGATCTACCCTTCAGTTCATCCACAGTTCCTTTTCTCTGACCCCTTTTTATTCCCTGGGCATGTTTGGAGAAGGATAGAAAGAACAGGGTTTGAAGGGAAGGTACTCAAGTTCAAGTCCCCCCTTTGCAACTTGTTGACTCAGTGACCAAAGTCAAATCAGCTTCTTTCTCTAGGCCTCAGTTCTCTCCAAATGGAGAATGACTGCCTGTATCTTGGGATTCCATCAGGATTAGACTCGAAGCTTCCTCTGGAAAAGAAGGTGGAGAGTTACTCTCTTACCCATGTGGTTTTATCAGGAAGGTATCCAAGTTGGGTTGATCCTGTGAATGCCCAGGTCCTTGGGCCTTTCTGGACAGGACCTGGAGGCCTCTATCCACCAGATCTCTGAACCCATAGCATCCTTAGACCCTCTGGGAGAGGGCCTGTGGGGCTTCTGCCTTTGGATTCTACCTGTCTGGGTAGGCCTGGACACAGTTATGCAGATGCGTCCTCTATCAACCATACCATCTGTCTGCAGCTTTCTTGGCCTGGGGCAGGGAGGAAGCCTAGACGTGGGGGAAGCCTTAATCAAGACCCTGAGGGTCTAAGGTGCCACGTGGCAGGATGCATCTTGTCTTGGCTGTGCCAGCAGTAACAAGCTTGAAGCAAAATCCTGGACTCAGCCATTACCTTTCGCTGTGGATGGGGACCAGGGTGGGATGACGCTGAGTTGCAGGAAGGTACAGCAGTTGAGAGAATTCATACTAGAGTCAGCCTGAAGGGGTTTGAACCTTGATTCTCACATCTTAGCTTTGTGACCTTGGGCTAGTTGTTTCATCTCTTTGATCTTCAATTTGCTTTCTATAATATAGGACTGAAGATGTACCCTTAAGTTTAAGATCAAGTATCAGTGCATAGCAACCTTTAGAATAGCATTTGCATCTAGGACACTCAGTGAATATTAGCTCATAACTAGGAGCTACCACCTACTGGATGGGCCCTGTGTACCAATTTCTGGGCTAAGCCTTCAAATCACATTGTCCCCTTTGCTCCTCATAACAAGTCCATGAAGTTGGCTATCACCAGCCTCATTTTACAGATGAGGAAGTAGAGGATAAGACAATAAAGACTGCATCCCTCTCCAGGGTCACATAAGCCCACTTCTCCTTGGTCTGATTCCAAAGCCTTGGCTCTGAACCCCCTAAGCCATATGCAGTGGGACCATATATTTTCACCCATAAAACAGTATTAGTAAACATCTATTGATATTTTAAACCCTTCAGATACATTCATCTATTTAATCTTCATGACAGATCTTTGAGGTAAGAGACATTATTGTCCCCATTTTTCTTATGAGGCAGCTGAGAGGATTGGAAAAAGTCAGCTTGAAGGTTTGGGCCTTTGTTTTGTTTTGTTTTGTTGATCTATAATTTATTTAATTAAATTCAGTGTTTTCCAGGTGTGTTCAGTGGAGTACTAATTTTTAAGTTCCTGTGGAAATAGAGGCTTCTAAGGCAAACATGTTTTGCAAATTCAGCCCAGGAAAGTCCCCTGCTGGAAATTCATAATGTATATTTGCATATCAAAGGAATGGAGGAGCCCAGTAGGGAGGAAACCTGTTAAACTTTGTTTAACCCAGTGTTTCCCAAATGGATTTGACCTGAGAGACCTGCCACCCCCTTCCCTCCTGCCTCACATACCTGCACAACATCTGTCAACATGCCACAAAGCCTTTTGGCAAAGTTCATTCTAATTCAACTCAACCTACATTCATTGAAGGTCAGGTCTGCGCCCATCCTATCTTTACTGAGCTTTAAAGGCATGCAGGAGAAGTTCTTTTTTTCCTGCAAGTTCATAATCTTCTTGGTAAGAGAGAAAAAAAATGCATGATAAATATTTAGGGAATAATCCAAATATTAATTTAGGTGGTTGATGCAAAGATGCCAGAGAGACAGGAATGTGGTAGAGGAGAACAAGAGCAGCCTGGATGCAGGAAGGATTTAGGCTGAACCATCAGAAGGAGAAGCTCAGACTGATTTGCGAATGTAAGACAGTTGGGCTCCTGAGAAACCTCCCCTTATCAGAGAGACACTAACTTAACAGTGGTGGAGAAAGCCCATTCCCAGGACTAGGTTGTTTCATGCTTACAATAGCAGTTATTTTTCTTACAAGAATTTCAGTCATATGGGTTACTTATTGTTATTATTTAGACTGTAGTTATTGTTATTAAATTAGATGAAGATATGGCTATAAGACCTAAATATCTCTGAGCAAATCCTGTGTTTGATTTCATCCATCTTTTACTAGCACCACCTCCAGCTCCGTGACTCCTGTAGGCTTCTTACCCATTTTCCTCGCTTTTATCACCCACTGTTTTGATAAACAAAACAAACTATCTAACAAGAAAGATATGTGAATCACACAGTCACCAACAACCTCCCCCTTTTCTTTTCAGTGTTCTGATTCCTCATCCTTATTGCTTCTGAGCTGCCATCACTTTAGAACCGTTGGCCATTTCATGGAAATCTTGTTTCCTTATTAATCCCTAACACATTCAATTTTATTTTTGAAAACTCCGAGGGATAAATGACTATATTTGGTTAGGTGACCAGGAGAAGGAAGGGTGCACCAAGCAGTGGGTGGAGTAGAAGCAAATGCTGGGGGGTGTGAAATGAGCACATGTACAGGAGATCTGAGAACAAAGACCAGACTGAAGCTTTGGGTGTGTGTTGACCCGGGCTGGGATGCCCACTTAGCTTTGATGAGCTGCTGAGTTCATAGCAACATCTCAGTGCCTTTCACTGCTTCCTTGTCTTTGCCTCCCTCTCTGTCAAATGGTCCCAATGCAGCTGCTTTCTCTAGACATATGTTCATCCCCCTGGCTTTCCTGTGGGTGTTGGTGTCAGAATCAGGCTCCATAACAGAGCTCCAACCATATCCTGTCTCATTTTTCCTTGTTAAGCTTACTGACTCAAGTATTCTTTGGAACTTTGGAACTAAATGGCTAAAACGTTGGACCAAGCTGCATGGCTTAGAAGTCATAGTCCTTATTTATTCAACGATTACAGAGTGTCTAAAGTACAGCACGTGTAATATATATCCTGTATTGAGTGCCTAATATGCATTCTTTTGGACACTAGAGACATGAATGAGGGTTTCTGCCTTCAAGAACCAACAACTACGTAGGAAGTTAGTGCATGTTTCTGACATGATATGATAAATATAACAGAAATACACATAAGATGAAATAGGAAAATAACGCAGAAGGGTTCCGTTGGGATGGATATTGAAATTTATGCAGGAGTTCGGATTTGGTTGGGCCTCAGAAGGTGAAGAGAGAAAGTGAGTGTCAAGAAACATACATGAAATGTCTGCTCAATGCACCTCCTCGTGTAGGGGATAGAGAGTGAAGTATAGTCGTTAACACCCAGGCCCTGCAGCTAACTGTCTGAGTTCAGAATCCTGCTCTGTTATTTATCAACTGTGTAATCTGTAACTGGGGGTGATCGAACTCATGGTTTGATCAAACCTCAGTTTTCTGACCTGCAAAATTGGGATAGCAATAATATCAACCTCATAGCATTGCTGTAGATAATAAAAATGGGTAAATGCACATAGAGCAGTTAGAACAGTGTCCGGCACATAGTAGGTTTTGAATGAATGTTAGTCAAGACGGTTAAATTTAAGAATTTAATAAAAGTTCTGACTATGTGCCAGTTACATTCTAGGGGCTAGGGATAGTGCAAGGAGTAAGACATAAAAGGTCACTGATCTTTTGGTGTATATATACTATTGGGGAAAGAGAAAATAAAGAAAATATTTAAAGGTAATTTCAGGTGATATTAAGTACTATGAAGAAAAACAAGGTGCTGTGATGGAGTGGTTGTTTAGGTACATCAGGGAAGGTCTCCCTGAAGACCTGACATTTGAACTAAGACCCCAATATTGAGAAGGACTATTGAAGATCTGGGTACAAAGATTTCTAGGAAGAGAGACCACAAGGGCAAAGGCCTCAAGTGAGGCCAGTCTTTCCAGGTAGAAGAATGGCAAGGAAGCCTGGGTGGCTGAGGTCGGATGAAGGGAGGTAGGGAGGATATGGTAAGAGATGAGAGTGGAATAGTTAGCAAGAGCCCACGAGGTAGGGCCTGCAGCATACAGTAAGGAACTTGACGTTTGCTCCACATTACAAAGTCAGCTAGTTGCAGAGTTGAATGAGAAATGGGACTGGAATGAACAGGAGACATGACTGTTTCTGAGTGTTAATATTTACTAGACCTAAGGAATGAATACGTTGTCTTCACTACTTGTTGGACCACTTTGAACTAGAGGCCCTGCAGAATTCTCTCTTCTGCTTCCCCAAATGGGCCCCTTCCCTTAATTAAAGTGAAACTATTGGTAACTATTGCTGTCAGTTTAGCCCTGATTGTATACCCTAGACAAGGAAGAAAAACAGGAAATTATTGTTGAAATAGAACCATACCTTTCACTATTCTGTAGCCACGGTTTCTATTCCATTGATTTAGCCAAGTGTGATGTAGGGGAAAGACCTAGACTTGGAAGATGTCTCCTCCATCCATCAGCCAGGGTCCTGGCAAGCAACCGATGCCACAGTTAAAGGAGGGACTGAAGATGACTTAATGGGAGGATTGTTGACAAAGTTATGGGGAGGGTTAAGGGTACCACCCAAGGTGGTAAAGCAAGCTGGGCCTAACAACAAAGGGGAGCTGTTACCACCCCAGCCCTAAAGAAACAAGGGCGGGAAGTGGTATGGGACCCAGATAAAGTCTCAGCTATAGGAAAGGGCCACCTACAGAGCTCTGGCTTTAACAGAATGATGTGGCCTCTGCAGAAGTGCAGCCCAATAAGGAGAGAACAAGGGGAATAAATACCTGGACTTCCCTCTCTTCCATTTCTGATCTCCTGCCAGGTTCCACCGCTGGGAGAACCCATTAGAAGCTAAAAAGCAAGAGAGTTGTGGCAGGCAGAATACTGCTCCTTAAAAATGTCTATGTCCCAATCCCCAAATGTGTGAATATGTTAGGTTGCATGGCAAAGTTTGTTATGTGGAATTAAGTCGCTAATCAGCTAACCTTAAGGTAGGGAGATTGTCCCTGTCTTATTATCTGGGTGAGTCCAGTGTAATCAGAAGATTCCATAGAAATGGAAGTAGAAAGCAGAGGAAGAAAACTAGAGAGATGATAGCATGAGAAAGACTCCTCTTAAATTTAAGGCTTTGAAGGGAGCCAAGAAATGCTGATAAAAACTGGAAGAAGCAAGGAAATGGATTCTCCCCTAGAGCCCCCAGGAGGAAAAGAGCCCTGCCGATACCGTGATTTTAGCCCAGTGGGACCCATTTCAGAATTCTGTACTCCAGAACTGTAAGAGAATAATTTTTTGTTGACTTTAGCTTCCAAGTGTGTGGTAATTTATGGGGTTATAGCAGCCTCAGAAAATTAATACAAGAGCCTAGATAATGCATTGCATAAAAGAACAGAGCAGGGTTAAAGAGGGTAGAAAGAATATCTGAGGGTACGATGGAGAATATTCTGCACACCTGGGTTCATGTTTTGGCTCTTCCCTTACTCTATGGCTTTGGTCAAGCCACTTCCCTTGCCTGGGACTTCATTTCTTCACCTGTGAAATGAGGGCCAGCCTACCTACATCACTGGGTAGTTGTGAGGGTCCAATGGCATAACAGATGTGAAAGCGTGTTATAAACTAAGGTCGCACGGAAGTTAGGCATCTGAAATATAATGACCACAGGAAAAATGATTCAATGCAAAATCTCTACTTGAGACATTCCTGAGTTTAAAGCGTTGTACCTCTTGCTTACATGATTTTCCCATTATGACTTTTTTCAATGTGAAAAATTAGGGCATGTCTCTAAAGCATACTTCCCCATGGGGCCTGGAGCCATCCTGGCTGGGTTATAAATCTTTTCTTTCAATGTAAAATTTATGGCTCTTTTTGGAAAAGGGAGGTTGCAACCTGCATTCATATAATCATGCATCCAGACACACATTGCATGTTCTAGAAAATGAGGCTGCCCATGAGAGACATAAATAGGAGGCTCATGACTTTTTAATCACATATCCCACAAACAAGTCTAACACCCTCTTGTGCATACAGACACCACACATGTTCATATTAATTTTTCCCATAAAGGGCACCCAAATAATTGAACCTGCCAGCTCCCTCTGAAGCCTATGGATAACAATACCATAAAAGCACATATGCCCATACACCCTACACTTCCCTTGCCACTGGTGGACCCACAATATGTCTCAAGGCCAAATAAATGCTTGACACCAGCAGAAATGTGTCTCCTGTATGACAGTCAGAAGGAAAAGTCAAATTACTTTTCATGACTTTCAAAATGGCTCAAGGAAGACAAGTTGGTTTATGTATTAAATTTATCTGGAATTTACATTTTGATTGGCCAACAGTCTGGGCAAATTCCACAGTAACCTATTGATCTGACAGAGACTTTTGACAGCTCTGAACAATTGCTGAAATGGCTTTTAAAACCCAGACAGTGAGAGCTGGGGAAATTTTCCCAGTGAGCCATCTCATTCATCTTCTATCAGCTGCCCCACCTCCCCCTACCAGCCTCGAGGTGGCTTTCAGTAAAGCAAGTGGAGTCATATTTTCAGAGATGCAAGATGAAAATCCTCCTGGAGTCTCCCTCTGTTGCTTCTCCTTCTCTTGGCTACCCATTTGCTTCCTCTCACCCTTGATCACACTTGCCGGCTCTCTTCCTCCTTGTGAAATCCACAGTCGGTTTAGGGCCTGCTTGCTTGAGACCAGTGGAGATGATAAGTGTGTCTCCAGGTTACCAGCCTGGCACCTTTCTACAGTGTGCCCTCACCTCTGCAACCCAGCTTCAGATGCTGACCCAGGAATCATCCTGATTTCTCTCCTCCTGTGTGAAACATAATCTATCATCTAAGAATTTTTTTATCCTTCCAAACCAATATGACCTGTTACAGTATGTGTCTGTATCAATTATTTCTCACTTATCATATCTGTCTTGGATTGCTGTGGTTTAACTCAATGAAAAATAAGCACCTACTGTGTACTGCTAAAAGGAATGCCCAGATAAAGAGGAAGCCTTCTAGGAGATTATAATGTAATGAAGCAGTGGTTCTCAAATGTGATACCCAAACCAGCAGCCATCAGCGTCACCTGGGAACTTGTTAGATATACAAATTCGCAAGCTGTACCCCAGATCTCCTGAATCAGAAATTCTGGATTTGTGTTTTAACAAAACTCCCATGTGGTTCTAATGCAAGCTGAAGTTTGAGAATCAGAGTTATATAGTATTTGAGACATGTACACAAAAGCTGATATTGATTTCTGTAGTAAAAATGACAACATAGTGCTGAATAGGGATTCAAGAGGAAGGCTTGATAAACTCCATGAGACAAGGTAGGGAGAATTTGGAGGACGACAGGAGGGCTTTAGAGAGGAGAGACCCTTATGTTGTGCTTTGAAGGAGGGTCTAGAGGACATCTGGACCAAGGGCACAGGGGGAGCAAAGGAATGATACCAGCATGGCAGATGTCCAGCACTGGAACTGCCCCTTTCCATTTCCTGCTCATGGCAGACATTACTAATAGATCATGCTACTTTTTCCTGTTGAGAACTGTAATGGTCTCAGAATCTTTCTAAACACATTTCTCCAGGTAGCCAATAGCAATCAATTAGAGTTGGTGGAGTTTTGCTTATTTCCTGTTTCTGGAGAGAGTCAAGAGACTAAAGGAATGCTCAGGCAATTGAACTCCTATTGGGGGCACCCAGGGGATTAACGTTCATTAGGTGCTAGATTACATAGGGCCTTGAATGCCAACTAGGAGTTTGGACTTGTTTCCATGTACGATAGGGGAGCCATTAAGGATTTGATCTAGAAAAGTGATATGATCAGAACTATTTAATGATTAGGCATTTTGCCTTCTACTCCCTTTAGATAGTAGCTTCCAAACTTGCCTGCCCATTAGAAGCACTTGGAGACCCTTTAAAACTCTGAATGCCCAGACCACACCCAGGACCAATTAAATTAGAATCTCTGGGTATGTGATCTGAGCATCAGTGTTTTTTAAATCTCCCCGGGCAATTACAAGGGCAGCCAAGTTAAGGACCCAGTAGTTTAGATTATAAATTTATTGAAGTGGGGATCCTTTGTTATCCATCCATTTCTGTATCTTGCATCAAACTAGTACAACGTCTTCCATAGGAAGAGGCTCAGTATATCAGTACCCAGTTGCTATGTATTCTGTGTAGAATCGCCTGCCCTTCTCAAGTGGGAAGCTTTAAAAACAGGCACAAGCCAAGCATTTTGAAATCACAGCAGCATTTTCACCCTAAACTTAAGTAGTTGGATACCCTGCTTAGAAAACCAATAGCCCCATAGTTTACCAGAGGTGAACAGGCCGTGCTTCTCTTTCTATCCCTGCTGGAATGGCTCACGGAGAATGTGAAATACAGCAGAATTGGATAAAGGATCAGACGGGTGAATGTATATTAATGTAGTCATTAATAATAATTAATGTATATTAATACGTGGAAAAGATTACATAAGTGGACAAGTTAGAAGGAGGAGAGCTCTCAGCTGGGAGCTCAATATTATTAACTCTGAGTTCTGTTTGTTTGTTTGTTTGTTTGCCTTGTTTTCCCATACCCCAAATTCCATGGTTTACTGCTGAATGACTCATTTCTCCCTTACAGCTTCTTTTAATGCTTTTCTCCCCAAACAGATTATTCCACTGTTGCGACTCTCACAGTAGCGTTTAACTCTAAATTTGTATTGCTCTTAGGGAAGTTGGCCCTGCCCAGAATGCTCATCTGCCAGAGCCTATTTCTATAAACCCCAATTGATATGTTTCCTCCTTGACGCCCCAAGACAGATTTGGGGACCTGCAAAGCAATGACCTTTATCAAAGCACTTATTATAGTGAGATGATTTTTCTGGTTTTTCTCTCCCTTTCTCACTCCTGACTGTAAAAGCAATATGTTTTCCTTTACATGTATTGTATATATATGTATGTATATATTTTTTGTTTGTTTGCTTTTTAAGTGTAGAAAGAAGTTTTAAAATTCTGAAAATCTTTCGTAAATCTGTCTTCCAGACAAAATTACTGACAGTGGTTTAGCGTTCAAAGTGTTTTTGGTATATGTGTGTTAACTTATTTGAGATCATAACTTATATGGAAGGGTATTTCTATTTTTGAAAATATGGTAGCTATAGAGACATTGTAAATGAGGCTTGGGGAGGATTTTTAATTTAAAATGACTACATTAATTTCCATCACATGGATGTACCACAAGTTTAATGAATCAATCCTCTCTTTTTGAGTATATTTTGCTTCTGAGTATGCTACTATGAAAATATGTGCGCACACACACACAAATCTCTGTTATTCATATTTTTGTGTATTTCCTTGTCTGCGTTACAAATTAGTTTCTTTGGATGTTATAAATGGGAATACTGCTTTAAAATATTTGAATATATTTAGCTCTAAATACAATAGGTAAATTGCTTTCTCAAAAGACATACACATTTATATTCCCAGCAGCAGAGAAGAGTGCTTATCTCACAGGTCCCTTGTTTGGAAGAGAATTTTGTTTCCCAGTTTTGCTAATTTGAGAGGTGGGGATAATAGCTCATTGTTTTAATTTGCATGTATTTAATTGCTAATGAGGTTGCCTTTTTAAAACGTATGTTTATTTCATTTAGCATGTTCCTTTTCTCTTTTATGAATCGCCTCTTCCTGACATTTTATGGCCAGTTACCAATTGGAATCTGAATATTTTGGATCACGTATTAAGGATAACTCCTATTATGTTACTTTAGTTTTGAATTTTTCCAGTTTTTCTCCCTAGTATTTCAGTTTTGTCTGTGATGTTTAAGTTTAGATTATTTTATATTTTTATATAGCAACATCTAGTTTTTCCTTTTGTGAGTAATTTCTTCCATTTTTAAATAAAAATAACCTCTTTCTCCTTGTCCCTCAATTTGAGCAATTGTCACTACTACTTATTTTTTTGTTTAAAAAATTTTTAAGCATTCAGTTTAATTGTTTTGTAATTCTATAATTCATTAAAGTAGACAGTGCTGATGAATGCTTCCCTGCATTCCAAGACTTTTAACCCATTGTAAAAGGGGCTCATGACCATGTATTAAAAATAATATTTTCCTCACAAATACGTGATACCATTTCAATGATATGTTAAATTTCTGTGTATGTGTGAGTGTAAAGCCCCCTCTTATTTTCCAATACCTATTTTGTCCATTGACATGTCTATTATTACACCAAAAACATAATGTTTGTATGATTTTTGCTGTATAAAAGGGTAAATCTTTCCAATAATTCTTTGTTTTTTTTAAAAATTTTATTTGTTTATTTATTTATTTTTGGCTGCGTTGGGTCTTTGTTGCTGAGCGCGGGCTTTCTCTAGTTGCCGCGAGCAGGGGCTACTCTTCTTCGTGGTGCCGGGGCTTCTCATTGCGGTGGTTTCTCTTGTTGCGGAGCACGGGTTCTAGGCACGCAGGCTTCAGTAGTTGTGGCACGTGGGCTCAGTAGTTGTGGTGCTCGCGGGTTCTAGAGCGCAGACTCAGTAGTTGTGGTGCATGGGCCTAGTTGCTCCGCGGCATGTGGGATCTTCCTGGACCAGGGACCGAACCCATGTCCCCCTGCATTGGCAGGCGGGTTCTTAACCACTGAGCCACCAGGGAAGCCCTCCAGTAATTCTTATTTTTCAAAAATGACTAGCTACTTTTACTGTCATTATTGTAGATGAATTTCAGAATCATCTTGTCAAGTTTTCAAAAATCTTGTCAAGATTTTGATTGGAAAATATGATAAACCTATGAGTTAATTTAGGGAAAGCTGATGTCATTACATTATTAAGTCTTCGGCCCAGAAAATCTATCTATCTTCGTCAAGTATTTTTTGCATCTCACAGTAAAGTTTTGTAGTTTTCTTACATATTTCTTGTTAAAGCTGTCCATAGGCTTTTTTTTTTTTTCTATCTGTTCTTTTTTTTTTTTTTTTTTTTTATTTATTTATTTATGGCTGTGTTGGGTCTTCGTTTCTGTGCGAGGGCTTTCTTCTAGTTGTGGCAAGCGGGGGCCACTCTTCATCACGGTGCGCAGGCCTCTCACTATCGCGGCCTCTCTTGTTGCGGAGCACAGGCTCCAGATGCGCAGGCTCAGTAATTGTGGCTCACGGGCCCAGTTGCTCCGCGGCATGTGGGATCTTCCCAGACCAGGGCTCGAACCCGTGTCCCCTGCATTGGCAGGCAGATTCTCAACCACTGCGCCACCAGGGAAGCCCTGTCCATAGGCTTTTTATGTTTTCTGTTGTTATTGTGAATAAGATATTTTAAAATCTTATTTCCCAACTCGTTATTGCCAGGAAAGAAGAACACTATTATTCTGGTGTATTTACTCTGTAACCAGTCTCTGCTAAGCTTTCTTATTACCTTTAATAGTTTTTTAGTTGATTCTCTTGAATGTTCTTTATATCAACATATATCTTTTGCAAATAATGATTACTTGTCCCTTCATTTTAAGCCATTATTATTCTAGCAAAGCTATCTTTATTGCAAAGAATAAAAACCTGTCCAATACAGCATAAGAGAAGTGACTGTGTCTTGGTGGGGATTGTGAAGAGGCTGTTACTGATGGACACGAACAGCCAACGCTTTGGAAACAGAAGCCTGATACAGCCCTATCTCATGGGAACTGGAGCTAGGGAGCTTACTAGAAACCCAGAGTCACTCTCTCTATCTCTTTGGAGCTACATGATATTTTGCTTCCCTCCACTTCTTGAGGCTGTAATATCTCCTTGTCTCTACCCTCTCTTTCTTAGAAAACTTTCTCTGCTGGTACATGCAGCTGAATGTATACTTGTCCTCTTAGTGCCAACATCCAACGTGGACCCACGATCTTCTCTCTGACTTTATGTCCAACAGGCCACCAGAGACACTCTGATTAGCTGCTGACCAGCTAACAGACGAGCTGATGTCAGTTCAGAGGTTCACACCTGGTCCATGCAGTAGTGCCTAGGTTGGGGCTGGTCATACGGTAGAATCATGGCCTCTGAAATCGGTTTCTCTTCAGATCTGTGAATCCTGTTTTTGGCAAGTTTTGCTGGTTTCATGCCATGAGTGAAATAGTTGTTCAGCTTCTCTTCTGCTCTTGGAGTAGTTTATAAAGTACAAGAATTATCTGTTTCTTGAAAATTTGAAAGAAATTACCTGGAAAAAAAACTTGCTGGGGACAAGCACCTTTCAGGAAAGTAATTCTCTGATAACTCTTTCCATTTCTCCCATAGCTATTGCTCCAGGGAGGTCATGAGTATTTCTCTGTTTGTTTCTTCACTAGACCATGACCTCCTGGACAGCCAGAACCATGTTTCATTTATCTGTTTGAGCCCAGTTCCAACCCAGGGGCTGGCCCTAAACAGACCCTTGATTTGTATTGAGTTGGAGTGATTCCAATCAGAGGTAGCATAGATAATATAAAGAGGGCTTGATATGGAGTCAGAGGACTAGAGTGTCAGTGTTAACTGTTTTTTACTAATTGGGGGGATTCAGGTCATTTGCTTCACTCTGAGTCTCACTTCTCCAGCATGTAGAGTAGTGAAATTTGGAATGAGAGTGTGTATGGAAAAGATCCTCCACAATCTGTACCCTGTTTTAACATTCTCACTTACGCTTACATGTAAAAACTAAATTTCTACCAGGGAAATTAAAAAAAAATACTGTTCAGAATTTTGTGTTATACCTTGTGGAACCATGGGGGTATTACTAAACAAGTAAATAAAGTATACATGAATTTGGTTTTATTTATTACCCTCTTACAGTAGAAGATAATCATTTGTTAGCTCAAGCCCCGAGGCATTGCCTTCTTGACAGCTTATGAGGTACGTGTGTGAAATGTAAACATTTTCGTGAAAAATTCCAAGATACTCTCATTGTATGTACCTGCTATTTTAATGGGGGCCAAAAACCTTTTTCTGACAATTTATTGTATTTGAAAATATAAACTGGACCCCTAACTCATACATTTTCTGAAGATGCTGCCTTGGTGTTGACATCTCTTAGTCCTCTTGCCCATATTGATAGGAGTGTGTGTGCACATTCATAATCTCTTCTGATTTGGATCAGTTAGAGGCAAGAAGGTCTGATACACAGTTATGGATCTTTCATGTGCCCTTTGTTTTCTTAATCACATAGGGTATTTTGATTGATTGCTGTCAGACTGTAGGAAAGAAGGAGAAGAATGACCCTCACAGGCTGGAATAATTGGGTATCTCTCTTGCCCCCTGGTAATGATCAAGAGCAGTTCCCATCAAGAAGACCTAAATTCAAAGATGTCAGCCTCCTGCTGAATAGTCCTAAGATCGGGTCACATCAAACTCCCATTTCTAATGTGCATTTCAAATATGAAACACAAGGACTGATTGCAAATCTGAAGACATTTTCATTTTGCCCCAGGCCAGGATTTTTAATTTAAAAAAAAATAAACCTGTCAAGGTCTAAAAGAAAGGCTCTTAGATATTCTGGCCAATGGTTTATTTAAAAATCCAATCATGCAATTTCTTCAGCAGTAGGAGGCAAGAGACCTTCTCTCAGCTGAATGTCCCATAAATGGATGGTAGCTAGATTCCCAGTCTGTGAAACAGAAGGGACTTTAGAAAAGGGAATTCTATTTTGTGGACCCAGGACAGGATACCCTGAATGCATCCCTGCACAAAATAACTGTATATATTGGGAGCAAGAAGACCTGGTTTTCCGTTTCACTTACTATCCAATGGACTTGGACATTCACATGAATGTTTAAATACAAAATTTAAATTTTAAACACAAAATTTAAATTTGTAACAGACATGCCAATTGTCTCCTCAGCCCCAGCCATTTATAGCCCCAAAGCAGAGAAAAGGCTTCTCCATGTACTATATAACCCCAACTTGTTGGTTACAACTGATCGGCCCAGAGAAGCACCACTGACCCACTGAGACTATAAGACTCCATCTCTCTGGAATTTGAAATCACTAGCTACAGAACGGACTCAGTTAACTCCAGGCACTGGAGCTGTAGGAACCAATTATCTCCAGGGTTAAAACAATCGTTTTGACATAGCCATGATGAACTATGATTAATCTGAAGAAGCTGGTCCTTAGACAGAAGACTAGAGCACATGGGTAGACAAAAGCAGAGATATAGCCTGAGAGAGAGAGACAGAGGGACAGGAGAAATAGAGCGAGAGAAGGAAGAGAAAGTAGACATCTGATGATGCTCTAGTTCCTGTGAAGCCTGGAAGTTGAGTTCCATGAGAGTTTCTCACTTCCTTTTTCTTGAATTCCTTTGAATGAGTTTTTATTACTAAAAAACTATAAGAAAATTCCATAACTTTGTATCTGAGCAGGCTTTAGGTACCTCTTGTCTTACCAGTTCATTCAATTAACAAATATTTATTGAATGTGTTTTATGAATAAGAATCTATAATGGAAGCTGAGAAAGAACAATAAGCAAGTCAGGCATGTCTTGTGACTTCTTGGAGCTTGCATTTTAATAGGGAAAAAAGAAGAGAAGCAAGCCAGAAAGACAAAACTCATAAATAAACGCATAAATGGAAGCACTTTAACAAACTTACTACATGAAGAGATGACACAACTAGAATTCTGAGAAATAGAACAATGAGATGGGCCTCTTTTAAGAAGAGTGGTCAGAGAAATTCTCATCAGAAGTGATACAGAGGCTATGACCCAAAGAATGAGGAGGCACTGACTCTGCAAAGAATTGGGGAAACTGAGTTTCAGACATGATCCATGTTGGTGCATTTAGTGGAAATGAACTCAGGTGTAATGACTCCATTTTCTTGTCCTTTCTCTGTTCTTTCTTTGTGTGGGGCAGAAACAGCACCAATTTTGAGCCATACAGAACTGGATATAATTACTAGTTCTGTGTAGTCTTGGGCAATTCAATTTGTTCCTCTGAACCCCAGCTTTCTTATTTATAAAATTAGGATGAGGATGCTTGACCTTCAGATTTGTTATAAAGTCTAGCAATAATGTATGCAAATGTCTAACCCACTACACACCCAATAAATAGTGGCTATTACTATAACGACTATTTTTATCTTTGAGCCTATGCTCCAGCAAAGTGCATGGGCAAGAAATAACTTCATTCACACCTTAAGACACTGGAAAAACAAGAGAAAATTAAATCCAATTTGGGCACAACAAGGAAATACTAAAGATTAAAGAGGAAAACTACAATGACATAAAGAATAGAAAAATAAACAAAACCAAATTTTTGTTCTTTGAAAAGATCAACAAAGTTGACAAATCTTTAGTTAGGCCAATAAAAAAAGAGAAGAAAAGCCAAATTACTAAAATCAGGAATGAAAGTGGGGACATTATTACTGAAGTGACAGAAATAAATAAATAAATAAAAATCATAAAGGAACACTATAGATAGCTGTATGCCACAAATTAGAAAACCTAGAATAAATGACCAAATTCTCAGAAAGACACAAGCTACTAAAACTGACTGAAGAAGAAATGGGAAATCTGAATAATAAGAGATCAAGTTAATAATAATTTTTAAATCCCACAAAGAAGAACCCAGAACCTGATTCACTGTTGAATATTACCAAACTTTTAAAGAAGAATTGACATCACTCTTTACAATAGTTTTCCAAAAAATATAAGGAGAGGAAGTATTTCCCAATTAATTCTGTAAGGCCAGTATTATTCTGATATCAAAATCAGACAAAGACATCAAAAGAAAAAAAAATAAACTAAATACCAGTATTCCTTATGAATATAGATGCAAAACTACTTTTTAAAATACTAGCAGACTGAGTCCAGCAAAATATAAAAGTGATAATTAACCATGACCAAGTGGGATTTATGCCAGGAATGTAAGGATGGTTCAACATATGAAAATCAGTCAATGTAATATACCATAGTAATAGAATAAAGGATAAAAATTACCTGATAATTTCAATAGACACAGAAAAGGCATTTGATTAAAAATATCCAACATTCTTTCATGATAAAAGAGGTCAACAAACTAGAAATAATTCGTCAACCTGATAAAGGGCACCTACAAAAAAACCCACAGCTAACATCATTCTTAATGTTGAAAGACTGAAAGCTTTCTCTCTAAGATCAGGAACAAGACAAAGAATGTCTACTCTCCCGTTTTCTATTTAATGTTGTACTGGAAGTTTTATTCAGAGTATTTAGGCAAGAAAACAATATAAAAGCCATTCTAACTGGAGAGAAAGAAGTAAACTGTCTCTGTTTGCAGATGATACGATCTTGTATGTAGGCATCCCAAGGAATGCACAAAAAATTATTAGAGCTAATAAGGGACTTCAGCAAGTTTTTAGGACACAAGATTAATATACAAAAATCAATTGTATTTCTATATACTAGCAATGAACAATCTGAAAAGGAAATTGGGAAAACAATGCCATTTATAAGAGCATTGAAAATAAAATTATGAATAAATCTAACCAAAGAAGTTTAAAACTTGTATTCTGAAAAAAATATAAAGTGTCGTTGAAAATAATTAAATAAAATACACCTAAATGAAAACACATATCATACTCATGGATTAGAAGACTTAATATTAAGACTAATCTATGGATTCAAGGCAATCTCTTGTCAAAATCCCATCTGACTTTTTTCAGAAATTGACAAACTGATCCTAAAATTCATATGAAAATACAGGGGACTCAGCATAGCTAGAACAATCTTGGGGGGAAGAAAAGAACACATCTTGGGAATTCACATTCTTTATTTCAAAACTTATCATAAAACAACAGTAATCAGGATAGTATGGTACTGGCATAAAGATTAAAAATATAGATACATAGGATAGAATTGAAAGCCCAGAAACCTCACAGTTATGATCAATATATCTTCAACAAAGATGCTAAGACAATTAATTCACTAAAGGAAAATAGGTTTTTGCTAACAAGTGATGCTAAGACAACTGGTAATCCACAATGAAAGGAATAAAGTTTGGCTCCTTACACCATACATAAATCTTAACTAAAAGGGATTAGACCTAAATATGAGAGCTAAAACCATAAAACTCTTAGAAAAAAATCATAGGAGTAAATCTTTGTGACCTTGGGTTTGGCATTGGTTTCTTAGCTATGACATCACAAGTGACAGGAAAACAAAGAGATAAATTGGATTTCATAAAAAATTAAACTTTTTATGCTTCAAAGGGCACCATGGAGAATGTGAAAAGACAACCCACAGAATGGAGAAAATATTTGCTAATAATGTATTTACTAAGAGATTTGTATCCTGAATATATAAAGAACTCTTATAACTCAATAATAAAAGCACAACCCAATTAAAACTGGGTAAAAGATCTGAATAGACATTTCTCCAAAGAAGATACACAGATGGCCAATGAGCATAAGAAAAGATTCTCTACATCATTAGCCCTTAAATAAATGCAAATCAAAACCACAATACGATACCACTTTATATACCCTATGATGGCTGTAATCAAAAAAACAGATAATAACAAATGTTGGCAAGAATGTGGATAAATTTGAACCCTTTTACACACTGCTGTTGGAAATATAAAATGGTACAACCAACTTGGAAACCAGTCTGGCAGTTCCTCAAAAGGCTGAGGGAAAGTGGAGAGTGACTACTAATGGGTATGGAGTTTCTTCTAGGGGTAAGGTGTATATATATGTGTGTGTGTGTGTATACACACACACACACACACACACACACACACTGGAATACTACTCACCCATAAAAAAGAAATTTTGTCATTTGTGACAACATGGATGGACCTTGAGTGTATTGTGCTAAGCAAAATAAATCAGATGAAGAAAGACAAATATCACATGATTTCACTTATATGTGGAATCTGAAAACCAAACCAAACCAAGACTCTTAGATACAGAGAACAGATTAGTGGTTGCCAGAGGGAAAGGGGTTTGGTGGAGCAAAATGGCTGAAGGGAATCAAGAAGCACAAACTCTCAGTTATAAAATAAATGTCATGGAGATGTAATGTACAGCATGGGGAATATACTCTGTAATATTGTATTAGCTTTGTACAGTGACAGATGGTAAGTTAAATTTACCATGGTAATCATTTTGCAATTTACAGACATACCTCAGAGATACTGCAGATTTGCTTCCAGACCACCACAATAAAGTGAATATCACAATAAATCAAGTCACACCAATTTTTTGGTTTCCCAGTGCATGTAAAAGTTATGTTTACACTATATGCACTGTAGTCTATTAGGTGTGCAATAGCATTACGTCTATAAAAACAATGTGCATACCTTAATTAAAAGATACTTTATTGCTAAAAAGTCATCTGAGCCTTCAGCAAGTCATGATCCTTTTGCTGGTGGAGGGTCTTGCTTCCATGTTGATGGCTGCTGACTGATCAGGATGACGGTTGCTGAAGGCTGGGGCGGCTGTGGCAGTTTCTCAAAATAAGACAACAATGAAGTTTGCTGCATCGATTGACTCTTCCTTTCACAAACCAGTTCTCTGTAGCATGCAATGCTGTTTAATAGCATTTTACCCACAGAAGAACTTCTTTCAAAATTGGAGTCAATCCTCTCAAACCTTGCCTCTGCATTATCTACCAAGCTTACATAATATTCTGAATCCTTGGGTGTCACTTCAACAGTCTTCACAGCATCTTCACCAGGAGGAGATTCCATCCCAAGAACCACTTTCTCTGCTAATCCATAAGAAGCAACTCTTCATCTGTTAAAGTTTTATCATCAGATTGCAGCAATTCCATCACAACTTCAGGCTCCACTTCTAGTTCTCTTGCTATTACCACCACATCTGCAATTACTTCATCCACTGAAGTCTTGAGCCCTCAAAGTCATCCATAGGGTTGGAATCAATTTCTTCCAAACTCCTGTTAATGTTCATATTTTGATCTCCTCCCATGAATTATGAATGTTCTTAATGGCTTCTAGAATGGTGTATCCTTTTCAGAAGGTTTTCAATTGACTTTGCCCAGATCCATCAGAGGAATCACTGTCTATGGCAGCTATAGCCTTATGAAATATATTTCTTAAATAATAAGACTTGAGAGTCAAAATTACTCTTTGATCTATGGGCTACAGAATGGATGTTGTGTTAGCAGGCATGAAAACATTAATCTCGTTGTACATTTCTATCAGAGCTCTTGGGTGACCAGGTGCATTGTCAATGAGCAATAATATTTTGAAAGGAATCTTTTTTTCTGAGCAGTAGGTCTCAACAGTGGGCTTAAAATACTCAGTAAACCATGTTGTAAATAGATGTGCTGTCATTCAGGCTTTGTTGTTGCATTTCTCGAGCACAGGCAGAGTAGATTTAGCACAATTCTTAAGGGCCCTAGGATTTTTGGAATGGTAAATGAGCACCGGCTTCAACGTCAAGTCACCAGCTGCAGTAGCCCCTAACAAGAGAGTCAGCCTGTCCTTTGAAGCTTTGAAGCTAGGCAATGACTTCTCTTCTCTAGCTATGAAAGTCCTAGAAGACATTTTCTTCCAATATAAGTTTATTTTGTCAACACTGAAAATCTGTTCTTTAGTGTAGCCACCTTCATTAATTATCTTAGCTAGATCTTTTGGAAAACTCGCTGCAGCTTCTACATCAGCATTTGCTGTTTCACCTTGTACTTTTATGTTATAGTGATGGCTTCTTTCCTTAAGCCTCATGAACCAGCCTCTGCTAGCTTCAGACTTCTCTTCTGCAGCTTCCTCACCTCTCTCAGCTTTCATAAAATTGAAGATAGTTATGGCCTTGCTCTGGCTTGGGCTTTGGCTTAATGGAATGTTGTGGCTGGTTTGATCTTCTTTCCAAACCACTAAAACATTCTCCATATCAGCACTAAGGCTGTTTTGCTTTCTTTTCATTTGTGTGTTCACTGGAGTAGCACTTTTAATTTCCTTTAAGAACTTTCCCTTTGCATTCACAGCTTGGCTAACTGGTGCAAGAGGCCTCGCTTTTGGCCCATCTTGGCTTTCAATATGCCTTCCTCACTAAGCTTAATCATTTTTAGCTTTTGATTTAAAGTGAGAGATATGTGACTCTTCCGTTCACTTGAACACTTAGAGCCATTGTAGGGTTATTAACTGGCCTAATTTCAATATTGTTGTGGCTCAGGGAATAGGGAGGCACAAGGAGAAGGAGAGAGATGGGCAAATGGCCAGTTGGTAGAGCAATCAGAACACACGTCTTTATCAAGTTTGCTGTCTTATATGGGTGTGATTTGTGGAGCCCGAAAACAATTACAATAGTAACATCAAAGACCACCATAACAAATAATAATAATAATGAAAAGTTTGAATACTGTAAGAATTACCAAACCATGACACAAAGACATGAAGTGAGCAAAAGCTGTTGGAAAAATGGTGCCAACAGACTTGCTTGATACAGGGTTATCACAAGCCTTCAATTTGTTAAAAAAGAATAGACAAAATGGTAATACTTATCTGAGAAGTACAATAAAACGAGGTATGCCTGTATACAAGTGTTGAATTACTATGTTGTACACATGAAACCAATATAATACTGTATGTCAAATATATTTCAATTTAAAAAAAGGAAATAGGACATCCCTACAGATGATATCCAAAATGAAAGCACATTCTTGGGTACTGATATCAGGAACTTCTGAATACAAAGTGGAATTTTTGTCATTTTTTCCATGTTGACATATATTTTTTAAAATCAAATAAAGCATTGATGATGATGATGAATGATGATAGTTACCATTTTCTAGCTATTTATTGTGTGCCAAATCTATGCAAAGCCCTGCACAGACATTGGTTTCTTTAATCCTTGCAGCCACCCTCTATGATTTGTTTTATCGCCTCCATTTTTAGATGGGGTAATTGAAGTTCAGAGAGGTTAAGTAACTTGTCCAAAGTCACACAGTTCATAGGGACAGATATGAAATCTGAAAGCCAGGTGTGTTTGATTTCAAAATTCACACTCTTAACCTCTAATTATGATGCCTCTTAACCAGCATAATTGCATTTTTGGTTTGTTTTTTCTATTTTTCACATTTTTAAGTACATAATTTTTTTTCAATTTATTTATTTATTTATTTAAATCATTCAGGGCCACTTTGGACAGAGGCTCTGATTCTTTTAATTTTTTTTTTTTTTTAATTTTACTTATTTATTTATGGCTGTGTTGGGTCTTCGTTTCTGTGCGAGGGCTTTCTCTAGTTGCGGCAAGCGGGGACCACTCTTCACCGCGGTGCGCGGGCCCCTCACCATCGTGGCCTCTTCTGTTGCGGAGCACAGGCTCCAGACGCGCAGGCTCAGTAATTGTGGCTCACGGGCCCCGTTGCTCCGCGGCATGTGGGATCTTCCCAGACCAGGGCTCGAACCCGTGTCCCCTGCATTGGCAGGCGGATTCTCAACCACTGCGCCACCAGGGAAGCCCCTTTTTTTTTTTTTTTTTCAAATGAACATTTTTCTGTTTTTGTTTTTATTTCTCTCTGCCTTCCTTTTTTTTTTTTTAAATCTTTATTGAAGTATAATTGCTTTACAATGGTGTATTAGTTTCTGCTTTATAACAAAGTGAATCAGTTATACATATACATATGTTCCCATATCTCTTCCCTCTTACATCTCCCTCCCTCCCACCCTCCCTATCCCACCCTTCTAGGTGGTCACAAAGCACCGAGCTGATCTCCCTGTGCTATGCAGCTGCTTCCCACTAGCTAGCTATTTTACATTTGGTAGTGTATATATGTCCATGACACTCTCTCACCCTGTCACATCTCACCCCTCCCCCTCCCCATATCCTCAAGTCCATTCTCTAGTAGGTCTGTATCTTTATTCCCATCTTGCCACTAGGTTCTTCATGGCCTTTTTTTTTTTTCCTTAGATTCCATATATATGTGTTAGCATACTGTATTTGTTTTTCTCTTTCTGACTTACTTCACTCTGTATGACAGACTCTAACTCCATCCACCTCATTACAAATACCTCCATTTCATTTCTTTTTATGGCTGAGTAATATTCCATTGTATATATGTGCCACATCTTCTTTATCCATTCATCCGATGATGGACACTTAGGTTGCTTCCATGTCCTGGCTATTGTAAATAGAGCTGCAATGAACATTTTGGTACATGACTCTTTTTGAACTATGGTTTTCTCAGGGTATATGCCCAGTAGTGGGATTGCTGGGTCGTATGGTAGTTCTATTTGTAGTTTTTTTTTTTTTTTTTTTTTTTTTTTTTTTATTCACACACACACACACTGTATTTTATTTTTACAAGACATAAATAGACTGACACCAAGCATTGTACATGGATGACCACAACAATATTTGTAGTTTTTTAAGGAACCTCCATACTGTTCTCCATAGTGGCTGTATCAATTTACATTCCCACCCACAGTGCAAGAGTGTTCCCTTTCCTCCACACCCTCTCCAGCATTTATTGTTTCTAGATTTTTTGATGATGGCCATTCTGACCGGTGTGAGATGATATCTCATTGTAGTTTTGATTTGCATTTCTCTAATGATTAATGATGTTGAGCATTCTTTCATGTGTCTGTAGGCCATCTGTATATCTTCTTTGGAGAAATGTCTATTTAGGTCTTCTGCCCATTTCTGGATTGGGTTGTTCGTTTTTTTGTTATTGAGCTGCATGAGCTGCTTGTAAATCTTGGAGATTAATCCTTTATCAGTTGCTTCATTTGCAAACATTTTCTCCCATTCTGAGGGTTGTCTTTTGGTCTTGTTTATGGTTTCCTTTGCTGTGCAAAAGCTTTTAAGTTTCATTAGGTCCCATTTGTTTATTTGTGTTTTTATTTCCATTACTCTAGGAGCTGGGTCAAAAAGAATCTTGCTGTGATGTATGTCATAGAGTGTTCTGCCTATGTTTTCCTCTAAGAGCTTGATAGTGTCTGGCCTTACACTTAGGTCTTTAATCCATTTTGAGTTTATTTTTGTGTATGGTGTCAGGGAGTGTTCTAATTTCATACTTTTACATGCATCTGTCCAATTTTCCCAGCACCACTTATTGAAGAGGCTGTCTTTTCTCCACTGTATATGCTTGCCTCCTTTATCAAAGATAAGGTGACCATATGTGCATGGGTTTATCTCTGGGCTTTCTATCCTGTTCCATTGATCTATATTTCTGTTTTTGTGCCAGTACCATACTGTCTTGATTACTGTAGCTTTGTAATATAGTCTGAAGTCAGGGAGCCTGATTCCCCCAGCTCCATTTTTCGTTCTCAAGATTGCTTTGCTTATTTGGGGTCTTTTGTGTTTCCATACAGATTGTGAAATTTTTTGTTCCAGTTCTGTGAAAAATGCCAGTGGTAATTTGACAGGGATTGCATTGAATCTGTAGGTTGCTTTGGGTAGTAGAGTCATTTTCACAATGTTGATTCTTCCAATCCAAGAACACGGTATATCTCTCCATCTATTTGTATCATCTTTAATTTCTTTCATCGGTATCTTATAATTTTCTGCATACAGGTCTTTTGTCTCCTTAGGTAGGTTTATTCCTAGATATTTTATTCTTTTTGTTGCAATGGTAAACGGGAGTGTTTTCTTAATTTCACTTTCAGATTTTTCGTCATTAATGTGTAGAAATGCAAGAGATTTCTGTGCATTAATTTTGTATCCTGCTACTTTACCAAATTCATTGATTAGCTCTAGTAGTTTTCTGGTAGCATCTTTAGGATTCTCTATGCATAGTATCATGTCATCTGCAAACAGTGACAGCTTTACTTCTTCTTTTCCGATTTGGATTCCTTTTATTTCTTTTTCTTCTCTGATTGCTGTGGCTAACACTTCCAAAACTATGTTGAATAATAGTGGTGAGAGTGGGCAACCTTGTCTTGTTCCTGATCTTAGTGGAAATGGTTTCAGTTTTTCACCATTGAGGACAGTGTTGGCTGTGGGTTTGTCATATATGGCCTTTATTATGTTGAGGTAAGTTCCCTCTATGCCTACTTTCTGGAGGGCTTTTATCATAAATGGGTGTTGAATTATGTTGAAAGCTTTCTCTGCATCTATTGAGATGATCATATGGTTTTTCTCCTTCAGTTTGTTAATATGGTGTATCACGTTGATTGATTTGCGTATATTGAAGAATCCTTGCATTCCTGGTATACACCCCACTTGATCATGGTGTATGATCCTTTTAATGTGCTGTTGGATTCTGTTTGCTAGTATTTTGTTGAGGATTTTTGCATCTATGTTCATCAGTGATATTGGCCTGTAGTTTTCTTTCTTTGTGACATCTTTGTCTGGTTTTGGTATCAGGGTGATGGTGGCCTCGTAGAATGAGTTTGGGAGTGTTCCTCCCTCTGCAATATTTTGGAAGAGTTTGAGAAGGATGGGTGTTAGCTCTTCTCTAAATGTTTGATAGAATTCACCTGTGAAGCCATCTGGTCCTGGGCTTTTGTTTGTTGGAAGATTTTTAATCACAGTTTCAATTTCAGTGCTTGTGATTGGTCTGTTCGTATTTTCTATTTCTTCCTGCTTCAGTCTCGGCAGGTTGTGCATTTCTAAGAATCTGTCCATTTCTTCCAGGTTGTCCATTTTATTGGCGTAGAGTTGCTTGTAGTAATCTCTCATGATCGTTTGTATTTCTACAGTGTCAGTGGTTACTTCTCCTTTTTCATTTCTAATTCTATTGATTTGAGTCTTCTCCCTTTTTCTCTTGATGAGTCTGGCTAATGGTTTATCAATTTTGTTAATCTTCTCAAAGAACCAGGTTTTAGTTTCATTGATTTTTGCTATTGTTTCCTTCATTTCTTTTTCATGTATTTCTGATCTGATCTTTATGATTTCTTTCCTTCTGCTAGCTTTGGGGTTTTTTTGTTCTTCTTTCTCTAATTGCCTCAGGTGCAAGGTTAGGTTGTTTAT